>NC_092424.1:32443666-32765541 GCF_036169615.1 Heliangelus exortis | reverse complement strand
GGTACAGTACTAGTCCTGCACCAGACAGGGACTTTTGCTTTGTGATCCTCAGGGACTGTGCAGAAACATGGGCAGATATGCCTGATGTTACACTGGGAAGTGGTGTAGGGGTGACAGTAACAGCCATGTGATTTAAGATTCATGGGGGAATTTAATTGTGAAGAAATGGGCAGTGAGTTCTGGGCATATAGTTCTTGAATTGTGTATGGGTGTCTGTGTGGGGAGAAGTTTGACGGAGAAGATGGGCCTGGTGTCTTGCTTCCCCTGATGTAGAGAGGGGGGGTTTGGGTGAGGGATACAGGGAGGTTTAAGGGTGCCTTCCTTAGGGGGCTGTGTGGAGCAGCACCATTAGGAAAAGGATTTTTGTTTCAGTGGCAGGGGAGAACACTGTGCCCTACATTTACCAGGGGTGTTTTGACAACAGGAAAGGCTGTTTTAGGTTTGGAGGAGGTGAGATTTTCTCTAGATGATCTCCAGGGAGCAAGAGAAACTTGAGGAGAGGGGTAGTTTGGCGCTCTGTGGCTTACAGAGCTTTTCAACTCTGGGTTTGGATTTGCATGGTCAGTGCTTGGTTTCCAGAAAGATCACCTCCAAGCAGAGTCCATGGATGCGTGTTGGTCCATGCTGAGAAACTTACAAGTCTGGGCAAAGGAATTGGTTGCCAGACTTTGTGATGCCCCTGAAAACATCATCTGCCAGATTCAGGCAGGCAGAGGATGAACTGATGTCTTGATGAAGGGGTGAGTGGGGTGGACTGTGTGCGTGCATTTGTTTCAGGTGAAGGAAGATAGTGACTGTCTTTCATTTGCCCAGCAATGAACAGTGCTTCATTCTGAGCACAGACATCTTATTGCCTGAGGGGAAGTCCTAATGTAGGCCGATGTAGGTGGTGCATAAGAAGCTGAAGAAAAATAATCCTAGTGTTTCCTTGTAAGAAGGCTAAACTCTCTATTGAAATGTCCCACCAAGAAGGAATGAAACAAGCATGGTGAGTTAGTCCTACATGCACAGAGCTTCTGAATCACCCCAGGCCCTATGGAAAATGTAGAGAGAAAATGAGTGGTCTTTTCTTTCTCTCTTTCTTCTCTCTTTGTTCTCTCTTTTTCTTCTCTCTTTCTCTCTTTTACACACAGTGATCTGTCTCTCAGCTCCAGAACAAGCAGGGACTTGCTATTCTGCATGGCTAAATCAGGTATTTTCACAGCCATTCCTTTGTCCTCGAGTTCTGCCCTCACTGAGACTCTGGAGAAGCGTCTTTGTGAGCCTATTAATTGAGTCCCCCTGCAACATACAAGAGAAGGGATGGTCAGAACCCTTGTCATTGGATCCCAACACATTTCCTAGATGTTGCAAGAGGACCTCCCTCTCTTTGCTTACTGGTGAGCTCACAGCCTTTTGATTTGAGTCAAAAGGCACCCACTGTGAGCGTTTGCTTGGGGATTCGAGGGGATCTTTCTGGAGCGTGGATCCTTTCCTTGCTTGAAATGAGTGCTTTGGACACCATTACCAGCCCTTTGGCAGGGTTTGGTGTGCGTGGGGACGGTGACTACTAACAAAGGCAGAGAGAGGAGTGATATTTAACTCCAGCATCTGCAGCGCTCCTCTCACTCGGCTCTGTGCAAGGCCACCAAGCCACCTTACTTGGCTGCTGGCACTAGAGGGCACCAGAAGGTAATTAATTCACTGCCGAAAGCCAAGCTTGCCTGTTCCAGGCACCCCCAGCCCACCTCCCCATTAACACTGACCTGAGTGCTGGGGCGATTGGGGTGCCCTTGTGTGGAGCCCCTTCCTCTGCACAGAAGCCAAAGGCAAATACAAACTTCACAAAGAGCGGAATTGTCCCCATGGGAGTGGGGACAGACCTGGGGGCACTGACCCTGTTTTGGCCTCATCCAAAACTAGCAATACTTCTCTCTTGCCCAGGCTCTCTTCTTGCCCAGGAGGTTGCCTGTGGCTTGAACAGATCAGCTCTTGGGTGTCTGATGGTGGGTGGCCTGGGGCAGAGGGGAGCGTGTTCTGCCTGCCAAGGCACCTGCACCCATGGGCTGATGCAAACCCTGCTGTGATGGGGCATTTGTGCTGCCACAGACTTTGTTCTGGGGAGCTCAGGGCCTGCTCTTTCCTGAAGGGCACTGTTTTGCTGCTAATGGGGTTCCTAGAGCTGGACAGTAGTTTAAAGAAAGCAGTGTGTGCCTGCAGAGGGTTTCTCCTGCCTTCTTCCCCTTCTTTACAGAAAACGGCTCATTTACAGCTCTTCTAAACCAACTTTTCCGTTTTCTAATGAGCCTATTAGAATTCTGATAAGGAAGTTTCTTTACTTCTTTTCTCTGAGGAAGTAACAGAGTGCTTACCAAAGAGCAGTAGTTATTAATAGTGCTAGGGTACTATTATGTAAAAAAAAAAAAATCACCAAAAACACCACCAAAAAACTCCCCCTCCACAATAACTAACAATAGCAAACTCCTCTAAGCCCATAATGTGCAAATATTTATTAATTTTCTTTGGGGGTTTTAGTGCCATAGAGGAACTATGGCTGGAGACTGGGACTGTTGTCCCTTTGTCATGTCTTAACCTTACCAAGTGCCATCTCCTGGATTACTGCTCCATTTATGCCCCGAATCCACCTGCAGGAGCAGTGGAGCAGTCCTGACCTCCAACCCAGGAAAGTGAGGCAGATTGTTCTCATTTCAGCTCCTTCAGAGTCATTGATGGGAATTTCACCTGCTGTCCATGAGAGGCATATGTAGACCACTTCCTCCAGACCAGAACAGGGCATGAGAGGCACTATGTGGGGTGGTATCCACTCTAAAATTTCCCATTATGTGGCTGTTTATTGAGAGCAGGAATCTTCTCTCAGGGGAGAGGATGAGAGTAAGTGGGCAAGGAGAGGCTCACTGATTATCACAGGGTGAACAGAACATTTCCTTTAATCTAACCCTGACCCAGTCTAAATCAAACTTGTGATCTTTCTGCATTAAGCTGGGTTAAATAGATCTTAAAAGAATTGTGTGCCTGAAGAACTCCCGTGTTTGTTTTGTTTCTGTAGGGGATGTTTATTGCAAATGGTGGGAGACCAAGTCCACTCTTTTCTGCAAAGGAGTTTGCAGAGTCTGTTTATTGTCTTACTTTTGGGGTGTGTGTGTGTTATTGGAAGCTTGGAAACTGTAGGCACCTGGGGGGGGATTTTTAAAAATAAAATTAAACCCCCACCACTTCTATGCATAAATCAAAGATGTAATTATCTTCTCCTTTGCCATCATAGAAGCAAAATCACAGTGCCTGAAGTATGAATTTTGTGACATTTGGTGCATGATGTGGACTTTTTCAATATCACTTTCTGCTTCTGTCATTCAAGGCAGACCTTTGGCCACACATCCCAGCCCAGCACTTGCTACCATGACTTCCTGGAATAATGCCAGCGGGGCCTGCAAGGAGTCCCGTTGGAATTACACTCCTGTAAATGCAATCAGTGTCTAGCCCTGCACCCATGATTTTTCATTTACGGTTCTAACTCCATCTTTGTGCTTCACAGATCAATGGGAGACTGTGAGAAAAATTCATCTCATTAACTTTTGCAGGGTCTTGAAGGATGACTGGAGTGTGTTTGAATTGTGCTTTCAAAAGTTTTAATTAAGACACATTTAGCAGTGTCAATAGTTGGGTTTTTCCTTTTAATCTTTTTTACATTTTCCAGGCCTTCATCTGATCCCCAGGGCAGGCAATTTAGTTGGCTTTTCTTTAATGAAGGATCTGAGCAGGAGAAAGCTTTTTTGGCTCTCAGCTTGAAGAAAAACCCCATTACATTTCAGCTTTTGGTAGACTAGTACATGGGAAAATGCATGTTACTTTGGCAGAGCGGCAACAGCCTTAAAGATGACAGAGGTGGTTATGATGTCTTCTTTCACACTGGAGACCTGCCCTTTGCAGATACTGAAATATATTGAAGTGCAGAGAAAGGACAGTCCAAGGAAAAAGGACCAGGATAAAGAATTCTAGTGAGGACTCAGCTGCTCCTCTTCCTTCCTAGAGAAGGAAGACTTTGCCAGCCTGCCTTTCATAAGTGGAAAACCATGTGGCTCATATAGCAGCACTGTAGAATCTACTTTGTGATAGAGCCTCTTGGCAAGATGATAACCTAAGACAAGGAATGAAGGGGCACTGACACCTCTTTTCCCTGTGGCACCTTGCTTTCTCAGATGACTGATCACATTCAGCGTTAAGTATTTCTTACTCCACTCTGTTACCCTCTGGCACAGTGCTGAGTATAGTCAGATGACTGTGCAAGCTCCTGCAGACCCCTTAACAAATTAATTAAGGCTTGAGAGATGACTGGGATGAACAGTGGTTCAGCTAGCCAGCTGAGGACCTGTTTGAAGGAGACCCAGCTACTTAAATAGATCTTTTTCTTATCACACTGAAAATTGCCTGTGCAGAGCCACAGGCTTAGGCAGACGCTTAATATTACTGATTGCTTGTGTTTCAGTATGCTGGAGGTCCCTTTCATGGACTAGAGTGTACTGTGCAGGAGGTCCATGGAAAATACCCCCCAAAAGAACCCGTGAACTCTTCCTGGTAGACACCAGCTACCACAGAAGGCAATTAGAAGTAGTTGTCAAGGCTCTAAGCAAGCCACAGGTTTGCCGGACTGAACCCTTGCAGCTACTGGTGACAGTGGCTTTCCCTCCCCTCGTGTCACTCCAGAGGACGTTGGCCCCTCCTCCTCTGCAAAGAGGGACGGGATTGTCTCAGCAGCAAAGGGAGGAGCTTCTGTGATAGTAAGTGATTCCAACAGGGGGGGGTAACGCTGGAAAAGAGGGGAAACACGGTCTGCTTGGGCTTTGCATCTAGGTACACGTGCGTGGGAATGCGCACAAGCACAGATGCAGATTCAGTGTGTCTTGCCCATAAACCTGTGTTAAGGCAGTGGCTGAGAAATGCTGTGGAAGTCTTTTCTTGTCCTCTAGTGGTATGGTGCAAGGGTGGCTTCAGATTGTCTGGCATTTCTCTTCCTAGGTGTCTTGCCAATGAATCCTTCACACAACCAGCCTGTACCAGACCTGTGAACGTGATGCAGTGTGTTTTGGGGACTCTGTTATTTTATCCAGGTTTTTGCTGGGCTCGTCACTCAGTTTGGCGTCCTTACTATTCTGCTGGCAACCTTACAACTTCACCCTTTTAATAAAATAGTTCTCTGAAGAACAGGAAGTGATGTTGAAATGCAGAGTCCTTGTTCTCTGTTCTATGCCCCATTCAAAAACATGCTTGCTAAGAACGACTGATCTTAGGGCAGAGGGGGTTCACCAAAGACAGGATGTGCCACACACACTTTGTACCTTTTTAATAAGCTGATTGTTTCTCTTTTGTGATGAAAATTGATTCACCTCATGGCTCTGGATGCATTCAAAATGTTTGCTATGGTGTCCTGTGGCAAAGGACAGCAGGAAGCTTAAGAGGGTCAGGGCTGCTGAAAAGACATCCAGGTGGCCAAAGTAGGAGTCACAGTGAGAGGCTGTGTCAGGCTGGCAGCTGTCAAGGATTGCTTTTCACATGAACACTGTCTTCTGTATTCAGGCTCAGTCTTGGTATAAACCATCAAAAAAACAAATTCAAGAAAGAGGGAGGAGTGTTGGCACTGCAAGGTAAATATGTGTCTGCAATGCAGTGTGTGCTGCAGGTCTTCCAGTATGAAGGAAGAGAAATCTGTGCTCTCTAACTGGGTTTAAAAATCCCATCCACAACTCCATGAAGCATCCCTGTCTCGCAGCTACCCAGGTAGTCAGCACTGCTGACACTTGGATCTGACAGCCCCAGTCTGACTCTGCTCTGCTCTGTTCCCTTTTACCAGCACTGCCAACTCTTACTTGCTGCTTTAGATCAGTGAAGAGCA
The DNA here is from genome assembly GCF_036169615.1 of Heliangelus exortis. Classification (NCBI taxonomy): domain Eukaryota; kingdom Metazoa; phylum Chordata; class Aves; order Apodiformes; family Trochilidae; genus Heliangelus; species Heliangelus exortis. The sequence continues at coordinate 32,759,654 of NC_092424.1, read as the reverse complement.
ACCATAAGCTGATTTGAGAGAAGGCTGAGCTATGATTTATGTCATGCACAAGTGGCAACACCAACATGTGCAAAATGCTTCCTAGGCTAGGAGTGTGGTGTCAGGTGCTCTCCCAGGAAGAGGAGAATATTGTTGTTTCTGGGATCTAATATAAACCAAGCAGAGTTCTGTCTGTTGCCTCGTAACCATAGTCAGAGGCATAGCTTTGCAATGCCTCTCTCCCTTGACCAGGCTCAGGGCAGCAAATGAGGTCAGTCTCACTTCCCAGCCACTTGCCAAATTTTGGGCAGAAGTTGAAAAGCCACAATGCCACCCAGGGACCATAAGGCAAGTGTTATCTATGGAAACCCATCACTGAAAAATGTGGTTAAGTCAGTTCTATAGCAGCAGAAGTGAAGAAGCAATCAGGGCTTAATTATCTTTCCTGAATTCAACAAGAGCCTTGGGAAAAGAAGGTTTAGGGGAAACCTCATCACCTTGTTCCAGTACTTGAAGGGCTGCTACAAAGAAGATGGAGACTCCCTTTTTACAAGGAGTCACACAAAAAAGATAAGAGGTGATGGGCAGAAGTTACTTCTGGGAAGATTCTGATTGGACACTAGATGAAAAATTTTCACAATGAGAAATTCCAGCCATTGGAATAATTGCCCCAGGGAAGTGGTTGATTCTCCAAAACTGGAGGGCAGGGTGCTGGGACATCTTGTCTAGACTGTGATTTTACCAGAGAAAGGTTGGACTAGATCATCCTTGAGGTCCCTTCCAACCTGGTGTTCTATGAGTCTATAAAGAGCTGTTTCACAGCACTTTGCTTTCCTGCCCTATTGCTTGCTCAAAAGATAGGGCATGCCTTCTTCTGCTTTCAGTTTCTTACCCTTTAACAGAAGATAAACAGCTTAAAGATAATAGATTGTACTTAGTACACAACAGAGTCATAATGGAGAGAAATCTGCCTTGAGGAAAAAATTAAAAGAAAAAACCTGTGGCTCAGTTACATCGCCAAAGTGTTCGTTTTGCATTTGTGGAGTCTGGGGGATGTGGGTGAATCAACATTAACATCTTCCCCTGGCAAAAGAGCTGTGGGGCTGCGGATACAGACTCTGCCATCCACTGCCTAAAGCGGCAGGAGACAGAGAAGAATTTAAGGAAGTTCTTGATCATTGGCACTAAGCTAAAGTTTCAAGGCCCTTGTCTGCAGAAAAAAGGGAGTTCTCAAAAATAGCTCTACCTGGCATGACAGTTATGAATGGTACCTGCTTCATCTGTGCCTGTGAAGCAAATCAGGTAGTTAACTTAAGCTGTGCTTAAGTTTTATAAAAGAACTCAGAGTTTATGCTGGCCTCCATGCTTCAGGGCACTGTGTGAGCCCAACAGCAGTGGGTCAGGGAACAATGTGGTGCTTAGTTACCCCATCTACAGATCCTATGGGATTTCTACATTTTTCTTAGAAGGAACAAGTGCTGCTATACTGGCTTGATGAATTCAGCCATGCTGGAGACAGACACTGGTTGGGAATTTTCTGTGGAACATGATTTTTGCACTGTCAAAGTAAATTCCTGTGAAATTAACTCTTCCAGAGTCCTTAACTGTTTTCTTTTCTCCTTTCCTACTTTCCAACCGCAATATAAAATAATAAAAAAACCCCAACAAAACCAGAGTGCTTTGGATTGTGCTGCCATTAAACAGGGTTGCCACGATGCTTCAAGGGAGCTGCAATAACACATGCTGCGTGTAGGTTAGTGAAAAAAAAGAGCAGCCCATGTGGAAAACAGCAAAGCAGTGTATTAACTTTGATCTCTCTCTGGGGCTGTCTCAGTTTCTAGGCACACCTGGTAGAGCCTCATTTTGCAGCATGTGCCCTGGATGCAGCCAAGCTCCAGTGTTTCTTTCCAGGCCCATGACCATGATCCTCCTCTGATTCAAGGATGCATCTTCTGTACAAGACCCATGGGGTGGGACTCTTTGTGTCAGTGGTGGGGGCATTGCCCCATGTTCCTTCAAATTGGTTTTGCTGAAGATGAAAGGTACTGAAAAATGAGAAGCCATCTCCGGCAATAGGGGCAAAGCTGCAGAAGGGGAACGCACCTCCTTGGACCTCACCCTGTCCAAGTTCCTAAGCAGCTGTGGTGATCAGGTCTTCCATATCTTTCTCTTTCTTCATACTGCTGATTTTTCTGAAACAGGGTGATGTCAGGCTTACAGTTTCAGCAGAGATCAGTGAGCTGCTTTCTCTATCAAAAGTAGCTTTCCCCTGGAGAACATAATTACTTTGTCATAAGCTGCCTGAGAAGACCCATCACCAGGATGAATAATGCAACAAGGCAAAAGGAGATGGAGACCCTGCAGAGCTTCTGTGTGAGAAGGAAGGAGCTGGCAAATTTCAAGTGAACACTAAGGTATGATAAAAATCCCCTGGATAGGGGGTTGCTTTTCTCCTCCCTGCTGCTGTACATCTCAGAATCTCCACCCCAGTGTGCTAAGGAGCCAGAGGAAATGGAGACCATAGCTTTGGGGTGCTTTCACCAGTAAATGTTTTCTCTCAATCTTATGCCAAGCCTTTGGTCCCCATCTCTTTCTTACCATGCTTGTGCCAGCAACCCTCAGTGAACATAGGGGATGGGTGGAGATCAAGTGGGATTTACACTGCTCAGAGGGAACTCAGAGTCAGGCAATGCTATGGCTGTGAGTCTGCAGCTGCTGGCACTTCAGTTGAGAGGGGAGTGTCAGCCAGGTGTGAGGCATGGAATGAATGTTGTCTTGTGATGCAGCCAGCACATTCTTAGGTGAAAGGCATCTAAACTGAACTTCCTGAGAGAGAAAAGGAATTGTCCATCATTTAATATCCTGTGAAAGTGAGGGATGGGAGCAAGGTGCAGCTACCTATTTGTCCAGCTATACCTTGGGGGAAGGAGGGGGTGAAAGATTTGGAGATTAACAAGGTAGGTTTACAAGCATTAAGGAGGCTTAGGGAAGAGTAGTTTGGCCTGTGGAAATCTATGTCTTCTGCAGAGGCATCCTTATCCTGCAGGATGTGTATGGGTCTGCCTAAAATGAGAGGCCTTGTCAATTAACCTGAACACATTTGGTCTTGTCAAGGGCTGCATACTTGTGGAAGACATTCAGGAAGCCAAGGAACCAAGACATTTGCATGAAAACTCAGGGAAGCAGCTGTTTCACTGAAGAACAGGGAACATTTATCTTTTCTCCCTTGCATGAATATATTTTTCTTTGTAAAATAGCAAGGTAAGAAGTAAAAGGTGGAGTAGAGCTGGAAGTTGGTAAGTTGGGCCCCTGCCCTGAGTAGGACTGAGTTTTCAGAACCCTGTAAAGACAAGGGTTCTTCTTGGAGTTGATAAAAGATGATGTGTTGACCTAGGAGCAGGCAGAACTTGGCACAGAAGGGCTCTGAATCCCTTTTGAGGATTCAGACACAAAAAAGGTGTTCATTTTCCTCCCTAAAGCCTCCCAGGCATGGAATGGGAACTGCATTGTTCATGAAAAGCACTTGGTGCCAGGCCAAATGTGAACCTCCTGTTGATGCAAATACAGTTACCATCCTAGAGCTTCTTTTAGATCTACTTAGTGTCAAGAGGCAAATCATCTCCAGTGGCTTGGTGCCTCTGCTCTCAACCACAGTGTTAAAACTCTGCAAACTTGCAAGAAAGCTGGAGTTAATAACTAGGAAGGCTTTCTCTTGGTTTACAGAGCCCATGACCTGAAGGTCAGCAGCTATTCTATTTTATTGTTTGTTTTTTGTAGATAAGTTGAAATGGGAGAAGCACCCAAGTACTGAAAGAAGTTCATGAAGGACTCTGACATGTAGGGGGGGGAAACAGGGAAAGGTTTTGCACTGTTTTGGATTTGTTTCATTTTCTTATGCAGAAAGCACAGCTTTTGGGAACTGAGCAGCCAGCTGTCCAGCTACTGGGATTCCTTCTGTATCAGTCCTGTAACACACAGACCCCCATCCAGAGGCCCACTGTTTTTAGCAGTTCTAGACAGTGCAAACACATCAACAACAACTGCTGATTGATTTGGTACTTGATTAGGCTTGAAAACATCCCAAGGAGTATCTTGGCAGCACATAAATGCCTATGGTGACAGCATGTCAGGGATATCTTGGGCTGGAGGAAATGTGTGCTGGGTGATGGCCATAAACCCTACCCCTGACTCAACTCATCTAGAAGGGGTAAAGCTAAGCCATCACTGTTTGGGCTGGGAAGACTGACAGTGAAGTGCCCTCCTGAGTAAGGAAGGGCAGGTTCCTGTCACCAGCAAGGGCCAAGCAAGAAAAAAATGGACCTAGAAAAACAAAAAGTGTGGGCAAACACTGGCTCTGTTTAGGAGAATTATAAACCTGGTGGGCTTTCCCTGGAAATGGGGAATGGGATGGGCACTACAGCGAGCCTGACCCTGAAATCAGGTGAGCCATGCCCTGACAAGCAACAAGTGCTGCTCATGTGGCCTGACTGCTGAGTTAAAAGCAGGAGGAGAGGCAATTCTCTACACTCAGCTGGGAAACCAAATCAGGAACAACTGTGCCTGAAAGCAATGCCTGCACCTGTGATCTGAGCAAACAGGATGAACGTTTTCAATGCCCATGTCTCCTGCCTCCTCTTTCTGCCTTAAGAAAGTCAGAGTCTGGGGCTCTCCCTTGCCCTCTCTCTTCTCAAGTGCTCTGATCCCTCCAAGGGAGAGATACGAGCTGTTTCACTGCAGGGGAGAAGAGATGGTTTTGCATGTTGCATACAGAGGGCCGGATTGCACAAAGCCCAGCTGCAAAATAACCTTGAGAAAATCTGCATGAAGCTCTGAGTAGGAATGGGGAGCACACGGATTTACAGGTGAAACTGGAGGTTGGATCCACAGGACAGTGAGTATATCAGTGCTGGAGGAGGAGGAGGAATTGGAGCATATCTAGCATCCTTCTGAGCTTGCTATTCTTGGAAAGAGGCCAGCTCCCCTAAAAAATGCCTTGCATGGTAGCCAGAGAACAGCAAGGGAAGGGTTAGGGAAATGTGTCCAGTTAGTGTGTATGTCTGGAACTCTTTCAATAGGGGCCTGAATGGCTTGGTGTTACTGGCTCATCTCTGGAAGGGGGAGCAGTGGAGCTGTGCTGTATCTGCCTTGGCAGGAGTTGGCCATTTGGATTTACTGGGGCTTACTATTAGCTTCATTTCTGACCCCTCTGAGGGGCTGGCTGCTGGGCTTAAGGCCAGATGTAATTTGGTGCTGCTGTAACCTGGGGTAAGACTGGGAAAAAAACAAAAGTGAAATATGAGAAAAAGCAGGGGAGAAGTCTCATCGGCATCTCCTCTCCTTGGCTTTGGACCTGCATAAGGTCAGGTCCTCAACCCCAATCCTTTCCTGAGCTGTAATGAAGGTATGGCTGTTGTACGACATTGTACCTTGCTGATCTTCATCTTGCTTTGCTCTTGTGGCTTCCCTGCTTGACTGTCGGGCTGTCTCTTTGTCATGGATCTATCTGGACACCATGAAAATCCATGCAAGCAAGTCTTTAATAATGCTTTCCATCCCCCTGACCTCGTAGGATGTGGTGAATAGGTCTTTCTGACAGTTTCTGGAAAGTCAGAGAGATTGAATGTGGATATAGTTGGTGCACAGAAGTTTATAGGGAAGGAAATCAGGACCCTGCAGCGCTGTTGTAGGTTGAATAAATGGGCCATGGTGTTCTTAACAAGCATTTCCACCCCTGTGAACCAGGAATCCATTCTCATTTAGAGAAAAATTTACCTCATGTTTCCACAGTTGTCAGAATGAGGTTTTGGGAGTGTACAATTCAAATATAACTTGTGAGAGTTGTAATTTAAAATTTCCCAACCTTTTGATTTTTTTTTTTTAATTTTTTTTCTTCTTTTTATTTCTACAGTATTTTGGAATAAACCGCACAGTGTCAGAAGCTGGTGTTGTTAAACTGGAAATTATTTGGGCAGGGTTGTGTGGGACGATACCACTGCTTGGTTCACATTACTGGTTATGGTACAGTGCCTACAAGGGAGAAGTGTATTGATAAAGGTGTAAGAGTTCTTTTACACCAGGACAGTTGATTGTGTCTCCTGAAGTGAGGGACCTATATATCCCTGGAAGTACCTTTGGACTTGGTAATTTTGTCCTTGAATTACACTCAACAGGCAAAGCAGAGCTTTGACCTGTGACAAGGCTTCGCAGCTAAAGCCTGAGTACATGGGTGGAAAGAGCATTGGTGGACTTGAATTCAACCTTTTGACTGTGGACTATAAAGCTTAAAAGAAGGCAGCTCTCTAACAGAGTCTACCCCTTGTTTAATGCAGTCATCTCTGATCTATTTGAATTGTACTGTTTGCTGAACTACTCTGTTATTTGTACATGAGCTCTTTACTGAGAGGCACTCTTCAGCTATGGATTCAGATTTCAGATATTATTTGAGCTTGGCTTGTTCCTGGCTACATCATTAAAAAGAAAGAAGTTTCTTTGACTGCTTTTTTTCCTTAAACTTTTATATTACTGCATTTTATGCTGCACACATTCAGATGGTAATAAACTCGGTCGTTTTTGGTCTTAACGTAATTCCTTAGTAATTGCCATCTATTTATTTTTATTGGTAGCGATATCTTAGCTTTACAAATGCAAGATCCGGACTCTTCTGGCAGTGTCTTAAGGAAGGCATGCTTAATAAAAGTAAAAATTCATTTGGGAAAGTTTTTGAAATAGACAACTGCAGAGAACTCTCTTTTTTGCTGAACATGGCAGAATTGGTTCTTCAACAAGGCCATGATGGGATGGATGTAGGGAATGAAGAACAGGATGAAACCCTTCTTCTTGTGAAGGTTTAAGATGTCTCATCATCCGAGTGAGTCTTTGAAAAGCAGGACTAGAATCAGACTCAGGTCCTGAAAGGCCAAATATAGTGTCTATTTCAGCTTTGTCAACAAGCAGTAGCTCCAACATAGTTTGTGACCTTTCTCTTCTCTACTGATGCTATGGAAGCCTTTGCATAGCTGCTGATGGCCTTAGGGGTGGGCTCTTACTGATTTACAAGTTCCTGATTCAAACTGAGCATGGCATTGGCAACAACAGTTTTTATTGTAATTTTTACATCCTTTCCACATCCTTTCTTTCTCATCTTTAGTTCTATGCACACTGAGAAAAAAAACCAAACCAAAACTCACTTGGACCCACATACACATGCAGCAGCACAAAAAATGTTTTAGATAGTCACAGTTAGAAAATTTCAAGAGAAACTCTAGATAATTTTCATCTCCATTTTCATTTCTATTTCACCATCAGATCATTAAAATGCAACAAGTAAAACAACTCAGAATAAAAATGACAGACACGAAAACAGGTCTTTAAATATTAGCAGCTTTAAAATTAATGTCTGGTAAGATTCCATGCCGACTTTTGATTACTGGTGCCTTTTGCAAAATTTAACTAGAAGACCTGAATCTTTTATTGTGCATTTGCAGGAAGATAAAACACAGTTATTGCTGGTGCAGTTTGGCTTCTATACCCTTGGCAAAAATGTCTGTTCCTTGGTTTCCATATGCTACAAAACAGGATAAGATTTTAACTACCAGCCAATAAAGTCCCTTCATGTTTTTCATGGTAACAGACCTAAAAAAAAAAAAAGATATTTTTACTCACTAGTTATATAGTGCCTCTTAAAATGTCAGTGACTAGGTACATATTTTGGTCACTGGAATTCAAAGAGGTGCTTATTTGCAAATCATGTCCCCCCACTTCCTGCCTTCCTTGTTCCCTGGCAGCACTTTTTTCAGAGGAATGCTCAGGATCCTGCAAGCTTCATCTGGTGGGTTCTCTGGGACTGTCACGTGTCCCATGCCAAAGCATGGGGACAGTACAAGCAATTTACCAGCAGGACTCTGCGTGAATGTGTGTGTCAGTGCATGCACAATAGCCTATGTGTGGTCCCTCCTGCTGGCAGGAATGCTTCCTGTGGGGGTTTTGCTTTTATTGCTGCCTGTGGCTGTGTCCAGAAAGCCATGAAGTGTAGCTGAACGTGAGAAATAGTTTAAGTCCTATGCTGCTCATAAACACTTAACTCTGCCTTTCAAGAGGAGTACTTAATCAAGGGGTGGAGAGCACAAAGTATATTCCAACTCACTTGGGCCATAAATGAGCCCTTTAGCAAGGGTAACATGGGACAGGCAGGAAACTGCTACTGTTTCCACTGGCTGAGAAACTCCTCATAGGGATCGTCCTTAGGCAAGTCCATCTCATTAGGACGGTGGGCCTAAAAAACCCAAATTAATTCATGGAATGAGGGGTTACAGCCCCAATGATGTTACTGCTGCTGAAGTGCTAAGCCCAGACCTGTTGCAGTGCTAATTTGTATAGCCTTGCTCTGAGCATGCCACTATCACTAGTGGGGAGAGGGGGATTGCTTCCAGACTTGTGCTTTTCCTGTTGCCTGTTCTTGAAAGGTGCCTGCCCTTCTCTCTTTGGAAAAGGCATGGAAAAGGAAACCATCTTCCTGACTCACATCTTGAGCATCTCCAGTTTTCACATTGCATTTGGGAGTCATGCTGGTGATGCATGGCTATTCACTTAGACGTTCCTGGGGTAAACCATGTGCTAGGATGCATGAAGACAACCCCCTTGAGGGGGGTGAAGGAAGATGGACAGGAGATATTTGGACTGGAGCTGAGCATGGAGACATCGCTGCAAAAACAGTAGCCTGGGTAGGCAGGGATGGGTCTCTGACCTTGCAGAGCTCAGCAAGAAGTTCTGGGTCATTGTTTCTGGGTCACTATACTGCACTAATTAAATTTAGCTGGGAAACTCCTGTGTTTCAGTGCACATGGGTGCTGCTATGTTGGGGCAGTCATGAAGGAACAGTACTTTGTAGGAGCCTCAGGCTGCAAGTGGCTGGATGAACATCAGTATCAACCCCCTTCCAACCCCTAACTTTCTGTGATTCTAGGATTAGGGAAGCTGAAGTTGCTTCCACTAGCAACTAAATGGTTCTGCATCTGCAGACGACAAATATGCTGATTCTGATGACAGAGAACATGCTGACACAGTTCTGGGAAGTTTAAATACAGGTAGATTCATCACTGGGGATACAGTTTATTTCATAGAGAGGGACAAATCCTGTTTTCTTTACAAATTACCTTCCAGGAGAAAGGTGACCTGCTTGTATAAGCCTATGTGGTGCTCTACTCAGCTTTCTGAGGGACTTTCCTGCACAAGTAGACCCCAAGGTTTCATTTGAGCTGTAAGCAAGTCAGATGCTGTTGGAGGTGCAGAGCCAGAAGTGGGTATTAACACTGTGCCTGCAGCAAACTGTGGGGAGAGCAAATGGCCATGAATAACAACAGCAGCATCTGGCCCAAAGAGACTCCCTTGCAGCCAGCAAGCTGACATCAGGGCAGTCCAGGGGGACAGCAGTGGTTAGTTTGACTCATTGGTCATGGCAGGCAGCTGATCTAAATTCAGCAGCAGTGCAAAGCCCTGGGCAAAGGAAGTGTGAGGGCTGTGAATGTTTGCTAGAAAAATATACAGCACCATCTGGAGTTAATAAGATGCACAGGGTGTGTGTGGGACACAGGCTGTTGGTGTTGAGAGAGATTTGCTGGAACTGGAAGGAACTGTGTCTGTGTCCTCGAACAGTATAATAAATGTTGACAACTGATGTGGATCTTCTCTCTGAACTGGTTCATCTTCCTGTGCAAGGAGGTCCTCATCCTGTGTTTGAGGCCTGAACAGGGACAGCAGCCTGCCCGTGTGAAACGACTTGCAGGTTCTGGACTCTATTCTGAGTTTAATCCTAATGCATGTACTTAATTTGATGATGTGCCTTTACATACTATCTGTACCTGGGCAGAGGAAACTCAGAAGGTTTCATCAAGAAAAAAGTTTCCTTGGGGCTCTCCTACCTCAAAGCTATTGAACTATTTGCATTAGCCATGGGGGTTGTGTCTGTTTTTTTAAATGATTCTGTGCATTTTTCAAAGAGATTAAGCCAAAGCATGGGTAACCTTCAGTCCTCATCAGCTGGAGTGAAAGAAAAGAACAGGGGGGAGCTGCTCCTGCTCTTCACCTGAGTATTGCTGATTGTTTTGTGGGGGCCAGTAAAGGTACTTTTTGTTTTATGACCGTGTTGGTCTGCGTGGCCCATTACTTGTGTTTTGGGTGCATCTGCATCTCTGGTGCATAGGTTGTGCTGAGTGGAGACTCCCACAAACTGGAAAAGTGGCCAACAGACTGGTGAGGAAAAACTCCTTGGGTCTTCAAGGCCACTGGATTTGGCTTCTCCTAACATGATGGTTTTTAGAATCAGCTGTAGAAAATGCTAGGGGAATGTATTTCAGCCTGGTACCATAATGGTTTTTGTGGAGGGTTTGTTACAAGAACTGCAGATTTCTGCAGAACAGGCCTTTTCAAGGTGGAGTCAGAAACTTCCTGTAGTTATGGGGCAATGTAACAAGTCCAGTTGATCTGTGGAAATGGATTAAACATGGACTATTTCTAGTTAAAACTTTGAATGTGACTGGTAAGCTACAAAAATCAGGAAACCTTTATCCAAGAATCTTAAGAAGTGCGGCCTAGCACCATATCTTTCCAAACTAAATTGTTTGCTCATATGGTAAGTGTCTTGTGAATGTAATATTTTTCATTACCAAAAATGAAATATGTGGCCCGGATATATTATTTCTTGTACTGTACTTGTAAATGTATTTAGCTTCTAAAACACCATGACATTGATTTCCAACAAAGTGACAGTCTTGTCTCATTACCTAGATTCATTTGTTGCCTGATGGATTTTAATAGCGAAGATTTGAAATCTGATGATTAACCCCCACCCCCAAAAGAAAAAAGAAATTCAGAGCTGTGTTGTATCCTTAACAGCACCTTCAAAATTAAGATTGACAAGCAGTGTTTGGGAAGAAATCCATGCTATTGGAAAACTGATGGCAGGGAGTCTCAGGCAAAAGAAAAACACCGAAGGACAGAGGGGAGAAAAATCTTGGCCAGGGGAGGTATTAGCTCCAGACAGACAGGTACAGTGTCCCTGATGAGAAAGTGCAGATCTATCTATATCACCAAATATTCTTTGCTTTAACTTCTTCCCCTTCCTGTGCTGTGGTAATGTTTCCCTGAAGTTGTTTTGTTAGCATATTTGGGTCTTCACTATCTGGCTCTAAAGGATCAGTATCACTTCCCTAATTTCAGTGTGGTATGGGCTAATCAAGGTGATTTCATGCACAGGATTTTCCAGTGTGTTTTCTGTGCCACAAGTAGCTAGATTTCCACCTGGATAGATTTGACTTGTGAACTTACTGGGTGATGCTTCTGAAATTCTGGGATGGAGGAAAAGGCCCTTGTCCTCAACACAGGAGAAAGAAGGAGGTAGTATAACATGTACAGAACATGCTAAAGAAAAAAAAGGCAGAGGATAAAAAGCCTCAGAAGTGGGAAGGGATAGCTAGGGTAAGGCTGGTCTGCTGTATTTTAAGATTTCTGTAATAGCCTAGTTATCCAGGACCTCTGGGCTGATCCTCCTAAATGTGGCAGCCAGGAAACTACATTCTCACTGTGAGTCTTTCAAGATACAAGCTGTGCTGCTGCATTAGAGTGACTACTGCAGCTTTAACAAGCTGCATTAGCCCAGGATTGATTGTCCTATTCACAGCATGAAAGATCAGTGCCATTTGGAGCAGTGACAGCCTGCTTTCTCTGGGGTTACTGATGATGTGAGGGTGTCAGGCAGCTGCCTGCATGGCAGTGCTGGTGGAGAGGGTGGTCTACTGTGGGAAGGAACCATGCTGGGAACATGGGCAGATGCCCATCTCCCACGTTGCCTCCTGAGGCACTCACAGCCCTCTCTCTTCCACTGTCTCAGTGACTGAGTGCATGTGATGATCATTTGCTTTGGGATCCCTTGCAGGCAGCTGTGTAATCCCAGTCCTGTATGGGTGTTGTCTGTCTGGAGCAGCAGCAGGGCTGGGAGCAGAGAGGGAAGACCAGACCTTCCTCTGGAGCACTGAGTCCATATCATCTGCTCCAGACCTCACAGTTGCCTCAATGCAGCACTAGCCTTCTGCTTGTGGTTGGGATCAGAAGGGTAACTGGAAGAGGGAGGCTATGGGGTCACTGCTGGGGGACACCACAGCCTACACACACTGTTCTGCCTATGGGTCTTAGTCCACTTGTGAAGTGTTTCTCGTGGATGGTGGGTCAACACTGGCCTGGTGTCACCCCTTCTCCAACCATAAGGTCTGTAAAGGCCCGGCAGACCCTTTGAATCAGTCCATGGTGGTGGGATAGCAGGGTGAACTGTGCTGAGGAGGGACTACAGTAAGTGAGAGAAAACTGTGACATTCTGTGGGGTTGGGCTCTCTGGGAAAGCCCAGAGCACCAGGGATTGAAAGGCTCAGCACTTCCATCCCAGTGGCTGAATGCTCCACATGAGGCTTCCAGGCTCATGCCAAATGCTCTTGAAGTATTTCTACAAACTTGTTCCTAGAATAAGATAGGTTATGTGCAGGAGAACAAAAGTGCATGGAGAATTTATACCTAAATGAAAAGCCAATGTACAGAGTTGTGTCTGAGTGGTTTCCAAGATCCAGAAGACCACACAGTGTCCTTAGTCTGTGCCTGCCTTTATTTAAGTGGGACTTCTTTTTTTTTTTTTTTTTTTTTGGATCCCTGGGAAAGAATGTCCTCATGTGACAGCAAATGAAAAATCTGAGGCTTGAAGCAGTGCCCTTACATTAACTTCAAGATGGAGGAGACCCAGATTCAGTGCAGAGGCTGTTGTGAGTCATGCTGGAGACAGCCTTGCTTCCATGCAAGGTTGAGAGGCATCTGGGACTTCCTTCATGGCTGGCTGCTTCTTCAGGTGACTTCCCCCATCCTTGCTCCCCTCACTCTGTGACTTGGCTCAGAGAAGGTGAGAGGTGACAGCTGTTGTTCCTTATAAATTCCTTCTAAACAGATCAAGACAAAAAGCTAACTGTGAAAGAAAGGTGAAAGAAATCTTAGGCTGTTTATATAAGCACAGGCAAAAAAGGCAATAATGGTATGAAGTAAAGAATAACAGCAGCAGTTGACTCTTCTACTGGTTTCTTGCTGACACCCTGTACTGGCAGGTCAGGATTAAGTCTGTTGTCCTGTGCTAGTAATGACCAAATCAATATCTACTGACCTGCGCTGGATTTTACAGTAGAGAATGCAGCTGAGTTCAAGGAAATGACAGTGAAAGATGTGATTTCCCTCTTTCAATGTTTCAGGCTATTTTCAGGTAAATAACTGATGTTCTTAGCTGATCTTCATGCTTTTAAGAGCCTATGTCTGACCATCTGCCTCCAATTAGACCTTTCAGGCCTGCAGTCTTCTCTCTTTGAAGTTCTCACACTTCTTTTTTTTATGCATTAATAATAAAAGGCACTTCAAAGCACTCTCCCTAATCAGAGCAAGGTAACTTCACCCCTTCAAGCAGAGGTGGGACAAGACAACTGAGGTGAACTTTTTAACCTGTCCCTCCTTCGCCTAAGAAACATTATTATTTTCTCTCCAACTTGTGCCAGTTGGCTAACATAGTGCTGTAGCAGAGGTCCTGGGCAAGGCACAGAAACAGATTCAGGAGACCCGGGTTCCCTCTCACCTCTGCAGAAGGACACCTACCTGGTCACTGCATAAGCTTGTCATTACTTTTTCTTGCTTCTAGTGCTGACAGCACTTTTCCTAGACCTGTGCTGTACATAGGCCTATGCCTGGTCCTTTACATTGCTATTCCTCACTTTACCATGTTGACTTTACTTCCCTGCTTGGCCTTGAATCTGTATTGTCACTACAGATTTGTCTGGTAATCAGTGGTGTCCACAGTTGCTCTCACTGGATGTGCTGTGCTCACGTGGTTCAGGTACTCTGGGACTGTGTCCTTATTAAAAAAGGATATTGAAGAAAGGAAGCTCTTGTCGACCAGGACTTGTCTTTCTGACAGTGGCCAGAAGGACTGAGGTGCACAAACAGTTGTCTCTCTTTGAGGATCATTTACAGCTTCTAGTAGTTAGGATAGAACCTACTGAGCCTGGAGCTGGTCCAGATGGGCATTCATGAGCCTATCTTCTCTCAGCAACTGTAGAACTTCATGTGCCAAATACCTCTGGATGGATCTCTCATGAATTCAAAAGCATTCTGCCTGTCTTGGTTCATTCTTCCAGGAGCAGAATCTCTGCCAAAATATGTGAGCTGAAATACTACCATCTTATGTCTGTTGGGCTAGCAGTTCAAATAGTCTGAACATCAAATGTTGCATCATTGTCTTTCACTGATTTCCAGTTCTTCAAATCTTTCTCTAAAATATCCACCTGTTCTAAGCCCCTGGACTTGAACTGGGAGATTGTGATTTTGTTCTTTTTGGTCTATTTTGTCCAAAGGCATTAGGTGGAAGAAGTTTACCTGAATGCTCCTGGAGAATAAGATTTTTTTATCAGTCTCCTCTGCTTCGTTATTGACAATAAGAGTTAGCTTTACTGTAACATGCTTTGTGTGGAATAGGAAATAGGTACATGCTGTACATATAAAAAGCAAGGCCAGCGTAACAAAGAACAGCCTTTAAATAACTAATATGGTCCATTAGCCAGGCAATAGCACCTGGTGGGTAAAGGATACACTTTCAGAGAACTCTAAAATCCCCCCCCCCCCAAATGACCTCTGAAAACTGTAAAATTGTAGATGTGAGTGTAATTTGTGTAAAGAATAGAAAATATTGTTTCACATGGTATGGCCATTAAGAATGACGTGTTTGGCCTCACCTTTGTATTGTGTAGGAAAACTGAGAGTCTAATCTGTCCTTAGTCATTTGTACAAGTCCATATGGTATGTTTAGATGGTTAATGAGTCCCCTGGAGTCCTCTCTTTCAGCAGGTACAGAATGTTTTTTGATTTTCTCCCTTTCTGAGTAGAAAGGAGTCAAAGAGAACAAGCCCATGAACAAGGAGAGATAAGGAGGTAAAGGTTCATGAGTGTTGTATTTTAGGGGAACCTGAGTCTTGTTTTCCATCTATGTCCTTTCTCCTGGACAAATATTTGGGAATTTGTGCTGATGGATCAGAGAGCTGGACAAGGCACTTCTGAAGACCAGCTAGTGCAAGTCCCAAAACAGTGTGAACTAGAGCAGGTTGCTCAAAGTCCCATAGTCCCATCCAACCTGGCACTGATCACTTCCAGGGATGAGGCATTCACAACTTCCCTGGGCAACCTGTGCCAATCTCTCATCGCTCTCATACTAAGCTCTCATACTTCTTCCTAATGTCTATCCTAAATCTACCCTCTTCCATCTTAAAACCATTACCCCTTGTCCTATCACTACACACCCTTGTTAAATATGGACCAACTTTCTTGGAGTGCCCACTTCTCCAGGGCTTTATCCTTTGGTACCTTACCAAGCAGACCCCTGAAGAGGTCAAAAGCTGATCTTCAGGGTAGTGAGCTTGACACTCATCCTTGTTGTTGTCCTAAGGATCCCATACTCCACAATTTCATGGTTGTTTCAGACAAGGCTGCACTTAGGCTTCATGTTGTCCACCACCTCATCATTGTTGGTGAGAACAAGGTCCATCATAGCACTTTTTCTAGTTGGTTCCTCTACCACATGGAGAAGGAAGTTGTCATCATTGCATTCGTGTAACTTTCTGGATTGTTGGTGGCTTGACTGTTGGTGATTGAAACCCCCCCATGGAGACCGTGGCCTGTGAAAGGGTGTCTGCTCTTATCTGCCTATATAGGGCCCCATCTGTTCAGTCATTCTGGTCAGGTAGCCTGTAGCAGACCCCTACTGTGATGTCACCTGCCCCTGATTTTCCTTTAACCCTGACCCATAGGCTCTCTTTCACCTCCTTGTCTATCCTCAGGCAGAGCTCCATGGACTGTAGCTGGTCACCAATGTAGAGGGCAACATCCCCTGCTCTCCTGCCTGTCCTTCCTAAAGGGCTTATACCCATCCATTCCCATGCTCTGTAGGAGTCATTCCACCATGTCCCAGTAATGGCAATAACATCACAGCCCTGCAGGAGTGCACACCATTGTAACTTCCCTGGCTGACTTCCCCTGCTGTGTGCATTTGCATAGAGGCATTTAAATTGTCCCCCCACTGAAGCTGCCTCATTGCCTAGGATTTCATTCTCCTTAATTTCAGGTGTTCTCCTGGTCTGCGATCTTTTTCGAGGCCCAGGGCATCTATTACTGGCACTGGCCTCGAAGTGGTGGCAGTGGGATACATTGAGGATCCCCCTCCCCTGGCAATTCTAGTTTAAAGCTCTCTTTACTAGATTGGCAAGCCTATTGCCAAAAAATGCTCAGTCTCTTCCCTTTTTCTGCAAGGTGAACCTCATCAGACCCTAAGAGACCAGGTTTTGTGAAGTGAGTCCTGTTGTCAAGAAAGCCAAAGCCCTGGCTTTGGACAAATTGTGAAGGCCAAATCCCTGTTGTTGACTCCAGCTTTGCAACGTGTTGATTGGCAGAATTGGTCCACTCTTCCTCAAGCTTCTCCCTCTCTCTCCTTTCCCTTTAAGAGGCAAAACTGAGGAGAACACCACTTCAGCACCTATGTCCTTGGCCATCATCCCCAGACAAATGTATCATTGCTTGATATTTTCCAGGTCTCCAAAGGCACTTTTGTTTGTGCCCACACAGGTGAGCATCAGGGGATAATTAACTTCTGAGGCTTTTCAGGCCTTCAAACTATTCTCAGTGACCCTACCAAATCTCACAAGGCAGTCTTAGGCAGATAGAGGCCTCTGTCTTGTACAGTAGAGAGTCTCTTAATTGCTATTATTCAACACTTTCTCCTGGTGCTACCATGTGACTTAGGCTCTGATGCTGCTCTGTGTGGAGCTTCCAGCCCCTCATCTGATGCTACATCACCAAATCTACTCTGTAGTTTTGCATCTGCAGGTGGAGCAGCAGCCTTCTTCCTGGTGCTAGAAGGCTCCAACATCAAGCCTTTTCCATCATGGGAGTCTTCTTTTACCCACCCAATGAGTACAGACTCTGAATACTTCCTCATCTGTGCAGTTCATATTCTTGTAGGGTCTTGGAGAAGATCCTATGCTCTTTTCATAATCTCTAGTGCTGTGTCCCTTCCTCCTGCAGGCAAGACCACCTTCCCTGCCCCAGCCTTGCTGAAGAGCTACAGGCACATACTGCAGCCCCAGAGCTGCAGTGCTATATTCTTCCTTTGGAGTTCAACCTGTGCTGAGGCATCTGAGGTGGCAGGATTTGTTGCTGCTGTTGGTGTTGGACTGTGCACTGTGGTGCATCACATACACTGAGCACACACACACTGTCCCCAGCAGAATTTGTGACTCTCTTCTGTGCAAACGGAGCATCTGTTTGCACCTTCTGTTACAGCAGCACAAACTGGTTTTTGGTGCTATGTGACACAGTAAAAACTCCAGGTGGTACAAATTAAAAGCCTTTCTTACACTCAAGTTAAGGAGCAAGGAAATCACGGGGCAGGAGGAAGACTTAAAGCACCCATCTGCATGGCACAGGTTTATTCTCCAACCTCCTCCTGGCTGTGTAGATGCCTTCATATTAAACTTCACAACCATTTCATCACTTCCACTTTAATGCAGCTGATAAAAGTCCAGGCCTAGATGCTTATCAGACATACAAAAGCTTGGTCAGAGCTCGTCAGGTCAAACACAGCACGGTTATAGCTGCTTCATTGGTCAGGCACTAACTGCAGTAGGGCATTGGACAGAGTAGTTTTCTTCTTTCCAGGTGTGTGGCTCCTAAGAACATTATATTTGATGATTCCTGTGTAAAAATGCAGGCGGATGCAAAGTCTGAGCTGGTGCTTGAAGGAGGAAGTGGCAGAACAAATCAGAGTTGTGATAAAGAAGAAGGGGCTTTCCAATGGTATTTGGACTCATTTCTGGCTGAGGTGCGCTGAAGTACTCAACAACTTGTTTAGACTTCTTTTAGAGGTATCTCTGTTGTGGTGCATCCCAACAAGAATGGCTTTCTTTTGTGTGCAAACCTTGTCAACATTGTTGTGTTCTGGGGGTGTCTTTCACATAGAGCAATTGGACGAGCAATGAAATTATCTTCCGTACAGTGATGGCTGAATGAGTAAAGGCTACTACCCAAAGAGTAGGGTATGAGATATCAGAGTATAAGATGTCTCATGTATAAGATGTCACAGAGCATTGGATTGCCATAAGAATGTGAACAAATAGACCTGTGAAGCTTGTGAAAATGAGCAGGGAAACAGCAAGCTCCAGGGTGTAGGAAAATTATTTTTTTTATTTTTATGGTCTTTGGAGGTATCACCTGTGAAACCCCAGAGAATTAGGGTTGGTGGGTTAGTGGGGAGAGAGCCAGCTAGTAGGCACTATAGCTAGTAGCTATAAGATCTCCTTAATGCATCTCCCAATATAATCTGTGAGGTATGTAGTTTAAAAAAAAAATTGAGAAACTATGTTTGAGAACATTATGAAAATGAGAAACTTAAGCCCCAGGTGGGAAACCTAATAGGAATTTTTTTTTTCCTCCAGGAATCAAGATAATTGTACTTTGAAAAATTCTTCTGATATAACATTAATTTTGACCTCTCTGTGAAGTGTGACATAAACATGTTTAAAATGGATATTCATGCTCAAATCACTTCCATTACCAGTTAAAAAGATTTGGGTGTAATGTTACAGTTAAGCTGTTTTAAATAAACAATCTCTCTTGCTGTGCAGTTTTCATACTATAATGGTGGTGCTTAGCAGACTGCACAGGTTTATATTTTTTTCTTTGGTGTAGAAAATAAAACTTTGCTGGTTTCCAGCCATTGATACTTGAAATAAATGCTGCATACTTTGTGTGTCTGCAGGTTGCTTATCACACTGTTTAGCTCCTTTCCATTGTTACTCACTAAAGACTAATTTTTTTCCTGAAACCCTGTCCTACTTGCACCTGTGACAGGTGAAGCATCAATTATTCATGATGATGAAGATTATTAATACACATCAGTTTCTGATTGCTGACTTAATTTCCCCACCAGCTACTTGAATGGCAGTTACATGGATTAGGAGGCTAAATTGTTCAGGTAGTGCTGGACAACATAAAAATACACAGTGTCCAGAAGCTGAGGTGTGGGAGGCTGAGTAAGTTTCAGGAACAGCCCTGGGGCATAGGGGTGAGATCTCTGTCCTTAGAGGTTTTCAAGACTCTGCTAGAAAAATCTGTAACTGACCTGGTCTAGTTTTGGTACTAGTGCTGCTTTGAGAGAGATGTTGGACTAGAGGCTTGGAGAAGTCCTTCATACTAATGCTTCTATAAGTATATGATCACAAATTTCGTCTCCCTTCATCATCTATTGAGTTGGAGACTATCTCTACCATGCTTCATGAGTGAGAGCAAAGGTATAAATATGAACTAAAGCATGGACTCATCCTGCAACACCTGTGTCTGCTCCTTGATGATTTCTGCAGGGACAGTTCATACACAATGTTATCTAGAAGTCAAGGGTCAAAGATTTTTGCAGGACTCATGAAGCTGGGGCTTGGTGTGTGTGTGTGTGTTTGAAGCCATGGTCCTCCAAGGAGCCCGGAGGGCAGCTGCCTTACTATGTTCAGGTAAGCAAGGGCTCATTTCCATGGTGCCTAACACACAGGGTATAAGGCAAAGGGGCTTAAGAGAGACTGGTAGCAATTGTAGCACAATGGGCAGTTTTGGAGATGTGGAAATGAGTGACCAAGGCTGAAACTCAAATACACAGAATGTGGACTGCAGATCATAGGCTTGCTGTGGTCAGATCCCAAGCCCGTTAAACAGAACAGCCTTAGCTCCTGGGAAAGCATCCCAGAAAAATGTGCTTGTCTACTATCAATTTATAGTTCAATATTTCTTCTTCCATCACCATTTCTGTGAGTAACTTTGATGTGTGGCTGCCCTTGGAAGCTGAGATGAGGAACAAAACAAACAGATGAAGATGAGGTTACAGTGGTGGTACTGCTGAAAACTAATGTTCTCTAGATCACTGTAGTGATTGTGTCACTTGGCAGTTAACAAATGCAGGTTTTGTTTATTTTGGTAGCTCTCTGTTTCACTCCAAAGTGCTTTTTTTCAGCACTTGTTGTGATGTGTCCAAAGAGAAATGCGTAAGGTTGCTTTGAAGAATTAGCTGTTAGATGTGATTGTCTAAGGAGTATAAGCCCTGGAAGTGGAGAAAACTTGATTTATGCTCTCAGTGCCTGAGGTTAGCCTGGGTGATATCTGAACTGTGAAGAGAACTTTTCTTTGGGAATCCAAGGTATATATTTTTGTATGAGGAACTAGTGTAGAGTTTTTCCCATTATCTTGTTTTTCTGAAGTACTCTTGTCATGTACAGGAACCACTGAATGACTGAGTTTTACTTAAGAATTAATTGATGCAATAATTTTTAGCCTCTTTTTATTTCCGTAGCTCAGTATTTGGTTACACAGTGGGTTATCAAAGCTGTAATTACCCCAAAATACCCTTATTCTGGCCCCTCAACAAGTTACCACAAATTTACACAGAAGAGTACACTATAAAAAGCAAATTTGGAGGGTACTTGAAAAAAAAAAACCCATGAGGTGAGAAGGAAGGAAAAATTAGGAAAATTTTTTAATGCAAAGACAGTTTTTTAACAGACCCAATTTTATACCAGTGTTCATGATACAAAGTAAGTTGAAAAACTTGCTTTGGTGGAAAGGCTTATAAACTCACCATGTTCTGTTTTCACACTGACGTGCAGAAGCATGAGCTATGCTTGGTTTTACACACCAAGAAAGCTTGGATGAAGAGATTCTCGTTTCACTGTTTGGAGAGCTCCTTTTTTTTGACCTCAGATTTTCTGCTTAACAAAATGCAATCTCCTGCTTGCTTGGACTAAAGCGGGAAGACAGATCTTGAGTACAAGAGCATAAATACTTAGGCTAGTAAAGACACAAGTCTTTTCTGAAGTTTTTTGCCTTAATTTTGACCCAGCCTTGCACTCTTAGTGATAGTACTCAGTTCTGTATCCCTTCAGTGGCATAGGATTGTCCTTTAAGCCTGCCCTGTGCTCATGAACAATTTCCACAGGATGTGGAGGCTGAAAAATTCAGCTCAAAGCTCTAAGGGTATTTTTCTCAAAACCTCTTTGATTCAGATACTGGAATCATGCTGGAAAGAAAACCTCCCTAACATTACTAATGCCCTTTGTTTCAGTGTTCTGAGTTTTCTTTTTGTGTGCAGGAAGGACTAGTATAGGAGAGTGATATAGGAGATGGTAATTTATGCTGGTGAGACCGTGGCAGAGGACAAAACAGACAATAGCCCGAAGCTTGTGCCATGCAGGAAAAAACCCCAAAACACCCTGAAAGAACTCAGGGTTTCTCTGGCACCAGAAGGATTGGACACTGGAGGTGATTTTCTCCATGGTGGATAAGGTGAACGATGGCTTGGTCAGTCAGTGATGTGTAAAGTGATGTGACTTGCTCTGCCCTGTATAACACACTAAAATTTAGAGCCATGGTGGAACTGAGCAGTTAAGGCCTCAATATGTCCCCTCAAAAAGACAGCCTGTCACAGGTCTAGGATCACGATGTAACCACCTGGAACCAATTCTACAGCCACTCTCTTGCAGGAGTTCAAGAAGAATCATGGAATGTCAGATTGGAAAGGAACTCAGGGATGGTCTGATCCACGAAGCCTTCTAGGTAATACTATAGCTTCTGTGAGATGCTTTAGCACCTTGTCGGGCTGAAACTTAAAACTGTCCCAGGGGTCTGAGTGAAAGCTCCAAAGCGGCAGCAGTGGAGTCCTCAGCCTGGCAGTGAGAGCACCTTTTCCAGCTCTTGTCTGGGACACAAGTGGTGCTTGTCTTCCCCCGGAAGACAAAGAAGAGAGGAGCCCAGGTTGGTGCCTTGGAGCTGAGCTGTGTGTCTGGCTGCTCGGCTGTGCTGTGGTGAACAGGGAGGTGAAAAACAGGACGAAGAGGTGGGAAGAAAGGTGTATGTAGGTGAGAGGAGCTGGAGCCATGTTCTTCTGAGGCTCTGTGTTGAGGGTTTAGTTTTGAAAAGGTGGCTGACTGTACATTCCTTTGTGAGCTTTGGTCTTGGCAGTTGTCCCCAGCATCCCAGGTGTCCTGATGTGACTTACACTACTGTGTAGATTTTACTAAAACTTAGAGCCTTGCTGGGACTGAGCAGCTCATGTATCCTCCTTGAAGGGAGGAGGAGCTCTTGTGGCCACGTCAAGTTCTCCACGTGTATACAAGGTGTGCTGGCAGTCCCGTTAGCAGTAGGGGTCAGAGCATTTAAATGTTCATCCAGACGTTATAGCTGGGGTAGAGCAGTAGAGCAGCTGGAGGTGTGTGGGGGTGTGCAGTGACGCAGTCGTTCAAATGATGGTGACAGGGCACCAGGGTATGTTCTGGGTGTTGGAATTCTTAGAGTGGAGACCACTCAGCAGGAGGACAGAGTTGTGGGACATGCGTGCGTGGCTCAAAGTGCCACTGTCCCCAGACCTTCCTTTAGGGAGGCTGTGCAGCCACCCTCATCGGTTTCTTTTGCGTTTTGTGCCAACAGCTGGGTTTAAACTTCAGTATCCAAAGACTTGTAACACAACAGAGGGCATTTACAAACTAATTTATTATAACAAACATGAAACGGGAAACAAACGTGAAACTGACAACAAACAGAACATGCAACAAACATCTAAGGTTTCCTACATCTCTTTGGGGGACTGACACCCAGGTCAGCCCCCTCGGGTCTTGGAGGCGGTGCCCTTTTTTCCCGTTTGAGCGGGAAGAAGAAAGGATGTTTGAGGGCTTCTTCTAAAGTAATTCGCTCGGCTGGCTCGTACCGCAGCATCTTCTCTATGAGGTCGAAGAGGTGCCGGTGCTCCTCAGTGCTGCAGGTCATGTACGCCTTCAGGGAGAAAACAACAGGAGATGTTTTCCTGATTGCACCCTTGCACTCGAATCTCCTCCCTGCCAAAGCTGTTTCCCTTGCTTTTCTTACCTTCAGTGGCTTACATTGCCACGAGACATAGCTGCCAAGGAAGCTGTGTTCATCCCACGCCAGCCGGCCATTAGAGAAATACTCGCCTCTCCTGAAACAAAGAGACTTTTTCTGTTTCTCCCAGAACAAAGAGTTTGCTCTTCAAAGGTGCTGTTTTGTCCCTGCGCTGGAAGTGGTTTATCAGCATCTTTGTTCAAAAGTGGGGGACTGGTCTGGGAATGTTCATTTCACCATTTGAACCCTAGCAGTCCAGGTACAGAAAAATGTAATTACCTGGATTTCTTGATCATGTCACTTGGCAAAGGCCCCAGGATTCTCTCCATCCTTGCCAGGTGTTCTTTATCTTCGTGGGCCTGGAGAGAAATCTAGGTGGACATGGTTGATGGTTAGAGGGAGTTATCAAGACCACACAGTGACTTTACTTCCTCTTTGACTGTACCCTGCAACCGATAATCCATTCCCGAGTGAGGAATAAAGAGTGGCCATAGTCATCTTTTTCCCAGAAGAAGGTACAACCTAGTGGACATTTCTTCCCCTGACCCAGCATTACTTTCGTTGTATCAGTGTTGTTTTAGCAGTTATCAGTGCTGCTTGGAAATTGCGTATGGTGCCGGGGTCACCCTTGGTGCCAAGCTGCTGTTCTTTCAGTGACTGCTGAAAGCAGCTTGCCCAGGTCTTCTGCTGAGAGAGTGCCTTTGTGCCTACGTCTTCTGTTCTCCTCAAGGTGGCCTTGCAGAGAGACATGCAGCTGCCTTTCTTGCACAGACCATTCTCCTTAGCCCCCACCTCTGCGTATAGCGCATTTTCCCCGAGCTGGGCAGCGTTGTATGCGCTGCGTCACTGGAGGCTCCTAGTTGCCTACCGCAAATACTGGGAATCCGAGGTAGTACTCGAGGAGGATACACCCTATGCTCCAGACGTCGCACGGCTGTGACCATCCCAGGGCTGTGGAGAGATTCAGAAGGTCCGTGTTTGCACCGGGCTACAGAGAGTTCAGGAACTGCAGCAAGAGGCGCCACGCTCCTGTAGCCGCCTCCAAGAGCAGAGCAGGAAGCATCTGAGGCCAAAGATGTGCCTAAGG
Source organism: Heliangelus exortis (assembly GCF_036169615.1). Classification (NCBI taxonomy): domain Eukaryota; kingdom Metazoa; phylum Chordata; class Aves; order Apodiformes; family Trochilidae; genus Heliangelus; species Heliangelus exortis. The sequence goes on along the minus strand of NC_092424.1, from coordinate 32,735,584 downwards.
GACTCCTCCTGACCTAGGATGACTTCAGGAGCTCGGTAGGGTCTTGTAGTGATCAGAGGGCAGTGAGGCTCCTGGTCACCTGTTGTGCTCCCAAAGTCTGCCACTTTGATGGCCGGGTGTTTCAGTCTGCGCTCCACTTGTTTCTGCGAGGAAGCAGTGGGATGGCTGAGCCCAAATAAAGGCAGAGGGTGGCTGAGGGGGGGGAGGTGGGGAAGACAACAGCAACTCACCAGGCTGGAGTTGTACTCCTCTGTGTACTCGGGGTTGACAAGCAAAATATTTTGTGGTTTTAAATCTGTGTGTGTCAACCCGTTGACGTGCAAAACTGCAAGGTAACAAGGGTAGTTAGCTTGTCCCAGCCACAGAGAAAATGTAACAAACCAAGCAAGCAAGAAGCGTACTTACAGTTGACAGCCTGGCAGATCTGGCTGGCCATGCATCTGATGTGGTCCACGCGGAAGGGCAGAAAGCCATTCGCTGCAATGAAGCTGTAGGTGCTGGGCCCCAACAGCTCAAAAACAATACAGAGGTGGCCACAGTGCTTGAACCAGTCCAACATTCTGACGCAGTGACTGCAAAAGCAGAAAAACAGAGGAAGTGCCAGCGGCCGTTGTATCAGGCTTCGCTCCGTGCCTCTTCTGTTCCAGGAAGCGACGCCTGGGAAAGCTTAAAGCCAAAGCGCACGGTGCGGTCGGCTTTGTCTACTTACTGTGTGCTGCTGGGGTCCAGTGCGTTTAAATAGTGCAGCACTGCCACTTCTGCGTAATCTGCCCCGTCCGTGTCGACACCTTTCACTACTTTGACTGCCACGTGCCTGCCGTCCCTGGAAAGATGAGACCAAGGAGAACTTTAAGCTAAGAATCCTCAGGAACTGTCAGCACCTATGTTGTTTCTAACAATGGGAGCCTCATCAGACAAGGTCTTCAATTCTAGAGGACGCGTGGAGTTAATCTAAGAAGGGTGCATCGATCTGCACACAGGCTCGACTAGAGTTTGAACTGGTCCCAAGCCAGTCCGCCAGAGCATCAGTCGCAATACTCGTCTGTCTTGAACTCAAAAGACTTACTCTTGGTGGTCGATGCATTCCACTACCTGTCCAAAGGTGCCTTCTCCCAAAAGAGCAACGACCTCGTCTGGAACAGAAAAGAGCACTCAGTCACACAAGGTGTGAAGTTACTCGGCTCTCCAACAAAGAAGCCACCAAAACCAAACTCAAGTGGAACAATGCAACAGGAGTAGGAGGTTCTTCCAGGCTGTGCCTCTTGCAATGGAAAATAGCCATCTGGAGAGATGTTAGTGGACACCTCTCATCGAGGCCCATTTACAGGGATCTCATGAAGAGTGGGCTCATTAACTTCCTTTACTGTTTTTTGAGGGGGAAAGGAAGGAAAAAAGGAAAAGGTTATGTAGAGAAGAGGAGGAAGAGTGCCCACCCCAAAAAAAAAAAAGGTCAAGACAGAAAGAAAAGACTTGCAAAGCCCCCTCCCATCTTAGGCTACAGGGACTTATTCTATCTGAAAAGTTAATAATAATAGTAATAGTAATAGTAATAACAATATATACATCTTGCACTTAGCACGTATCCCGTCTGGGATTTTTGGTGTCCCTCCTCCTCATACTCCATGCTTTCAGGACTGCTCCATGGAGGACTCGTCCGGATGGTCTAGGTAATGAAGAAATGCGGGCGCTTTCAGGTCAGAGTGGGAAATGCAGTGGTCAGGGAGAAACTGAGGCACATTCAGATAACGGGCCAGGCCACAAGGAGCCTTTTCCGATGCATTCCTCAGAAATTCCCAGGGCTCCGATTTTACGTTATAGGAGGAAAACACAGCACAGAGCGGATTTTCAGAGGAGATCCTCCAAGTGACAAAGCAATGCCAAATGTCAGCACAAGTGCTATCTATATTAACAAATAGGCTAGTGGCCAAATTTGAATGGAATTTTTAGTGTTCAAGCTGCATCTTGGGGAGCTGATCTCTGGGGAATGGAAAGGAGAGCAAATGAAGTTCCCCGTTGGAAAGAGAGGCAGCAGGAAAAGCCCTGTTTGCACCCAGGAGAGAAGTGCTCTTTCTCAGAGCTGTGGGTGTGCTGTAACCCTCTGCTGAGGTGGCCGCCTGGGCACGGTCCCTCTCTCGTCCCCCTCTCTCCCTCACCTGAGCCTCCAGGCAGCCGTGGACGGCCCCTTCACCCTCATCCTCGCTCAGGAAATGCGCTTCCAGCGCCAGGAACTCCTGCAGCGAGTCCGAGTCCGTGTCAGGCAAGTGGCGTCCCAGGGGGCTGGGCGAGAGCTCCAAAGCGGAGTCCTCAGCCTGGCAGGGGCCCGCCACCTCCTCGGTACGGCCTGCACTGCTGGCCAGGGGGCTGCTGGCCTCCTCTGGGGACAGGCAGGACTGGCAGGTGATGGGAACGTGCAGTCCCACCCCCAGCAGCTCCTGTCCGAGGCACAGAGAGGGCCTGACGTTGTCCTGTGTGCAGGCCGACTCGCAGGCTGACTCCAGGGTCTCGTGGTGCCGGTGGCTGAGGCTTCCCCTGGAGGTGGGCTTGCTGCGGTTGAGCTGGCTTGGGTGCTGGGTCAGCACGGTGCTGGTCTCCCGCAGGGAAGTGCGAGAGATGCCTGCTTCCAACACCTGGCTCACCGGAGCCCTCCTGCTTTTCTGAAATTTCCACCAGGACTGTTTGGCCGGCTTCTTGTAGGGCTCTGGTGTGCTCCCTGTTGAAACCGGCCCTGGTGCTGACCTCTGAGGCACGTAGTAGTCCTCGAGGTCATCCTCCTCCTGCTGGCCCTTGCGCAGGGAACAGCAGTTCCAGCACGAATAGCGTGGTCGGCTCAGTGGTTGGCCCATGCTGCCGTCCTCACCGCTGTCTCGTGGTAGACTAGATGGTCCCTCTGATGGCCCCAATAGGTCCTTTCCAAACCACAGCCTGTCACAGGTCTAGGATTATGATGTGACCGCCCCGGCGGCCATTCTCCTGCCACTCCTTGCAGGAGTTCTAGAAGAATCATGGAATCATGGAATGTCAGGTTGGAAGGAACCTCAGGGATGGTCTGGTCCAAGAAGCCTTCTAGGTAATACTATGGTTTCTGTGAGATGCCTCAGCATCCTGTTGGGCTGAGACTTAGAAGTGTCCCAAGTGGGGGAATCTTCCACTTCTCCTGGGAGACCATTCCAATGTTTGAATGTCGTCCTGGTGAACAATTTTCCTCTTGTGTCCAACTGGAATCTCCCGAGAAGCATCTTGTGCCCATTACCCCTCGTCTCATGCATCTGACTTCCTTTCAATCTGTAGTCTTCGTCTTGTCTGTAGCCACCTTTTAAATACTGGGAGATGGTAATAAAGTCTCCCCTAAACCGTCTCTTCTCACAGCTAAACAAGCCTATCTTTCTCAGCCTCTCCTCACATGGCAGGTGCTCCAGTCCTATGATCATGCCTGGCCGGTTGGGAAACCGGCGCTGGATTGTGCATTCCTTGTAGACTATGAGAAAGCTTTTTGCTTTCAGTGACTCCTGCAGCTCCCTTCTGTTATCCAGGGCTGACTGACCTATAACCAGAAGATTTTAATGACGAGATAGAGGTCTTCTCAGATAGGCATTTCCTCACCTTATTAACAACTTCCTTTATTAAATTCAAGGAGTATTTTTTCATTGCATTTAACTGTGAGCAGGGAGTCCTTCCTGGTCAGCAGAACTCCTCCTTGTTCTCACTACTGATGTTACCCGGGTGAGAGTTCCAAAGCGGCAGCAGCGGAGTCCTCAGCCTGGCAGTGGCCCGCCGCCTCCTCGGTACAGCCTGCACTGCTGGCCAGGGGGCTGCTGGCACCCCCCGGGGCCACGCAGGACTGGCAGGTGATGGGAACGTGCAGTCCCCGCACCCAGCAGCTCCTGTCCGAGGCCCGGAGAGGGCCTGACGTTCTCCTGTGTGCAGGCTGACTCGCAGGCTGACTCCAGGGTGTCGTGCTGCCCATGGCTGAGGCTTCCCCTGGACGTGGGCTTGCTGCGGTCGGGCTGGCCTTTCCGAGGACTTGTGCATGTGGGGAGCAGGGAGGGGAGGTGATTTATTTTGAGGGGTGTTTTTTACGAGGTGACTGGGACATGAGAAAGAGACGAGCTTCTTGGTGGGAGCATAGGGCAATGTTTGTTTCCCAGGCAGCACAAGCTGGGAGGAGAAGCACAGCGAGAAGGAGTGGCTATAGGAGTGAAAACCGCGGCAAGCCGGGGTAAAAATGTCGGTAGAATCGGGAGGACGCGTCGAGTGAGAGGGGGTTGAGGGACGCGGAGCCTCGGCGTGCAAGCGCTGGAGCACCCACCGTAGCCAACGCTGCGTGCGTGCAGGGGGCGTGTTCGAAGAGGCCGGGGTCCGTCTTTTAACGGCCCCAGAGGGCGCGGCGAAGCGGCGCAGGAAACGTGTGGGACGTGGGGTTTTGCGTGAGGCAGTTGATGCGAGCAGGTGAAGCGGGCATGGCGAGCCGCAGGGCTCCCTTCCCTGCTGGGAGAAGGACAGGCAACCCAGCAATACCTTATTTACTGAGGGAGGAAGGGCTGCTAGTGGGAGGAGTTGGGGTGTGCTCCCAGGTCCCGGCAAAGTGCATGCTGGAGTCCCGGCTGTGAAGACTGCCACAGCCTTTCGCTGGCAGCAGGGCAGAACGCTGCGTGTGGCTGCGTCCTGTGCTAGCAGGTTGCTGACCTGCTCAGCCTGGCGGCACAGCTCCGAGAAGAAGTGGTCAGGTTCTGAATTACTAGGGAGAGTGAGAGGGAAATTGATAATTAGCGTGAAGGGATCTCTTCAAGAAAAGACTGCAAGGTAACTCTTAGTGGAGTAGAGGGTTCCCCATCTTCTCATCAGCAAGCATCCCAGCCTTCATGGGATAACCCTCAGGAGCAGGGCCAATGGGAGCCGGGCTCTGCCCGACAAAAGAGGTGAAACAATGGGAGCAGGGCTGTTCCTGTGATATGCGCACCACCTGTAGAGCCCTTGCAGAGCAGGTGTGGGACTGTGCAGGAGGAGCGGGTGACTAACAAGGAAAAGGGGTCATGGGGGCCAGTGGTGCCACCAGGGCTGGCTTTTATTAGGAACACTCTGGCCAGCTGGAATAGGGAGGTGGATTGTCCCTCTGTACCCAGCTCTGGTGAGGCTGCATCTTGAGTCCTGTGTTCAGTTCTGGGCACCTCACTGTAAGGGGGACATAGAAGTGCTGGAGCGTGTCCAGAGAAGGAAGGGCACCAAAGCTCATGAAGGGCCTGAAGCACAAGTCCTGTGAGGAGCAGCTGGGGGAGCTTGGGCTGTTTCGTCTGTAGAAGAGGAGTCTGAGAGGAGACCTTATTGCTCTCTTCAGCTACCTCAAGGCAGGTTGGAGTAAGGAGGGAAACAGCCTCTTCTGCTTAGTGGACTGTGATAGGACCAGAGGGAAAGGATGGAAGCTGTGCCAGGGGAGGTTTAGGCCGGATGTTAGGAAACATTTATTCACTGAGAGGACTGTCAGGCATTGGCATGGCCTGTCAGGGGCAGTGGTGGAGTCAGCATTCCTGGAGGTATTTAAAAGGCATTTGGACTTCTTCCTTGAGGACATGATTTGGTAGTTAGATTATGGTGTAGATCAGAGGTTGGACAGGGTGATCTAGGAGGTGTCTTGAATGTAGAGAAGGGGGAGGGGAGGTGATTTTGTGGGGTGGTGTGAGGAGGTAAATGGGACATGAGAGAGGAGGTGAGCTTCTTGATGGAAGTCTGGGGGGATGTTTGTTTTCCAGGCAGCACAAGCTGTAAGAAGCTTGCCCCTGTACTCAGCGCTGGTGAGGCCACACCTCGAGTCCTGTGTCCCGTTCTGGGCCCCTCAGTTTAGGAAGGATATTGAGGTCCTGGAGCAGGTCCAAAGGAGGGCAACTAGGCTGGTGAAGGGACTCGAGCACAGAACCTATGAGGAGAGGCTGAGGGAGCTGGGGCTGTTCAGCCTGGAGAAGAGGAGGCTCAGAGGAGACCTCATCACTCTCTACAACTCCCTGAAAGGAGGTTGGAGCCAGGTGGGGTCTGGTCTCTTTTCTCAGGCAACCCTCAGCAAGACAAGAGGGCACGGTCTCAAGTTGTGCCGGGGGAGGTTTAGGTTGGACATTAGAAAGAATTTCTTTAGGGAGAGGGTGATCAGGCATTGGAATGGGCTGCCCTGGGAAGTGGTGGATTCTCCGTCCCTGGAGATATTGAAAAAGAGACTGGATGTGGCACTCAGTGCCATGGTCTAGTAACTGTAGCGGTAGTGGATCAAGGGTTGGACTTGATGATCTCTGAGGTCCCTTCCAACGCAGCCAATTCTATGATTCTATGATTCTAAGCCCTCCTGCTCTCTGGCCAGTTCTGGATGCGCTGGCATGCCTTGGTGGAAGCCAGGCTGTACCAGGTGGAAGGCCAGCTAGCTGAGGAGCAGTGTGTCCAAGGCGAGCTGGATCTGTCCCTGAACCTGATGGATGGTCCCAGGGTGAGAGCACCTTTTCCAGCTCTTGTCTGGGACACAAGTGGTGCTTGTCTTCCCCCGGAAGACAAAGAAGAGAGGAGCCCGGGTTGGTGCCTTGGAGCTGAGCTGTGTGTCTGGCTGCTCGGCTGTGCTGTGGTGAACAGGGAGGTGAAAAAACAGGACGAAGAGGTGGGAAGAAAGGTGTATGTAGGTGAGAGGAGCTGGAGCCATGTTCTTCTGAGGCTCTGTGTTGAGGGTTTAGTTTTGAAAAGGTGGCTGACTGCACATTCCTTTGTGTGCTTTGGTCTTGGCAGTTGTCCCCAGCATCCCAGGTGTCCTGATGTGACTTACACTACTGTGTAGACTTTACTAAAACTTAGAGCCTTGCTGGGACTGAGCAGCTCATGTATCCTCCTTGAAGGGAGGAGGAGCTCTTGTGGCCACGTCAAGTTCTCCACGTGTATACAAGGTGTGCTGGCAGTCCTGTTAGCAGTAGGGGTCAGAGCATTTAAATGTTCATCCAGACGTTATAGCTGGGGTAGAGCAGTAGAGCAGCTGGAGGTGTGTGGGGGTGTGCAGTGACGCAGTCGTTCAAATGATGGTGACAGGGCACCAGGGTATGTTCTGGGTGTTGGAATTCTTAGAGTGGAGACCACTCAGCAGGAGGACAGAGTTGTGGGACATGCGTGCGTGGCTCAAAGTGCCACTGTCCCCAGACCTTCCTTTAGGGAGGCCGTGCAGCCACCCTCATCGGTTTCTTTTGCGTTTTATGCCAACAGCTGGGTTTAAACTTCAGTATCCAAAGACTTGTAACACAACAGAGGGCATTTACAAACTAATTTATTGTAACAAACATGAAACGGGAAACAAACGTGAAACTGACAACAAACAGAACATGCAACAAACATCTAAGGTTTCCTACATCTCTTTGGGGGACTGACACCCAGGTCAGCCCCCTCGGGTCTTGGAGGCGGTGCCCTTTTTTCCCGTTTGAGCGGGAAGAAGAAAGGATGTTTGAGGGCTTCTTCTAAAGTAATTCGCTCGGCTGGCTCGTACCGCAGCATCTTCTCTATGAGGTCGAAGAGGTGCCGGTGCTCCTCAGTGCTGCAGGTCATGTACGCCTTCAGGGAGAAAACAACAGGAGATGTTTTCCTGATTGCACCCTTGCACTCGAATCTCCTCCCTGCCAGAGCTGTTTCCCTTGCTTTTCTTACCTTCAGTGGCTTACATTGCCACGAGACATAGCTGCCAAGGAAGCTGTGTTCGTCCCACGCCAGCCGGCCATTAGAGAAATACTCGCCTCTCCTGAAACAAAGAGACTTTTTCTGTTTCTCCCGGAACAAAGAGTTTGCTCTTCAAAGGTGCTGTTTTGTCCCTGCGCTGGAAGTGGTTTATCAGCATCTTTGTTCAAAAGTGGGGGACTGGTCTGGGAATGTTCAATTCACCATTTGAACCCTAGCAGTCCAGGTACAGAAAAATGTAATTACCTGGATTTCTTGATCATGTCACTTGGCAAAGGCCCCAGGATTCTCTCCATCCTTGCCAGGTGTTCTTTATCTTCGTGGGCCTGGAGAGAAATCTAGGTGGACATGGTTGATGGTTAGAGGGAGTTATCAAGAACCACACAGTGGCTTTACTTTCTCTTTGACTGTACCCTGCAACCGATAATCCATTCCCGAGTGAGGAATAAAGAGTGGCCATAGTCATCTTTTTCCCGGAAGAAGGTACAACCTAGTGGACATTTCTTCCCCTGACCCAGCATTACTTTCGTTGTATCAGTGTTGTTTTAGCAGTTATCAGTGCTGCTTGGAAATTGCGCGTGGTGCCGGGGTCACCCTTGGTGCCAAGCTGCTGTTCTTTCAGTGACTGCTAAAAGCAGCTTGCCCAGGTCTTCTGCTGAGAGAGTGCCTTTGTGCCTGCATCTTCTGTTCTCCTCAAGGTGGCCTTGCAGAGAGACATGCAGCTGCCTTTCTTGCACAGACCATTCTCCTTAGCCCCCACCTCCGCGTAGCGCATTTTCCCCGAGCTGGGCAGCGTTGTACGCGCTGCGTCACTGGAGGCTCCTAGTTGCCTACCGCAAATACTGGGAATCCGAGGTAGTACTCGAGGAGGATACACCCTATGCTCCAGACGTCGCACGGCTGTGACCATCCCAGGGCTGTGGAGAGATTCAGAAGGTCCGTGTTTGCACCGGGCTACAGAGAGTTCAGGAGCTGCAGCAAGAGGTGCCACGCTCCTGTAGCCACCTTCAAGAGCAGAGCAGGAAGCATCTGAGGCCAAAGATGTGCCTAAGGGACTCCTCCTGACCTAGGATGACTTCAGGAGCTCGGTAGGGTCTTGTAGTGATCAGAGGGCAGTGAGGCTCCTGGTCACCTGTTGTGCTCCCAAAGTCTGCCACTTTGATGGCCGGGTGTTTCAGTCTGCGCTCCACTTGTTTCTGCGAGGAAGCAGTGGGATGGCTGAGCCCAAATAAAGGCAGAGGGTGGCTGAGGGGGGGGAGGCGGGGAAGACGACAGCAACTTACCAGGCTGGAGTTGTACTCCTCTGTGTACTCGGGGTTGACAAGCAAAATATTCTGTGGTTTTAAATCCGTGTGTGTCAACCCGTTGACGTGCAAAACTGCAAGGTAACAAGGGTAGTTAGCTCGTCCCAGCCACAGAGAAAATGTAACAAACCAAGCAAGCAAGAAGCGTACTTACAGTTGACAGCCTGGCAGATCTGGCTGGCCATGCATCTGATGTGGTCCACGCGGAAGGGCAGAAAGCCATTCGCTGCAATGAAGCTGTAGGTGCTGGGCCCCAACAGCTCAAAAACAATACAGAGGTGGCCACAGTGCTTGAACCAGTCCAACATTCTGACGCAGTGACTGCAAAAGCAGAAAAACAGAGGAAGTGCCAGCGGCCGTTGTATCAGGCTTCGCTCCGTGCCTCTTCTGTTCCAGGAAGCGACGCCTGGGAAAGCTTAAAGCCAAAGCGCACGGTGCGGTCGGCTTTGTCTACTTACTGTGTGCTGCTGGGGTCCAGTGCGTTTAAATAGTGCAGCACTGCCACTTCTGCGTAATCTGCCCCGTCCGTGTCGACGCCTTTCACTACTTTGACTGCCACGTGCCTGCCGTCCCTGGAAAGATGAGACCAAGGCGAACTTTAAGCTAAGAATCCTCAGGAACTGTCAGCACCTATGTTGTTTCTAACAATGGGAGCCTCATCAGACAAGGTCTTCAATTCTAGAGGACGCGTGGAGTTAATCTAAGAAGGGTGCATCGATCTGCACACAGGCTCGACTAGAGTTTGAACTGGTCCCGAGCCAGTCCGCAAGAGCATCAGTCGCAATACTTGTCTGTCTTGAACTCAAAAGACTTACTCTTGGTGGTCGATGCATTCCACTACCTGTCCAAAGGTGCCTTCTCCCAAAAGAGCAACGACCTCATCTGGAACAGAAAAGAGCACTCAGTCACACAAGGTGTGAAGTTACTCGGCTATCGAACAAAGAAGCCACCAAAACCAAACTCAAATGGAACAATGCAACAGGAGTAGGAGGCTCTTCTAGGCTGTGCCTCTTGCAATGGAAAATACCCATCTGGAGAGATGTTAGGCCTCTCATCGAGGCCCAGTTACAGGGATCTCATGAAGAGTGGGCTCATTAACTTCCTTTACTGTTTTTTGAGGGGGAAAGAGAGGAAAATGGAAAAGGTTATGTAGAGAAGAGGAGGAACAGTGCCCACCCCCAAAGAAAAAATGTCAAGACAGAAAGAAAAGACTTGCAAAGCCCCCTCCCATCTTAGGCTACAGGGACTTATTCTATCTGAAAAGTTAATAATAATAATAGTAATAGCAATAGTAATAGTAATAGTAATAACAATATATACATCTTGCACTTAGCACGTATCCCGTCTGAGATTTTTGGTGTCCCTCCTCCTCATACTCCATGCTTTCAGGACTGCTCCATGGAGGACTCGTCCGGATGGTCTAGGTTATGAAGAAATGCAGGTGCTTTCAGGTCAGAGTGGGAAATGCAGTGGTCAGGGAGAAACTGAGGCACATTCAGATAACGGGCCAGGCCACAAGGAGCCTTTTCCGATGCATTCCCCAGAAATTCCCAGGGCTCCGATTTTACGTTATAGGAGGAAAACATGGCACAGAGCAGATTTTCAGAGGAGATCCTCCAAGTGACAAAGTAATGCCAAATGTCAGCACAAGTGCTATCTATATAAACAAATAGGCTAGTGGCCAAATTTGAATGGAATTTTTGGTGTCCAAGCTGCATCTTGGGGAGCTGATCCCTGGGGAAGGGAAAGGAGAGCAAATGAAGCTCCCCGTTGGAAAGAGAGGCAGCAGGGAAAGCCCTGTTTGCGCCCAGGAGTGAAGTGCTCTTTCTCAGAGCTGTGGGTTTTCAGTAACCCTCTGGTGACGTGGCTGCCTGGGCACAGTCCCTCTCTCGTCCCCCTCTCTCCCTCACCTGAGCCTCCAGGCAGCCGTGGACAGCCCCTTCACCCTCATCCTCGCTCAGGAAATGCGCTTCCAGCGCCAGGAACTCCTGCAGCGAGTCCGAGTCCGTGTCAGGCAAGTGGCGTCCCAGGGGGCTGGGCGAGAGCTCCAAAGCGGAGTCCTCAGCCTGACAGTGGCCCGCCACCTCCTCGGTACGGCCTGCACTGCTGGCCAGGGGGCTGCTGGCCTCCTCCGGGGACAGGCAGGACTGGCAGGTGATGGGAACGTGCAGTCCCACCCCCAGCAGCTCCTGTCCGAGGCACGGAGAGGGCCTGATGTTCTCCCGTGTGCAGGCCGACTCGCAGGCTGACTCCAGGGTCTCGTGGTGCCGGTGGCTGAGGCTTCCCCTGGAGGTGGGCTTGCTGCGGTTGAGCTGGCTTGGGTGCTGGGTCAGCACGGTGCTGGTCTCCCGCGGGGAAGCGCGAGAGACGCCCGCTTCCAACACCTGGCTCACCGGAGCCCTCCTGCTTTGCCGAAATTTCCACCATGATTGTTTGGCCGGCTTCTTGTAGGGCTCTGGTGTGCTCCCTGTTGAAACCGGCCCTGGCGCTGACCTCTGAGGCACGTAGTAGTCCTCGAGGTCATCCTCCTCCTGCTGGCCCTTGCACAGGGAACAGCAGTTCCAGCACGAATAGCGTGGTCGGCTCAGTGGTTGGCCCATGCTGCCGTCCTCACCGCTGTCTCGTGGTAGACTAGATGGTCCCTCTGATGGCCCTGATAGGTCCTTTCCAAACCACAGCCTGTCACAGGTCTAGGATTATGATGTGACCGCCCCGGCAGCCATTTCCCTGCCACTCCTTGCAGGAGTTCCAGAAGAATCATGGAATGTCAGGTTGGAAGGAACCTCAGGGATGGTCTGGTCCAAGAAGCCTTCTAGGTAATACTATGGTTTCTGTGAGATGCCTCAGCATCCTGTTGGGCTGAGACTTAGAAGTGTCCCAAGTGGGGGAATCTTCCACTTCTCCTGGGAGACCATTCCAATGTTTGAATGTTGTCCTGGTGAACAGTTTTCCTCTTGTGTCCAACTGGAATCTCCCGAGAAGCAATGCAAGACAATGCATTACCCCTCATCTCATGCATCTGACTTCCTTTCAATCCGTAGTCTTCGTCTTCTCTGTAGCCACCTTTTAAATACTGGGAGATGGTAATAAAGTCTCCCCTAATCCCTCTCTTCTCACAGCTAACAAGTCTAAACAATAGGCTAAACTCAGCCACTCCTCACATGGCAGGTGCTCCAGTCCTATGATCATTCCTGGCCAGCTGGGAAACTGGTCCTGGATTGTCTGGAGGAATCCTGAGTTAACTTTGCTCCTCCTTGTACTGGTAAGAGTTTCTGGGTTTTAGGTATTAGTATCTTTGAAGTCAATATTCTCTTGATCTAAACGAGAACTTGATACAGTAGCAGTGTCCTTGGTGACAACCAGAGGTTTGGCTTTTGCTCGCACTTGGCAGTTACTGGGTCAGGGACATGCACATTTGTATGTTGACCCAAAGTTCATTCTCATGCCTCCTGTGTCAGCAACAGTGTGGCTACTACTGCTCACAAGTAAGTAGAGGCCATACGTTGCTTAGTTTGCTTTGCAAAAAACTTTGATCCTGTTGCTTTGAAAAGTACCCCAATGGTCTCTTCCATGATCCATTAAGTTGAGCCAAAACCCCCAAGTCCCGCTGATTTCTTTCATTCACATGTGTCTCAAAATGTTTCTCTGATCTGGGGAGACTCCAAGCAGGCTCATCAGCTTCCCTTTAAGGTCACCAAAGGCTGATCAACACTGGGGTCCAAGCCAGATTTCTCCCCCTCTCCCCCCTTAGCCTTCTCTCTGTATTGTTGATTTCAGAGGTTAGGAAGTTAGAAACTTCTGAGTGCTTCCAAACCTTGTGAGCTTCCAGCTAGATGGGGCATTGTTTTCATCTCACTGATTCCAGCTTGAGAGGTGTCTTTATTGGTTGCACAGTCTGTGCTCTTCCTGGTTTCCCAGTGGCCCATACCAGAGGAGGCTAATGGCATCCATCCCCTTCTCCAGGACAGAGTTCAGGTTCTCTTTTTTTGTGAGTCTGTCACACACTTTTACCTCCAAGGCTTTTCTTCAGGAATGTCAACACAAGATCTCTTTTTGAAAGGGTAATCTGAGGTGATCTGAGACCTTAGTTTAGTTAATAGTTCTTTCCCTAAAATCACTGTGGGCATTCAGGTGGGTACAAAAATTCACCAGTTAATGTCTTTTTTCCCATCTCATCCCAGACAGCTTGGAAAATAGGCTTCACTTCTCTTTTCCCTATTGTACCAACAAATGGCACATAAGATCTACCTAGAGGCCCCCAGCAGGAGTTTAGAACAGAATAAGTAGCTCCTGTATCTACTCAAAATTAACTCTCTCCTTCTTCAGCTTTATTGTAACTAGGAACTCAGCTGGGAAATTCAGTTCCACCCCAGGTCTCTGTCACTCCAAGTCCCCATCTCAATCTATTGCCAATGTGTCAGAGGCAAGATCTAATTTAGACCTAGAGAGGCTGTTCTGCCAAGGATCCAGGACAATCCCTTTTCCAACTCCCATCCTGTTAACACTGTGCACACTGAATAAACCCCTAGCAGGGCTCAATTTTGGCCATTCCTTGCAGACAATGACAAAGCTCCCTGCCCAGGGAGGTGATTGAATCACCATCTTATGGAGATATGTAAGTAATGTGAAGATGTGGCACTTCAGGGCTGCTCTAGTGGCTGTGATTGTAGAAGACTGGGTTTGGTTTTTTTTCACTTGTTGTGTGTGCGTGTGGTTGGACTCTGTAATCTCTCTGTGATCTCAACCACAACTATTCTGTGATTCTGTGATTTACTTGTTTCTTGTAATTTTGTCACAGACTAGAACAAGTTCAGCTCAGGTGGATAGCACAGGGCCACAAAGTTGATGTGATCTGTGAAGATATGCTTCACTTACCATTTCACAGTGACAGCAGTGTCCTTGAGATGTTGTTTTCTTGCTCCCATAGCAGTGTTGCCAGTAGTTTAGGGAGGTAAAGACATAGGCTAGAAATGGGACATTTTCTGCCCCTCAAGTAAAGTTCCATGCTGCACAGTCATTGAGAGTGGAAAGCAAAGTATTGACCCACCAGTTCCCACATGGAGTGAGTCTTGTCCAGCATCTCGATGAGCCATGAGGATTATGAGTCCTGGTGCATGAGACTAGAAAATGCAGTCCACTCTCCTTCCCATTTGTTGGTATCACATACTAATTAGGTACCTTTTTGCTAGCAAATGAGTTCTCACATCACTTTTGTTCATTCCCCTTTGAGGGATGAAGCCCTTGCAGTGCCTGCGTCAGTTTATTCTGCCATAGCTAATTGTGTTTTGCATGGTGCACAACAGCATTTCAGTGGTGGGGCTAAGAGATGTGATAGTGAGTATGACAAGACAAATTGTGTCTCTGAGCACGTGCTGAAAAGTCCATCTTCTGTAACAAGTCAGTCTTTCCACATCATCCCATTATGTGAGGCAACTACTTTGCTGTCCTTTTCCTAGTGAATGAGTAAAGCAACAAGCTTTGGAGCAATATGAGAAGAGTTACCTTTCTTATTTAGTTTTGTACTTGGGGTGTTGCTGGCTTTCATGAAGAAGTGAGATGGGAAGACATCACAGCATTCCTATGTCCCAGTCTGGATTTGCAGGTAGCATTTGGAGGCTTATTGGCTGCATGTGTTGATGCCATTTGAAAAGAGCAGGCAGCTTTGAGCTAAAGGTCTTTCTGCTGTTTGTATTGTGCAGCAGTGATGGTTTGGCACGGATGTGCAGAAACGAGTCTGGGATATTCAGGATGCCAGACAAGAAGCATGAAGAAGGCTGTGGTTCCTGTGCCTTGTTGCAATGCCCTGTAACTGGCTACATCCTAGTTTTTCTTTGCTAAGCACAGGGTTGATGTTATGTTAGAGAGGGATGTTTTCTGACAGTGCAGTGGTGCATGTTGGAAGGTTTTTCAGGAGTTTCTGTTTGCCACCTATTCAAATGGGATCTGTCAGAGGATGGAAGAAGTTTCTTTGCCTCAAAGAGCATGATGTAAGCTTTCCTGCAAGCTGGGACTGATAAAAAGTGGCGTATCACAGGTGAAGTCCAGCTAGTTTGCAAGCCTAGACATGACTCTGCAGAGACCATGTAAGTGAGTGTTTGGCCCTGGACTCTTTGGGCAAACAGGGAACAGAAAGACCCCTGAATAATTCTTCTTATCCTCTTGCACAAGGCTGCAAGATAAAGAACCAGATCAGTGGGTCCTTTTAATAAATCTGTAAGCATGCAGGGTTGGGTCTTTGGCTTCTTGTGTCTTGGTCATCCAGATCAAGGAAGCATGGAAGGGCATTGGAGCTCCTGTCTGAATCTGCATGCTTGGCTTGCACTCACATGTTAGCCAGGGTAGCAGCCTATGTCCAGCTGTTAGGACCAAAGCTTACCTTGGACATCAGTCTCCACAAGACCTGGGCAGTGTGCCAGGGTTTCCTCACTGGGTCAGTCCCTAAGACTGGGTCTCTGGCAGTGTGGCAGGGGTTAACCTAATAAGGATTATTAGCTTTTTACATTGGTATGAAGAGGGGAAAACTCTTTCTAAAGCCTGTGCTGAAATGGGCACTGGGAAAGGCTGACATTTAACTTTTCAAAAAGGCTAATTTCAAGCACTAATTCACTGTGGTGCTATTCAGATTAATTTTAAAGCAAGTAATCTAAGAAGCCTGATGAAACTGGAATTTCAGGCAGTGTAAGAGTACAGGATGACTGGGGATTGCAGCTCTGGAGAGGTGGTTGGGGTTGCTAAACTTGGCACAGAGAGTGTGACTTTCAGGAGCTAGTTTGCTTCTGGTACATTGGCTAAGTTCTGTTGGGTGGAGACAAATGTGCTACAGATTTCTAGAGCAGAAAATGTTTATCTGTCTTATTAATGTGTCAGGCCCCATAACTACACAATCTGCAGAGATGTGGGCATTTTATTTGGGTTGTCATCTGTCTGGTTGGTTGGTTTGATTTTAATTTCCAAAAGGCTGATTGGAGGTAAAGAACAAATGGCTCCTTTCTATATAGCTTCCAGAAGGAGGCAGAGAGAGGCAGAGTTGTGTAGTCCTGGGTCCAGTTCCTTGTTAAAGGGCCTGTTGAATATTTCAAGCTGGGACTGCTCTCCTCTAAGGGAGTCACTGTTTCCTGCTTGCCCCCATTTGCTAGCTGTCTGCTTTGTCAGGGTTTGCATGAAGCTTTTTATTTGGTAAAATAAAGGAACTTTTAATGTCTCCTGCTCTGATTCAAGCTCTGTCTCTGGAGCCTGCTTTCTCCTCCTTAGTGACCAGGACTACCTAAGGTCACCCTACGCAGGGATGCTTGTCAACATTGGTTCCCCATGCAGGCTTTCCTTTGTTGTCCTGCTTGGTATGTGGGTGGCATACAAAAGGGTCCTTGCATTTCTCCAGGAGTGTGGGCTCCATGTTACATTCAGATGTGGTAAAATCAATAGGTAACCCAGCATGTACAAAAGAGCAGCAACAAGAAGTTCTTGGCGTGAGTCTCACTGATGAGCAGGAACTTTGCCTGAAGTCTTCAGCCTCTGAGGTTAACAGAGTTTCTAGATGTACAAAGTTAACTGGGACTGGACATCCTGACTGGTAGCAGACAGGCTCCCACTAGAGGCACTAGCTGAGACCTCTGGGCTCAATCTTCATTCAAATTGCATCTTGCAGTTCCTGGGGAGAAATTGCATGTCTTTCTACATGCTATCTGAGAGACTCACCCAATCTGGAAAAAGTGCTTTATATAGGGGAGTTGTGTCTGCTGTGGAACTTCAGATAAAACATCTCTTTAACATCTGCACCCTATATCCTAATCTTCCCTGTTGTGAAAGGCCACCCTGGTTTTCCATGTGGTAGACTGTGAAGGGGCAAATCCCAAAAAGCAAAAGGTCTGGCAGGCTTCTCAGATAATTATGTTCCAGCTGTGCAAAAATTGGGGGTGTGGGTGCAGGTGTGCTTTAGAGGGGAGGAGAAGCTGATGGCATTCAAATCCACTAAATCACAGATTTGCTGTTAGCCACAATGAGGAAGAAGTTTATCTTCTGAGCATGACCACTGTGATTCTGGTTGCCATGTTTGTTTCTGTAAGACTCAGAGAAGTCAGTGCCTAATCCAACAGAGAAGTTTTTGTGCAAACTGTTTTAATTGCAGTATCCAGCTCTTCTGTACTTAAATGCTCTGCCAGGATGGCAGGTATGTACTTCTAGTGACCTTCACTTAAATTGTCTAATTGCTTGTAGTTCATTTGGATTATTCCAGTAGGCCCTGCTAGCTCTAATTAAAACTGTTTTCTTTCCAAAACTTTTATGTTTCTTCCTCTTTTTTCTGTGTGTAAGTAAATAAATATTTAGATGCATGCTGAGGTATTCTGAATGCTACAGGATGGATGGATGGATGGATGAATTGAAGATCTGAGGTACCTGTCTTCTTACTGCCTTGGGGGACCTGCGATGAGTTGTTAGTATCTGCAAGTCCCTGATCTGTGTTATGGGGCTTCAGCACTTCCCAGAAATGGGTAAAATGCTGTATAGAGAGAGTTATCTAAGAGAAGATAACTTATGTTGTCTTCTTATATGCTCTGCTTATGTTGCACTGGGAATACTCAAGGTAGGAGTGGCTGAAGAAAAGAGAGAAGAAAAAGGGAAAGGCACTTTAGCAAAGTCACTGGTGCACATCTCCTGGGCTGTGTTCTCCTGGAGCCAGCACTCCAAGGGATAGGGGAAGACAGGAAGAGATGGGGGTTTCCAGGAGGTTCTACCCCTGTACTCCAAACCTGAAGAAGGGTACTGTTTCCAGTTGGCAGCTGGCAGAACACCCAAGGATGGAGACTCTGTAACATCTCAGGGCAACCTGTGCCAGTGCTTGGTCATTTCCACAGTGAAAAAGTGTTTCCTGATTTCAAACATAACCTTCTGTGTTTCCATTTGTCCCTTGTTGCCTCTTGTTCTGCCACTCAGAAGAACATGGCTCTGGCTTCTTTACACCTTCTCTGACCTTGGAGATCTCTGACATCTGTCTGGACAAGACCAGCAACCTGACTGGACTCACTCTGAGCTAGAGGTTGGACCACAGACCTCTGGAGGTTCTTCCAAACCTTCATTTTCATGTGATTTTATGGTGGAACCTAAGAACTGTACCCTAAGTTTACCTCCTCAGAGCCCAACAAGAGGACCAAGCTACTGCTTACCCAACAGCTGCAGCACTGAGTGAAAGAATGCAACTATGGGCAATTTTGCCCAGGTTTCTCTTTTTTCAGAGCATACTTCTTTTTTATAAGAAGTCTTTAACTTTGATTACTGCAAACACTCCAGTCAAAGGCACTCAGCAGGTAGCTATGGCAACCCCTGAGATAAGTGGTTTAAAATAAACCAGGTAAAATAATGAGGGGATAATAATACGGTTTTAGTTCAAATAAACTATTAAGTGTGACTAATGGTTTTACATTTTAAAAATATTCATACGCCATATTTCTGGGCTATAAATTAGTAATGGTTCAAGGCCCATTGTTCATCCCACTGCTGTAGGTGGTCTCCAAAGAATACTGTTAATATATGCCTCCTGCATTTGTTAACCCAGCACTCAGCAGGAGAAAAAAAAGTCTTGTAACTCCACAAAAATAAAACTGTTTAAGGGAGGAGAGGGGGCAGGGCTCAGGAATGAAAGATAACCCATGCAGAGAGAGCTACAGCCCCTTCTCAGAGGCTGACCCGACTAATTTAATGTTCCTGTCTCCTACATAATTTTTTTCCCCCAAACTGTCTTTATTGGACTCAAATAAAACCCAAGCAATTAGCAGCTGGGTGATAAGTGCTGTGCATACTCAGGATGGGACAGTCATTACCAAAGGAAAGCTTATGATTTAAATACCCTAATGTATTGTTTTCAGCTTTGCTGAGGAAAAGTGCATCTGTGTTTCTCAGTTCCTGAAAAGTGGGTCTCCTGCAATTATTTCTCTGACAGAACTGTTAGCCTGCTAACCCACTCATGATGGGAAATTCCAAAAAAGCAGAACTGAAATTTTCTAGAGCTACTCATGCTGTTCCTGGTGGGTAATAAACCTTTGATTTTCAGAATATATCTACAACAGAAATGGGAGACCATCTTCCCCCTTACCCTCTTTTTCTCTATAGTGCCTTCCTGTCTTCATCCTGTCCTGAGCAGAGCCTGTCTGTTCTAAGCTTTCCTTTGCCTTTCGACTGTAGATCACACAGAAGCAAGTCAAGTGGGGACATATTCATCCTTCAGACCTGGCAACTATCCCAAGGATTTTGGATCATAAATCCTGAAGCAGTCCTTGCAGATTATTTAGTTGGTTCACCTTGAAGCATATAGTACATAAAAGACTATTATTTTGTGGGTTTTTTTTCCAAAATACTGGCATTATGGAGTGAACATGGTAAACAAAATGTGGTTTTAGTCCCTTTTTTGTGTATTCTCCTTCATTTCTGGGTAGTTGCAGAGAACTCAGAAGATTGTAAGCAAAGGAACTTTGTTGAGTTAGCTTTTTTATAAGCAATAACAAATATATTTGAGTGTATTTTAGGCCAATGGAGAGGATCACGTGAGGAAAAACACAGCTCTCTGTGGGGTTGCTTTTCAAAATGGGTTTCGTCATTGATTTTTAGTTTTCAGAGGTGCTTCCTGACCAATTTAAATTCCTCCTCCAGGAGCTTTAAGTATCTCTGTATGCTTGTTTTTTTCTCAGGTATTGTCTTTAAAGAAATTAGCTTTGTATCACAGCAACAGTGTCTTAAATAATGTGGTGTTTAATCAGCCTTTACCCATGGCAAGATTTTGCATGTAGGGAAGGGAGGGGAAGGAGCAGAAGATGGAAGCCCTTTGTGCTCTTGCAAGCAGTGGGTCCCAGCACATGGGGACTTCCAGCCCCCTGCACAATCCAACAGTGGTTTCCTTTGCCTTCTGGGTTCTCCTGCCCTTTCCTGGCTGCTGTGTTTTGTCAGTCATCTTTCAGTGCTTTGGAACTGTTGCTGGTTGAGGAGGATTTGGATCATCTCCTCCCTATTAATATTGTTCCCAGCTGTCTCTGAGGCTTTTTGAGATGAAAGCTTGCTTCCTCATTGAGGTGCTCTGGACAGCCATGGTGCCAGCAAAGCAAGGTGCTTTCTTAAACATGAGGTGAACTAGGGATTAATGGTCTGCATCTGCCTGTTAAACTGGGCTTCAGCCTCCCTTTGCCCATTGAGTCTCACCCCTCTGGGCTTGAAACAGCATGGCCTGGATGTCAAGCAAGATGATACCCGGGAGCACAAGCAGTTATTTTCCACCCCCTGTGTTCCTTGGTCATTACTGGCTTGTTTCGTTTTCTCTGATTTCCTTTTGCTGCCTTTATGGTGCCCCTTGGACTGCAACAAGGCTTCCTCCATCTCTCCTTTCACGGGCTGATTAAAGGCTCTTCACTGAGTGAAAAAAAAAAAGCCAAAGCTGAGTTCTGCTTGAATTTTAATTCTCTTGTTGACTGTTAGCAGGAACTTAGCCTCTCAAACTCAATTGACACTGACATTTTCCTGCTGGCCAAGTGCTAATCAGAGTATTTTACCAACAGCAGCCAAGCCATGGACTGCAGTCCCCCAGATCTCATCCTTCTCCACCCCTTTTCTCCAATCCTGTCAAAGGTGGCTGGGCATCCCTTCCTTGCCTCAGAGTGCTGACTCCCTGTTAGATGTCATGTGTGCAGTACTGGGGCAAGCATGGGTGACCCTGCAGAAAGTGTTGTTGGCATAAATATTTTATATTTTTTATTTAGATTACTATTTTCCACCAAGTCTTATTTTTGCATTAATGTAAACTAAAAGGAGAGCATAGAGGGTAATTATAACACCAGTGGCAATTGCTTCCAAGGAGCAACCTGCCATAACACTGGAGCACGTGGAACCATGAGAACAACAGTGTAGAAAAACTAGATACAAAATACGGCTCCAAAGATTCTGGACAGTTCTGCTGTGGGAGCATCAAGTTGATGCACATTGAGAACAGCATTATTGGATATTACTTTTGTCACTAACATTACTCTCTTTCTTGGCTTCTGAATGGACTTGGGTTTTGACTGTTTTTCTGTGACAGGGTGTTTACAGAACATTCCCCCCTGTTTTCATTTCAGGGAAGCATATAGTCTTATGAAAATCCAGCTTCCTATTAACCTTTGCTAGTAAACTCAGTGCTTCCAAATTTCTCATGAAATATCTTATGCTTTCCCAGGACAGAGTTGCATTCATCCAGAATAGCAATTGCAGTGAAATACAGGCTCCTGAGAGTGTTCCTATGCAATGGGTAATTATTTTCTAGCTCTTCCGTAGTTTGGCGTGATGCTTATCTGAGTTTGGTTGAGTAGTGGGTAAAACGCTTTGAACTAAACAATAAAATACCAAAATACAGAGTGAAAATAAAAAATAAGGCAATAAAAATCAAAGAAGGAACAAAAGTCTCCTCCTTCAGCCCCAAAGAAGAAATAAGAAAGAACTGTGCTAATGATCTCTCAAGAAGCAGAGGGATGAGTAGCCTGGTGACAGCTTGAATAGGAGAACAGATGTGAAGTTGCATTTATTTGTGGACCTGATTGTAGTGGAAATACAGGAGTGTTGAGAGACAGGTTAAATTCCTGGGCTGTGGAGCAGACAACAGACAGAAACTGTGTCATCGCACCATAAATTGACACTGCAAGAGAGACCAATGAACTCTGACACCAGAGGTGCTTTAAATGAGGACATTAAGCCCTATATGGATGCCATGACTCTAGTCTAAGTTTTGTGCTGCAGGGAACATAAAAGGATAGTTGAAAGAAAATGCATTTTTCATGCTTCAACATCCTTAACTGTTAGAGCACAGCTTATGTGTGTCTGCTGTAGTATGTCAAGCAAATATTTATAAAATCCAAGAGCTTATTATGCACACTTTTAGGAGAATGCATGAGCACTTCAGAAGGTGAAGTCATCTTCACTTCCCATCTGGGTTATTTGGGGTCTCCCTATCACCTTGAAAGAAGGCAAAAGATTGCCCTATTAAAAGAACAATTTCTCAGTCCATGTGAAGATAAGAAATAGGTTTCATGTTTGCCACTGATTTTAACTAATTCAAGCTCTGTTTAGAAATAGAAAATAAAACTAGGTGAGAAGAGGTTTTCTGAATATATCTGAAGTATCTAGATGCTGATGAAAATATGAAATGTGGAGGATCTTGCAGCTGATGTATGAATCACCCCGAATCAGTTAGCTACGGAATTGGCCATTTATCTTTTTTTCTCCCCTTAATTAAAAAAAAAAGAAACTTAATCCATTTTGATTTCAAAGCAATCTCAAACCAGAAGCCAAAGATTAAAGGGGAGGAGTGGGAATGGCACATTGCAGTTGTGTTATTAGCACTGCCTCTTTCCTCAAGAATACTTTTGGTTTGTTTTGAACTTCCTTCTTTTTTGGTGGAGGCAAGAGCAGTAAAATAATATTCTCATTGTCTTTTCAGTGGAGAGAGACTGCAAAAAGACAGCTGGTCAGTGTCCCTTCTGGATGTCCTCTGAAAAAGTGTCTTGCATTGCTGTGCCTCCAGGAGAAACTTCTTTGTCATACTTTTCACTGCCTGTTTTCTTCTTCCTTGCTGCACTGGTATTTCTGTTTAGTTTTTCTCTCCTGTGCCCTGTGGTTGCCTCGTGCCCTCTTCTCACACTAATTTCTACCTCCAGTCCCAGCAGTGGTGACAACAAACAGAAGGCAAATTGGGTTCAATTGGTGCTATCTCAGGGCCATTTTTCACAGCAGTTGCAGGAATTATCAACTTGGTTATGTGCTTCCTCCACTCAATGCATTACAGGTAGGACTGTACATCTGAGTGAGTGGATGAAGTACCTGTGTTGTCTGTTGTACTTAAAACCTATCCTGATTCAAGTGACAGCTCACCATATCCCTGCTTGCTTTAAGCAAGAGTAAAGGAATGCTTTGTCCAAGTTCAAGACCCAAAAGAGGCAACTTCTCAATTTTTCTGTAAGATGCCAGTGAAAAGACTGCCCAATGAAAAGACCTTCCAAAAATGTATTCTGGGCTCCACAACTGAGTGCTTTAATTTTGTGATAGAGACACACATAAGAATGAGACTGATTCTCTGCTTCCAGTGCAAATTCCTTCTTAATTGAGCTGCTATTAGCAGCTCCGGGGCGGTGCACTGTGTGTTTTTATGGACCAATAATAGATGCCGAGGGTGATTGGAAGCAATCAGCCTTCAGCCTAGAATTTAAAAAAACCCCAGATGTGTAAAATGATAGTCCTCTGAAGTCTTCCCTTCCAAGACTTACAAATACTCCAGGGTCCAGGAAAGCAAGCCAGCTGTTAACCAGTGGGGAACAATCAAAAGACCTGTTGCCATGGTGTTGTGTATGGCCTGGGCCACTGCCAGCTGAATCAGAAGGGTTGTGGCAGATGTGTCAATGATCTGTCAGTCACCTTCAGTGACAAAGAGGTTTTGTGTGATCAAAATGTGCCAGTTTTGCTAGAGCTAGGCGTATCACAGAGGTGAGGCTTATGGCTGATCTAGAACACAATGTAAATGCATTTCCTGAACTGTCTTACAGGGCTGGGTATTACCAGTGAGCCTGCAGAGGAGGTGAGCCTTGTTGTACAAGAAAATGCTTGATTTTGTTGCAATGCTCATGGGTCCTTGGGCACAGCCCTGCAAAATAGTATTGAATTTAGAGGGGTTTCCTATGCTAGAAGCAGTCGTAGAATCAGAAAGTCAGAGAATATGCAGAGCTGGAAGGGACCCATCAGGATCATCAAGTCCAACTCCTGTCCTTGGATAGGGCACCCCCAGGATCACACCATGTGCCTGGGAGCATCATCCAAATGCTTCTTGGGCTCAGGCAGGCGTGATGCTCTGACCACTTCCCTGGGAAGCCTGTTCCGATACTCAGCTGCTCTCAGGGTGAAAAACCTTTTCCTAATATCTAACCGAAACCTCCCCTGATTCAGCTTGTTATGTGTGACTATCTCCTCTGTCCCCAGAGGAGGTCTTGGACCTATTTGGGATATGAAAGCAGTCATTAGTTCAGTCTTCGCAATCTGGTATTGCTCAGCGTAAATCAGGACATCTCTTGCAGCTGCCTTTCTTCGGGTGCTCAGGAATGAGTAAAAAATGTTGATGTCTTCTCTCCAGATTTAGCAGCCACAGGTACACACGCACCTGCATGCATGTGGGGAGCCCAGTTCAGAGTCACTGCTAACAGTGCAAGCAAGCAGTGTGTACAGTGCCTCGGACAAGCAGGATCCTCAGATGAATCTGTACCACAGAGCTACTGCCCTGGTGCTTCTCAAAAAATCCAAATATGTTCTGTTCTCTAGCAGGCAGTGAGCCTTTCGACTTTGAATGATCTAACAAATGGGTGAAATGATGGATGCTAATATAAAAAAGATTCAGATGATGGAGGGAGCAGAATGGGAAGGCATTTAATGTTTCTCAAGTGAGAAATCACCAGGGAAAGAGGGAGCAACCCGTGATGGAAAATAGATGCCAAAGTGTTTAAAGCCAGAGGAGAAACTTAGATCAAGGCATTCTCCATTTTGGAAGTGCAATGAAGACAAATTTCCACTGCTTTAATAAAGAGGAGTCGATTAACCATAACCTATGCTTACCAAGGACAGTCAGTTGTGCTATAATGGTATGAGATGGATAACTTTGCAGTCTCTCCCTGAACTGATATTGCACAGTGGTGTTAGTTGCAGCACTAAAATACTCCTTTCCTGGCAGTGCTCTGCTTCATCTGGGAAGCAGCTTTTGTCTCTGTTGCTTTATGCTTTCTTTTTTATTCCTAGCTGAATGTGAGACTGTGGGGATATCAGAACAAGTGGAGGTTTCTGCTACAGTTCATGCCTAGGAGCTTTTGAGATGATGAATCTTCATTCATGGTTGGCTCAGTGATGGGTTTCTCTTGTCACAGAGGTGCAGAGGTTTTTGTGTGAAAAAATAGCTGCTGAATTGGAGGTATTAATGTTATTAAGATTGTGGTTAATTAAAAAAATCTTCCAAATCTGATTCTGATCTAATACACATTAGCCTGTAGGGTGTCAGTGACTGGGATTTTTCCTGTTTTGACTGTTTCCTTTCTTTCTTTCTTTCTTTCTTTCTTTCTTTCTTTCTTTCTTTCTTTCTTTCTTTCTTTCTTTCTTTCTTTCTTTCTTTCTTTCTTTCTTTCTTTCTTTCTTTCTCTCTTTCTTTCTTTCTTTCTTTCTTTCTTTCTTTCTTTCTTTCTTTCTTTCTTTCTTTCTTTCTTTCTTTCTTTCTTTCTTTCTTTCTTTCTTTCTTTCTTTCTTTCTTTCTTTCTTTCTTTCTTTCTTTCTTTCTTTCTTTCTTTCTTTCTTTCTTTCTTTCTTTCTCTTTCTTTCTTTCTTTCTTTCTTTCTCTTTCTTTCTTTCTTTCTTTCTTTCTTTCTTTCTTTCTTTCTTTCTTTCTTTCTTTCTTTCTTTCTTTCTCTTTCTTTCTTTCTTTCTTTCTTTCTTTCTTTCTTTCTTTCTTTCTTTCTTTCTTTCTTTCTTTCTTTCTTTCTTTCTTTCTTTCTTTCTTTCTTTCTTTCTTTCTTTCTTTCTTTCTTTCTTTCTTTCTTTCTTTCTTTCTTTCTTTCTTTCTTTCTTTCTTTCTTTCTTTCTTTCCTTCTTTCTTTCCTTCTTTCTTTCCTTCTTTCTTTCCTTCTTTCTTTCCTTCTTTCCTTCTTTCCTTCTTTCCTTCTTTCCTTCTTTCCTTCTTTCCTTCTTTCCTTCTTTCCTTCTTTCCTTCTTTCCTTCTTTCTTTCCTTCTTTCTTTCTCTTCTTTCTTTCTCTTCTTTATCTTCTTTTCCTTCTTTTCTTTTCTTTCTTTTCTTTCTCTTCTTTCTCTTCTTTCTCTTCTTTCTCTTCTTTCTCTCTCTTCTTTTCTTTCTTTTTTTCCTTTTTTTTTTCCCTTTTTTTCTTTTTCTTTTTATCTTTTTTTTGTCTCCTGGCAAAGGTATTTGCTAAGAACAGAAAAGCACCATTTTCTGTGGCGTATCCAGTAGCTAGCAAAGAAAAAAAATTGTTTGAGACCATTAGTTGCTGTGCTTCTTGTTCTGCTGCCTGTATAGCAAGGGAAATTTGATTGGAAGAGAACTCTGGCTGAAAAGCAGTAAAGAAATGCCTCTCAGTTGAAGAGCAGGAAAGGAGCAAAATTAAACCTGCACTGATCTCTTTAAACCATAAAATAGATGAAAGCCCGTTATGGATCTGCAATAAATGTGGTGATAAATCAGAAGCAGCTGATAATGTAAGAGTAATGCATATTTGCAATACAATCACCATGTGATATTAAAAGATAGATGTCCACTTACAAAGCAATGATGAAGCTGTTCTGGATGCCTTGAAGATCACCTTGTGATACTGCTAGGTGAAACAAAAGGGTCCCTGTGTTAGATTCAAAAGAAGTTTCAGAGAGATTGGTGTATGTGGAAGAAGGTGAACTGCCTTTCCTAGCAAGGCTGGCCTGCGGATTGTGGCTCCCGAGCTGATCTGCCCAGGTCACAGTTCCAAACCTGTCTTCAAGATGAGGGATTCTACCGAGTGAGAAGGACAATAATCTGCCTGCAGTGCTGCCAGATTGAAACAGTGCCCAAAAAGTAGTGTGAAACCCTCATAAAGCATGCAGTAAATAAAAACATCAGTTGTGATTGTGATAAGATGGAATGAAAGCAGTAACTAACAGCTGGGATTAACAACCGAAAATTTCATATTGCTCTATAAACCTTGGGTTAGGCATTGCAGCAATGCACAGGGATGCATAATTAGAGCCACAAAAGTGCAAGTGTTCTCAGCACACTCAGAACAGAAGAGTCAGATGAATACTGCTGAGGTTGGGAAGCTGTTAATTTGTTCCGTTTCTGTAAATTTCCATCCTGTAAGCTGTATCCTCAGCTGGTACCCTCACTTACTTAACTTAGATCCTGTGGATGCAGTGGAGATATGGGAACTTGCATCCAAGACAATGTCTGGGTGAAATTAAAGCAGAAATAACTGCATTACTCATGACTTTTAAGGCTGGATGGGGTCATTATGAATCTGTATCCTGCACTTCTACAACAATTCAAGCCTTGAAACTTTACCCAGCAATTTCTATGCCTATCCTATAGCTCCTGAGTTAGGATGCATCCTTCAGCCAGCTGGCTGTACAACTCAAGTTATGGTGATTCTACTAGGTCCCAAGGGAAGTTGTTGAGTGATTGGTTTACCTTACTGTTATATATGTTGAGCTTTCTAAGGTGGCCTGTATTTTGGGGGTTTTGTTTGGTTTTTTTGTTTGTTGTTTTTTTTTTTTAAATCAAAGAATTCATACTTTCAAGTATGAATACTTCCATACTTTTATAACTCACATTGAAATAATTTAATACAGGCAAGAGCTTGGTGCTCTCCTCTGGATCCTTCCTGCTCCTGTTATGGTTAGCAAGACACTGTCTATTAAAAAAGTGAAATGAATGGATCACTGTTTTCCCTGTCTTCATCTATTAATTTTCCTGTCTGTCTTTGAGGTGAGCTGGCATATTACCAACCAAAGTAAAGAGCTCATTTACAACCTTGATAACACTAGCTAATGACCTTGGGTCATTCTTCTGGAGCAGATGGAGATAGAAATGCTTCATGGGATCACAGCAGGAGTTGTTCCTGTCTCTTTCCTTTATGCTCTGGATCCCCACCTAGTGATTAACAGCACCTAAGATTGGTGCTCTGATCAATTAAAGTCTAATGCCTGGATTTTCTTCTCTGGTCCTTTGGAGTGTTTGGCCCTCGTATTGGGTGTCATGTTGTGACCTGATGACAGGCACATATAAGGTGTAGAACTGTACAGCATCTCCAATGTCACTGTATCCACTGTGTGTTGAGCTCCATCTTATGTTCACCATTCATCCTGGAAGACTTACCTGGAACAGCCAGGTATTATGATGATGCATAAAACCATGGGGAGACCAGCCAGGTATTATGATGATGCATAAAACCATGGGGAGACCCTGCATTTAGCTTAAAGGTCTGATTAAGACAAACTGTATTTCTTTCAAATTTTCTCAGTTCCCTCTTCTAGAGGGATAGTACCTTTCTTCTCCCTGGTAATGAACTTAAAAATTAGAGGGTGGAAAAGGCTCTAGAAAACATATACTCTAATGCATATGTGTGAGGAGTTGACAAGCATCCCTTGATCTGATTAGACATGTTTTGAGCAAATGGATAGGCTAATTGACCTCTAGAGGTCCTTTCCAATAAAAAACATTCTATGTTTCTATGAATAGGAGTCATTTGAAGCTGTGTTGTTATTTTAACATGTTTGTATGTTTTTATTCTGAGGCTGGCAGTTGTATTTGCTGGATTCACTTAACCAACTGGCTTGACATTTTTAATCATTTCAACATATTTTTTTTCAAGTGCCTTAGCAAACCAATAAAGACCAGTTAAAAAAACAAATGGATAAATTACATAGGAGGGCCCTGCCCCATAACAACTGGTAAAATCACCAAGGTGCTCAGTGCTGTATGACCTCAACCAATAGTGTCAGAAACACTGAAACAGAGGGAACCTTTGACATCTAGATGGTCTCCTTTCTCTTCATCTTGGATCATTAGAATCTAGAGCGAGTCTGATTTATGTGTATGTACTGGTTTGGGCTCCAAACCTTGCTCTTTCTTATTCCTTCTCCTGAAGAGAGTTTGTTGGGAGCTGTTTGTTTGCCCTGCCTTTTTGTTCCTCAGAGGCAGCCGGCAAGTTGTCCTGTTTTGGATCATAATTCTCTTCTTTCTGAAGTGATGAAGTGGATGGCAGGGGATGTTCTTTGAGATCAGCTAAGCCATGATGGGTTAGCCTTGTCTACCAGCCTAGCTCCTACTCAAATACTCATCCACCACCCCCCCCAATAGGATGAGGCAGCAAATAAGAAAAAAAACCACCCAGGAACTAGAAAGCTCATGTGTTGAGATAAATACATGAGGAGATTGCTTACCAGTTACTATTTCAGGCAACAGACAATTATTTTATTGACACTCTGATTTTACTACC
Organism: Heliangelus exortis; assembly: GCF_036169615.1. NCBI lineage: Eukaryota > Metazoa > Chordata > Aves > Apodiformes > Trochilidae > Heliangelus > Heliangelus exortis. Next base: position 32,706,590 of record NC_092424.1, on the reverse strand, counting down.
TTCTCCCTCACCCCCCAGAGGAGGGGGGTTGGCAAATGAAGGACTGTAGCGATAAGAGCTCCTCTCTGCCACTCCTTGTCCCTCATGCTTTTCCACTGCTCCTGCATGGGTCCTCTTCATGGGCTGCAATTCTTTCTGGAAAAATCTGCTTCAGCGTGGCCTCCCCCATGGGCCACAGTTCCTGTCAGGAAAACCTGCTCCAGCATGGGGTCTCCACAGGCTGCAGTTCCTTCAGGAGATATCTGTCTGCTCCAGTGTAGTCCTCTTCATACACTGCAGGAAATACCTTCTCCACGGAAATCCTCTGCACAGGCTACAGGAGAATATCCACCTCCGTACCTGGAGTACCCCTGAGATGTGGCTGACCAGTCCATGCATCCTTCAATCCTTGCTCTTGCCTTTCTTGAAGAAAAGAGTGATGCTTTCTTCCAGTCCACGGGAATGTCTTCCAATCACCATGGTTGTTCAAAGATTACTAAAATTGACCACAAAATTACATCATCCATTTCCCTTAGCAGTCATGGGTGAATCCTGTTAGGGCCCATGGTCTTACATATGTCCATTTTGTTTAAATAACACCTGACCTGATCCTCTTCCACCAAGGGTACGCCTTTCTTGCTCCTTGGTCACCAAGGTCTGGCATGTAGGAAGCTAAACTTACTTGGTAAAGACTGAAGTGAAAGCAGGATTCAATACCTCATCCTGTGTCACAAGGTTCCCCACCCATTCAGCACGCCCACATTTCTCTTAATCTTCCTTTGCTATGTATGCACTTGCTTCTTGTTGACACCCTTGCCAGGTTAAATACCAGGTGGTATGGCTTTCCTAAACACATATTTACGTGCTCTGGCAATGTCTCTATATTCTACCCAGGTTACCAGTCCTTTCTTCCAACTTCTGTGTACTTCCTTTTTATGTTTAAGATTTGCCAGGAGGTCCTTGATTATCCATGAAGATCTCCTAGCACTTTTACTTAACTTTCTGCTTGTCAGGATGGAATGCTCTTAAACTTTAAGAAATCAAGTTAGCTTAAGCAGCTTTCATACCTGAAGATTTACATTTCTAATATTTCTACTTTTTTTGAGTTTTTCAGTTATAACTTTCGTAGTGCTTGCTCTCCATGGCAATTAGGTACTTATCCAGAAGAAGAGAAAATTCTTATCCTGGACTTAGTGGACTCCAGTGGAAAGTAATTTATGCCATTTAAAAAAAATATTTTGTCTCAGTTTTTATTTGATGGTCAAATTCAATCTTATCAGAACTTACCCTGAACTTTAACAGGACTATACCAGTTTTGGTCAAAGGAGGATATAATCTTCAGTTCCTCTGCACTAGCACAGCACGGTGGTTGTAAGTAGAGTACAGGATGAGGGACATGTATCCTCCAGGTCTGGATTTCCTGGTTTGAACTTTTGTACATTTTTCTTGAGAGCTTATTCAGAAGAAAGTGGTTCAATAATTTAGGTGTGGATTAAGCTATCTCTTTCTGGCAGGTTTGATCTCCTCTGCTTTTCTTTTTTTTAGTGTTCAAGATCTACTACAAATTAGTTTCTCTGGGGAAAACTCACTTGTAGAAAGAAAGAAACTGTGTAAGTAACCCTCCAGCTCAGGCACCCTGGCCAAGTGCCTTGTAGTGTTTTCCTCTTAGAATTTAATTTGTTCTAGTGATTTAAAGTACAGCATCACACTGAGCTCAGAAGCCTCTGTGCTTCCTTTCATCCCTGTCTTTACCGTGATCAAATGAGCCCTTATGGTGTACAACGAGACATTTCCGCATTATTTATAACAATTCAGGCCTATAGAGGTCCTGTTTGTTTCTGGTTGGGGAAATCTGTCTGCGATGGCTCAGCAGCAATTGTATCTTCCTGTGCTTGCAGGTGATCATTAGTCAGTTTTATACATGCTGCAGTTCTGCACAGCCCCCGCCACCTCAGCTGGCAAAGAACAACACAAAAGGCAGAGTTATGGTTTTCAGCTTGACTGAACCCAGAGCCTTCAGGAGGTGTTAGTGGGCCATTGCAGGGAAAAAGTCTGCAGTGCAGTCACTTTGAGTTGCACCTGGTGTTCAGACATTTAAAGACACTTAATTAAGCGCTCTGCTTTCTTTAGCTTCTATGAGCATCCTATAAATCACTTTCAAACTGTAAATTTGGGCTGACTCTCAGAGCAATTGACCAATAAACATCCAAGGAAGATTTGCAGGATTTTTTCACAAGTAATCATGCTCAGTCTGAATAACTGAAGTATGCTGTTTTTGTGATGTGTGCATTAATGTTTCATTATGATGTTTCATAAATGTGATTTACTTGCAAGAGAAGTATGCATTAGAAGGCTATTTTAATTCTCAGGTGTTTATAATTTTTTCATCTTCTTTTTCTTTGAGTTGTTGCAAAAACTATCCCAGCCTACAGGATAGTGTGCTGTTACTGCCTATTAAGTATACTAAACCATACAGTGTGTTCATGCATAGTAGATTTCATGGGTATAGATGGCTGAACTGAGTAAAGAAAGGTATTTTTCCTCGTTTGTTTCCTTATTAAAACATAACATTTTTACTTCCAATATGGCTCTAATTAATTTTTCTAATGTGAATTTCATTGACTAGATTTAAAACCGAGCAAGAAATAAGTAAAATAAGGGAAGACCTGAGTTAGTGATCGCTATGTTCAAAATTTTCACTATAAACATTGTGATGAATATTTAATCAGAATTTTGAGAGCAGGAGAAAACATCTGGTTTCAGTGTTGTGAGCAGGTTTCTGAGGGAAGATCTGTTCCATGTCTTTTAAGAGTGTAAGGGTTGGCTATAGGGCAGCCTGTTTTTCTCATGAAAAGTATGAAAAGAAAAAATATTTCTGTAGTGAGAACTACAAGTCACCAGGTGTCGCCGATAATGAACCGGGAGCTTAGGCCCAGCTGTGCCCAATAATTAGGGCCTGCCCCAGCTGGAAATGGGCGGGGCTGAAGGGCAAAATAAAAGGCATGCTCCCAGAAGCAGAATTGGAAGAGAAGAAGATGCCTGAGGAGAGGGATGGCAAGAGAGCACTGAAGAAGAGCCGAGTCCCCGTGAGAGAAGGCTCGCCGCAACATCTGGTGGAGAATGCGGGCAACAACAGCAGCCGTGAATGCTGAGGTAATATAAGAAGCTCTACACGACCACGTTGGTGCGGGAAGCTCTACAAAGCCTGGCTTAAATGCGGAAGGCGATATAAAGAGCTTCGAAATACGCAACCACGTCAGATGGAGCTACTACGGTGGTGCGGGACGCTCTATAAAGAGCTCCAAAAACGCAACCACGAGAAAAGCTCCACAAGGCCTAGCTTAAATGCTGTAGGCGGCGTGTAGAGCTCGGAATAGAAGCCCAGCACGGCAAGATACAACAGCCCGGAATGGCGAGCCAGGCAGGAGAGAAGAGTGAGGCTCGAAAGGCGCAGCGAGTTGGCGCGTGGAACTCAAACCCAAGGAATGCTGAAGCTGAAGTGGAGCTCTGAGTGCGCATCAAGTCAGTGCGGTCCTGAAACGGAGCCTCACAGGGACACGTGATAGTGCGGTCCTGAAACGGAGCCCCCAGGGACACGCGACAGTGCAGTCCTGAAACGGAGCCCCCAGGGACACGCGACAGTGCGGTCCTGAAACGGGGCCCTAGGGACACGCGATAAGACTGGTGCACTGAATGCTCGGAGAAGCCTCTGTGTGGCTAGGCATCCCGAGGTGGCGAGTACCAGCGAAAACTGAGCTGGTGTTTTAAGACCTCATCTCCTGCTAACAGAGGCTAAAGAGCCCGAATTTTCCCTCCTCAAAAAATAGGCGAAAAAATGTTGAAAAATAATGAAATGTTTATATTGTGAATTAATTGTAAATTATTGAAAAAACGAAGTTTATTTTTCTCAACAAACAACAAAAGGGGGGGAAATGTAGTGAGAACTACAAGTCACCAGGTGTCGCCGATAATGAACCGGGAGCTTAGGCCCAGCTGTGCCCAATAATTAGGGCCTGCCCCAGCCGGAAATGGGCGGGGCTGAAGGGCAAAATAAAAGGCATGCTCCCAGAAGCAGAACTGGAAGAGAAGAGATGAAGATGCCTGGGGAGAGGGATGGCAAGAGGTCTCCGGAGAGAAGAGCCGTGTCCCCCAGAGAAAGAAGGCTCGCCACAACATATTTCATCCAAGCAATGCTTCAGGTTACAAGCATGCAGGCATAGCTTGCCACATGAAACCATATAGCTGCCATTGCAGCCCTGCTGACCCATATGCAAGAAGAAAATCCCAGCCATCTCCACAAGTAGCTTTTCCACATGGTGTCATTTAGGTTTTAACTTCTGGCAGCACCCACTCAGGCATCTCCTGACAGACATTCCTGATGAATCTCCCAACCTGTGAGTGTTGGGGCAAACTTCATTCACCTTGGCCAAATGAAAGAAGACCTGGATGCATTCCAGTTTCTGAGATATGTGGGCAGGGATAACACAACTTTTACCTTGCTAATATTTCTTGATAAAACCTCTTATTTGATCTCCCACATAATGGGGAAAGATTTTCTACACATGCTCCAACTCCAACATGGAGTCCAACTCGTAATGAGTTCATTGGTCACCAGCAAGAAAGGCCTGATTATAAAGAAGATATGATGCCTAAAAGTTACTGCAGGGCAGCAAATGTGTTTGTTTCCACAAACACCGCTGCAATTTAGCTTTCCCTGAGACAGTAACTGTTGTCAGTGTCTGCTGGAAAACATGTCCTGCATAAGTAATGCTGACTGCAGTGTGGGTGCTGGAGGGGGAAATGAGACAAAGATATGCATAGAAGACAGAGCCGTGCCAAACAGACAGCTTATGAGTAAGTGCCACATGAGAAAGCTTCCTGAAGAGCCTTGGCCCTTGTTGTGCTGTTAAAAGCTGCCATAAGTGGGGCACAATCTTCTTGGTAGTAAAGCTCCTCTTCTCTTTCACCTTTTCTGTTGTACAGCTCTATGGCAAGGAAGATAATTCTTATATTCTTGAAGAAGCAGCCACTTGGCTATATAGTGCCTGTTTTTCCTTTCACTTGCACTGGTTTTATTTCAGCCTCCTTTGTTGTTGCTGTTTGTTGTTGGGCCAGTTTGCAGCAGTAATTGCTTGTGCTGCATGAGAGCACATTCAGCTTTGTTTGCTGAATATGTACCAAATCTGTTGACCTCCCAAGGAGAACTGCAGTGTTACTGCCGTGCTGACCTGCAGGTTCTTCAAGGAGCAGATGGCCCACCTGTAATGACAAACAAGCCAAGACTTTGGTGAGATGAGCTCCAGCCATGTATGGGTGATTCTCTGAAAAATCATTCTGTCCTTCCAAATGCATTGTTAGCCAGATTCCCTATCTAGCCATTAAGTGTCCTGCTTCTGTAAAGAGTAGCACGGAGGTCTTTATTTCTCTTATCTCATCTTCCCTGGTAGGGAAAAGTTGTGTATTGCATCCATGAGGTCTTCCTAGTGAAGATCTGTCTCACACACAGGGACCTGAAAGGCTTGTTCCCCATAGCAGCTGGAAAAGGAGAGAAGGCTGCTCCCCAGACAGGATCATCCATGTGGGAAGATGGATGTCTCCTCACAGCTGAGTTGTTATCTAGCATTAATGGGCAACAACATCCCAAACAACCAAAGCAGGCAGGCTCTGGTTGGAAGATGACCTAAGTACATGACATCCTGTCTGCCCTTCTAGCCTGCTCTGCTGCCTGCATCAAGAGGTCCTTTTTCCACTCTTCTCATGGCCTGGAGGCATGGAAGACATTTCCTGAAGGGCATAAGAGGTGTGGAGTGTGTTAAAGAAGTGAAGCTGAAAAGCTGGATGGCAAGATGGAGTGGCATAAGGGGCCCTTAAAAATTTGCAGGATCTAAGCTTGTGATGCTGTTGTGTGTCCTCCAGAAAGCTTCCTGCCTGCATTTTTAGCAAGGCACTGCAGCTCTCTTACTGAAGTGACATAGGTTGCTATTTTCATTCTCTTTCCTTACTGTATTTCTTCTTTTGTCTTAGTCTTTTTTCTTTACCTTAAAAAAGCAACAAAAGCAAAGAAACAACAAAATCTTCAAAGCAGTTCAGTCTGGCAGTCTCAAGATAGCACTGCTGAATTCACCTTGGCAAGCTCTACTTGGTTAAAGAAACATTTGGCAGCTTCTTACTGCATTTCTTAAGGAAAGTCTGCCCTTTTTGGTTTGTTAAGCACCTAAAATACCTGGGTGAGATTACAACGCTGTCTCTTAATGATCCCAATAGAGGCTGGTGCCACTTTTTCAAGGCATATCCTGCTCATCTGGTAATTGGTAGCAGACGATTGACATGCAAGTGTCTCATTTGGGGAAAATTGCAAATTAGAATGATTACGACACTGCAAATTAGAGAGAAATAGCACAGCCCATTTTCCCCAGTCCTGCTTGTGTGACTGCCACAGGGCACTGCTGAGGCTTGAATATCACCGGGACACTCTGAGTGATGTCTACAGGTCTCCCCTACCTGCAGCAAGGAGCCCTGTGTGAGAGGCTGTGTCTGGTCTTGAGGCCACATATCACAGAGCTGTGTCAGCCTAGAGGAGCCAAGCTGTGGGTGGACACAGCCTTTGTTCATTATTTTCACTGTCCAGGAAGAAAGAGGAATCCTTGAACCTGAATGGCAATACTCAGAATAAATGAGGATATGTAGGGTTAGGGTAAAGGCCTGCCACAAAGCTCTTGGCAGCTCAAGCTGTCTTAGTCTCTCCACTGACGCATTCCTCTCCCCAGCCCAGAACACCTAGAGAGTTTTGGTAGCATTTTTCCTCAGTATCATTGACTTTTCTGTGCTTTCTTGATCTCCAGATTCCAGAAGGCTGCACAGTATCTAAGGACTGTTCTCCTTGTCACAGAATGACAAATCACGTGGTTTGTTTCTTTTTTACCAAATCCTCATGCTGAGGGGTAACACTCAGTCCTGTGGACATTGCAAACCCATTTTTGGAGAACAGTCTAAGTCTTATGTGTTTCTTCTTGCTAGACACATTATTTTGCATATTCAGACCAACTCAGAGGGATTTGTCCCTGCTCCCTCAGTGGCCCAGCAGACTCTCTCCCATAATTTTCTGCTGAGCTGCTGGCATTTGTGTCACCTGCCAGTTTTATCTTCACTGACTCCCAGAGCACAGCTGGAAGCAGGAAACTATTCTGGGCATATTTCTGCTCCTTGTGCCACCACCCTGAAGCTGTTCCTGTTTAGTGCTAGTTTCCCCTGACTGGCTGCTGCTTGATAGGAGCAGGTAGGCATTTCTTAATCTGTTTAGTATATGCTTTATTAATGCTATATTGTACATTTTCTTTAAAAACCAAATGTCATTTGATACTAAGTCAACAGCAATCCACAGATCTAAGCCTATTATATCTGGACAGTTACCTTTATCAATCAAATTTGTAATGTCATCAGAGCATGAAATCAGGTTTATTTGACAAGCCCTATTTTCCTTAAGAAGAGATTGATTTACGTTGTTGTATTTCCTTCTTCTTTACAGAATGGGTCCTGTATGGAGATTTATACAACAATGTAGATTGATGCTAAATATTCCTTTCATTCTGCTTGTGTTTTTGTAACACTGGCAAGATGTTACTATGCTCTGAGGCTGCTGGGTGGATTGTGCTGCTCTAGGAAAAGAGAAGAAGTAATTTCTCGTAAGCCAGACTGTGTCTTACAGCAAGGGAACCAATGGGATGCAGTTTGAAGGGCAAAGGAACTTAAGAAAGGTGACTCATCTTGAATGACAGCATCTTTCAGGTGCAGGAATGGGCCATCCTGATATTAAGAACTTGCAGAACACCTCTCACCAAGGTAGCTCTGGTATAGCAGGCAATGTTCTTTCTCTACATCCCCTAATGAATCCTGTACCTCTAGGCAGCAAATCCTGCTTATGACTCCCAGAGATGGTAGCCCCTGGCACATGGGGCTGATGGCTCTTCTGTGACAGCCCTGTGAGGGAACAGGGTATCCTTTGTTGTAGCTTTCCTGCCACTCTTCCTCTGTGAACTAGAGGCAAGATTTTTTTCACATAACCTACAGTCTCAGAAAGAGAGTTGCAGCAAGAGGCTGGCTTAGCTAGTTAGGGAAATAATGATCAGACCACTTTCATGCTCACCAAAAATGGAAAGGAAACAAACTGAAACCAGTTGTTTTGTAGGACTAAGCACTGAGCACTCAGGAGCTTTGGGCTGAGGTGGGAATCTGGGTGGTTGCTGTAGTTTAGACAACTCATGTGGCTATACTTCAGTTTATAGATGTCCTTAGTCTCCTGCAGTGGGTGAACCAGAAACATCCAGATAAAGGTGCTCACTTTGATGAAAACTAAGGCACTAAATGCAGCTTCTTACCATATTTACTTTTGTTACCTGCTCAGAATAAAGCCAAGTCCAACACATTAGCAGTGACAGTAGGTACCAGCCTTAAGGAGACCTTCTAAGAGCTGTCAATAAAGATTACCTTTTGAATGCCTCACAGGTAATCTGCTCCCCAGCACAAGGAAGATCACAGTGTTCTCAAAAGTAAAAGCCAGATCAATGCAGACTTACCATCTGACTGATGAAAGACAACTTTGATAAGCAGTGTAAGGGAAGCTTGGTAAGTCTACATACTCCTGTGTTAGTGTATATTTCTTTAAGTTCACCTGTGACCATGTCTATTTCCCCAGATTTTCCTGGAAATCCCTTGTTAACCTGACCTATTCTAACGTCCTGTTTTGTCCACTTGTGATGTTCTCCTTTTGGATTGCTCCCCAAGCTACATAAAAAGCCAGCTCTGGGGTATTGCTTCCTAGGGCTAAGCAGAGGTTGCCTGCATCACTGCACTGGCAGTCATTAAAAAAAAAAAAAAAGGAAGAAGGCTGATGTGCTTGAATGTGGCAGCTCAAATACTGATGCTGGGCACAGCTGCTTCAGTGGAGCAACTTCTTACACGCCTTAGTTTCACTGCCTGTGGTCTCCTGCAACTAGCTGTAATGGCTGCAGGGCAGGTAGGTAAGTTCATCTTTCAAGCAGGGGCAGGGAAAAGATGCTATGAAGGAGATGGAAGTATTCTTAGGAGACTGATCAAAGATATTCGTCTCCCATAGAGGATCTTTATACTCTGTGGTTTGCTTTGGTTTTGGTTTATTTTGTTTTTTTCAAAATGAGTCCAATTTTTTCCCATCTTATTTCATGGAATGGCCTTGTGTGTTATAACACTTTCTCACTGCCAGTGGGCTGCCAATTTTTCCAGATACGCAGCTTAGGGAAGGAGAAAGGCTTAAAGTAGAAGACATACTAAAGGGCAGTACCTTGCAGCAGTGCATGCTGGAGACTGGGGCTCGTGTTCATGCTGGAGATGAACAGTGTTGCTGTTCAGTTTCACATATAGTTTGTAAGGTGGGCTGGATCAGACCCAAATGCTGAGGAGTCCCCTTCTAAGAAGTCCAGCCAACTTACAGAGGCAGAAACATGTTAGATATAGAGTGTGTCTTGTATGGGTGGTGTCAGCCAGGCCACTTAGAGGATTGAGAGGAATTTGTGCCCCACAGCTGCCTCTTAGAGGTGAAGAGTGATGGATGGCTTATCCTGCATCAGCAGTAGCTAGATGTGTGGTGATAGAGGTTAGCACAGCATACTCCCCAGTTGACCTACTCAGCAAACAGGAGATGTCATAAGGAGCTGAGTAGCAGCAAAGCTTCCCACGGGATGTAGGGAAAGGCTGGGGGAGCAGAAAGGCAGTTGCCTGCAGAAGACACCCCTGCCTGCAAGGTGAGACATAACCTGATTAGGACCAATTGCTCTCCCCTGCTGATGAAGATGATCTAAACTACTGCCAGTTTATATTGGTGATGCTGAGCTCAGTTTTAATGACCCCTACATCATAGCTTGGGTAGCAGCTGGAAGGACACTTGAAAAGAAAACATGCAAGCAAGAACAGCTAAAATTGGGCAGCCACCTCCAAGGCTCAGAGCATTCAACCAGCTGTGTTCCCCTCCTCCTGAGAGAGCTCCAGTGCCATGGTCTGAGGCTGCTCCTTCAGCTCAGGGCTTTAAAACCCATCTTCATTATTGTTCATGGATATTAAGAAAAGGTCCATATCTAGGTTTCTTCCCTCACCTTGTGGAGGCCTTGTGATCTCTCAGCCAGCAGAAATTTGCCCCATGGGAAGACTGTAGCTGGAGGGAGGGAAACAGACTGATGTTCGTGGGTAATGCTTCTGAAACCACCTGCCTTTAACCACAGAAGTCCTATTTGTTCATCTTTTGTTCACAGTAACTGCAACTTTAGTCACCTTTCTCAAGACCAGTTTAGGAAACAGAGTTGCAAGTGAATTAGAAATCCTTGGCCGACTTTTTTTTTTTTTTTTTTTAAGCTGTCTCCAAATCACTAGTTGTCTCTGTTGTTAAATGCTTCATTCCTGTCTTAAGCCAGCCTTGGTGGCCAAGTACATCAGAGCTGGGTGTCACCACTGCAGGGGACACAGCTTTTCTCCCTATACCTCAGGCAGTGGGTGAAGGCCTGCAGCCACCAAGCTGTTTTGTGTTGGTATCCACATCTGTCTGTCTATCTATCTATCTATCTATCTATCTATCTATCTATCTATCTACCTACCTACCTACCTGTCTAGATATCTATCTAGATATCTATCTAGATTTCTATAGTATTTATACTATACATACATACCACCATGTGTGAGCAAATCTGGTGACTGTATTCCTTGTGAACATCCCTCTTCCCCCACACATATTTGCCACAGCACTTTACACTGCTGCTGATGCACAGTAGCTAATGTCTTCTTTCTTAGGTGCTTTGTCAGCTTTAGTGACATAGGGTCCTTGCTGTAATTACCTGTGACAGCTGTTACAACCATCTGAACCCAGCACAGTGTGGAACTGGTTTGACTGGAAGTTTTCATGGCATGTTTTTTTATGTGTTGCATATGAGTAGTAAAGCAAAGGAGAAAACCTTTGGAGTGACTTTTTACAGCTGAGTTGGAGCGACTTTTGAGCCTCTGTCAAGGCTCCTGAGACTGAGGACTAGAGCCTCAGGGTGTCTGAGTGTCAAAGGAGGCTACTACACACTGTTGGAAGTGCATGCAAGAAGATCTGAAGCACATCGGGGCATCTCATCCCGGTAGACTCTTGAAGAACCTTTTATGAATTTAACATGCTTAGGAAGTGCTAAAAATATTGCTGGGAAGGGAGCTGCACCTGTAAGCCCCTATAGCAATCAGAGAGCTGGTTGCTCTTCACTGCAGGGACTGAGACAGCAGTCTTGTTGGGTGTTGTTTGAATTAGCCTCCTGTTGGGAAGTAGACTTCAGTTTCAAACTTCGTATTTCTGAAAAGGGTATCTGTGACTGGTACCTCCAAGCCCTGTCTGCAGTGCTGGGATAACAAATCCTTGGAACAATCACTGCTTTGATTTTCCTGTCTATTCAGATGAAGGTCTCTACTAAACACATACGCAGCACCAAACACTCAGATCTTATGTGCTTCTGTCCCCACTCTCCTGTAATCATCTAAGTTACCAGAGGGTTTGGCAGATTTTCAAGCAGTTTGAAGTTTTGCACCAATTCATGGTGAACTGTATGATTTTGAGTATCTAATACTGGCAAGAAGATAATTTGGAAGCTCCAAGGTTGAAGAAAGACTGGTGAAAGTTAGGGAGATATGTGATTTTGGCAGGCTTTTGAGAAGTATAATTTTTGGATACAATGGAACACCATGTAGACGAGAGAGAAGAAACAAGTGAGAATGGAAAAAGTTCTCTTTTTTTTATTTTATATGAAGGATCTGTAGAAGGCAACTTTGACAGTTCCTTTGCCATACGCTGCTTATTTTTCTTTGTATTTGCTGTTCTGTCATTTCTACTTCAAGCTTTATCCTCAATAACTTCATTTCCCTTTCTTTGTCTTTTTTTATCTTTTAGAAGCAAGGCATGAAGGAATCAAGATAAAACCTTCTTGTCTCAGAAACTTTTGCAGCCAGAAATTTTGGAAAACATGACCACTTAATACTCCTTTAGCATTTTAAAATAAAATTAAATAGCCTAACAAAAGAGTCCTATTTGTAGTTTGAAGATAGGTTATAAAAATTAAATGTCATTTTGGCGTCTAGGTTTTCAGCCACTTAAAACTGCTCCATCAGAGTCACATATGCTAATTAGCAGGACCTGGAAAGCTCTGTCTCTGTCTAAAACCATACAATGCTGTTAGCTTAATTTTTAAATTAACTCTGTACTTTTTGTAAAAAAAATACTTTTTTCCTAAAAATACATATATACATATGTGCATGTACATATAAAAAGAAAAAGAGATACTATTTCAAGAGAATTAAATTAGTTTCTCTGCAGCCTTATCATATTGAAACGAAACATATGTATCCTAGGAGATAAGAAGATTGCCTTCTGTGACTGGATTTTTACAAAACAGTGTTGGGATGAGTAGCCATTATCTCAAAGAGTACAAACACTGAGCACAAGTGCGTGGAAATAAAAATTAGCATTTCCAAGTCCTCTGCAAGTGTGGGCCGTTGGAGCTTTGGATTTGCAGCATCCAGGATGTAAGGATACTAATAAACTTCCTGCAGTTTTTACCACAGAGCTGATGGCTGAATTCCTAGATCCCCACTATTACATGACCGTCTTTCAGCTTCCTTATTTGTTTGTTTATTTTTCCTAACTAAAGATAATTTGGATTCTTACATCATCAGAGCCAAACCCAAGGTTAAGTCTTATTTCTGTTAGATTGGCATGTGTTGCTCACAGGTGGCTATGCAGCAGAGCACTCCTCCTATGGTTTTGGGATTCACAGTATAAAGGTGAGAGACAAAAGACACAGAGCAGGAACCAAAGCACAGTGAGTGATCACTATGCTGGGCTTTAGCACCAGGCCTGAGCTTACTTTGGCCATGCTCAGCTCTGCCTGATGTTTATTAGTGCCTCCTACAAATTAAGGCAACTGCAAAAGAAGACCTTAGAACTTCAGGTTGGTGGCGGCAGAGTGTAACTCATATAAGCCTCACTGAGGCTCTCTGTAGTCTTTAAAGGCACTGAAGTGCTTGTCCCAAGGACAGAGTACAGGCTGTGCCCTTCAGGTCCTACTCATCATCCTCTCTCCTTTTTTCTCTCTATTCTTCTGTGAGCATGGCCTACCAAGCTGCCTCTTCATCCCTTCCTTACATTGGCAATTGGGAAGTACTGCTTTGTTCTCATCCCCAAATATGCCTTTCTCCATCTCTGCCTCACAGGAAGAAAGGTAAAAGAAAGTGGGGCCCAATCCTTCTTCCTGAAGTCAATGAAAGATGGCAGCAAATGGATCCCTTTCTGTATTGCTGTACTTGAGTGACTCCTGTAACCCAAGAACAGTAGGAAAAACCCAGACCAGTAGGTCCCTGGCTGAGTTGCACAGATGACCATCTAAATACTGCTCAGTGGCCAGTGGCTTTCCAGCTAAATGGAAGCTGCTTAAGAAATACCTGTTTTCATAACAAAGGAACATTTTTTTTCTGTCAAAAGGAAAATAAACTCCAAAGAAACTTGTCATTTAGAAAAAAAAGACACTGACAACCAAAGATTTCTTTGTGATGCACCTCACATCAGCAACAGTGGAAAAAAATCAACAGTGACAAATGAGGAAAATAAAAAATGAATTCTGAAGAAAGGAACAAGGTATGGAAAGAAGCAGGAGATGCTGATATTTCAGTCTGTGTTTGAGCTTTGAAATTCATAAAGACTCAGCTGACACTCTGCAAACAAAAGTACATTTCCCTTCACTCAAGTTTTTAAATTCTCCAGAAGTAAAAAATACGGCAAACAGACACTTCTTGGTATTAGTTCTACTGTATAAGGTGAATGCATACATCACTCCCACACTTGTGCAGAAAAAACTGAACAGTCAAAGTAGAATTTAGTTATACATTCCAGATATATCTACTACTCAGTTCAAAATAGCCATCACCTGGTATTGTTCCATAGCCACTTTCACCAGTAAACTGGTTATGTAGATTTGATAACTCCCTAAGCAAACCATCAGTGGACGTCCTCTGGAAGGAATGGGTTTCACGTGTCTTACATCAAACTGGGTGCAGATGGGGTAAGAATGTTGCAAAGGCTGCCCCAGCCCCGAGAAAAGCTGGGAAGCTGCTTTAGATGCTTCTCCAACTCATGGGTTTGAGTCCAAAAAGTGTGGTGAGAAAGGGAGCTACTGAACTGTCCCTCTCACTGACCTGTGGATGATGTCTGTTCAGCCAGCTTGCCTCATGCAGGGGTTTCAAGGCAAACCTGAGAAGAGCAACCTTGCCCTAGGAGGTGTTGCAGACTACCTGCAAACCAGTGTGCACTCACACCTCTGTGTATTCACTATCTTCACTGCCACTGAGCCAGCCTGAGCTGCCTCTCCCAGGCAATTTGTGCAGCTGGGCAGTCCTATGTAGCCTCCAGACTTTGCTGCTGTGCTGGACTTGAGCTAGGGTGGGACACATGGCCTAAATTTTGCAGGACTTCAAGTCTGGTTACCACCTGGAGAAGACACAGTTAAAGATTGGTGCTTATAAAAAACAACAGTTGCCTGGATTTTAGTCATCAAAAACTTTTGCAAAGCGGTGTATGCTAAAGAAGCACCAAAATAGCTTGGTAGTGAATCACACCTGAGGAGCTCTGGGGGAAGACTGCTGCCCCTGCTTGGTTTTGGTTGGAAGGTGCATGCAGAAATTGTGGGCTGGATGGTGTTATGTGTTTCAAAGGTGGTATGTGGCCATGGAATCAGTTTTAGTGCATGGCAGACTATCATGTGGTAGCTTTTTGGTAGACTGCTGAGCTGAGACACGAAAGCTGTTGGATGCATATTTGGCTTTTCCCAGGTCTAGAGCAGCATGCAGCAAGCTGTAAACCAAGAGTGCTTGGGAACAGTTGCTCTGTGTTTCTGCATCAGGTTTTGCCACCAGAAACATCTCATTACACTTGTTTTACCCCTGCCTCAGCATCCAGGACCCATCTTTGCCCCAAGTGTCATTGAATGGACAGTGAGACTTGTGCTGGGTACCTGTGCAAGGCTGGGAACTGGCAGCAGCTCCTGCACCTAATCCTGGCCCAGATGTACTCTCATGGGTATTATCTGCCCATTGCAGTTCTTTTGCAAACTACAACAGATGGGCAAACATCCTGGACTTGCAGCTCTTTCTTGTTTTAAAGGACCAACGCCCAGAATGTCCAAAGGCTCTCTCAGAAACCAACAGTCTCAGAATGTGAGCAAATATTTGCCAATTCTGCTGGGCAACTTGTAATCAGAAGGATATCCCTGGGTCTGTTGGCATTGCTTATGCCTATCCTGCCTCTCTGACAGCTCTTGCCTATGTGTGCAGGGGTGCTTCTGCAGCCCCATGTCTCTTGGCTCTGTCTTAGGAACTGAAGTCAAGGGATATGACAGGTTTGGAAATTCCTGACTCTGGAGGGATGTCTGACACCTCTGACTCTACCAGTACAGCAGTACTTGTTTTCTTCCCTGTGTAACCAAAGTTTTCGGTATCTGTTTCTTTGTTTCCCTTCTGAACCCTGAAGGAACTTGTAGGCCTTAGTGGTCCTAAGCAGGGTACTCCACCTGTGAACCCTGCCTAGCAGCCAGGATCTCATTTAAACTTAGGCCTCAGTCCTTAGGTTTGTCCCAGCCCGAGCTGTGCTGTATATGAGTCTGTTTCCAGCTCTGTCTCTGCCTGCTGGAGGGACCTTTCCCATGAATGTTATAGGTTTATCTCCTACTCGATGTCCAGCTCCAGCCTGGGCTCCCTGAAGTGACCCTGACAGTTCATGCCCTCACTGTCTCTGGGGCTGTTGACCCTGTCCTACTCTTAGCTCTACTGACCATGCTGAGATCCTGTGAGATTGTGCCCTGTTGGTGAGGTCACAGGGAGCACTGGAGTCCCCCCATCTCTTGACCGAATCCCTCCTCATGCTGCTCTCTGACCCCCATGAATGTACAAAGCCTGGCCCTTCCTCCGAGTGAGAGGCTCAGCCTTCTTTCCCAGCTCTTAGTCTGCTGGGAGCCAAAGTGCCACAGGAGTGGGGGCCTCTACAGCCCTGATTTGCCATCAAGGAAATGAGACAAAGTGACAGCCCAAGGGTTTCAGAGAGATGTGATAGCAGAGCTGAAGATAAAAATAGATCTCCTGTGATCTCTGATATAATCTACAAGTAATCTTTGAAAAGACCCCACAGAACATAAGATCATCCTTTTATCTTTGGCTCATTACAAGATTTTTGGGGAGAAGAGTTGGCAGCACGGAGGAATACAATCTTGATGGGTAGAGATAGGTCTTCTTTTGCTAGGGTGTGAGCTGGAGTGCCTGGAAGTTCTGAGATGGTGTATCCTGGAGGATTGTGTAATTATACAGACTTGACCAGAGTATTCATCTGATCCCAGGTTTTGGTGGTATCCTGGGGTAACACATGGCAAACCCATATCAAAGTTTTGCAAATGCTGGCTGTGTAGCTTTGAACTACAACATCTTGCAACTCCAGCATTGTGCATTTCAGTTTGCTATGTTGAAGTAGGATATATAAAGCAAGGGAGAGATCAAGGTTCCCTACTGTTATTGGGAGATTTGGATACTATCCAAGATGTTGAATGGCTCAAATGCCCTGTGGAGTTTAATGAACTGGAAAAGGAAACTAATCAGATGATCACACAAGACAGAAAAATAAAATAGAAAAAAAAAACAAAAAAACAAAAAAACAAGAAAGGAAGACTGCTGTCCAGGAAATGTAAAATAAGTCTGAAGCAGAATCAAGGTGTCATGGAGCAGGAACAGGACAGCTTTCTGTCAGAGAATGATGGCCTTTCTGGAGAGATAAGTGTCTCCAGTCTATGCAACTGCTCTTAGATGAATTTTTCCTGACATGGCTCCCTTCTCAAAGTGTTTCAGAATGGTCTGTCTTTTCTTTATACCAGTACCACTCCACTCCCTCTGTTCCATGGCTTGATCACAGCCCAGAGTCCTGTCTTGAAATTGCTTCATCCGGGAGGAGGTATACAGCAGCAGGTGTGCAGCAGCTGGATCTAGGTTGTCTTTTTCTCTTTATTTTCTCCTGTATCTGGCCTTCTTGCTACACCCTGGGGTGCCATTCTTACTCTCAGCTCCCACAGCGGTACTGGTGGAAGCGTTACAGTCAGTCTTGCTACAGGCCTTCTGCAGCTTGGAGGAAGTCACAAGCAGGCACTTTGCCTGCAGGTTCTGTGGTGGAAGAAAACAGTAAGGGGCAGAGGAGCTGGCTGAGGACTCAGCTGCAGTTGTACCTTGAAGACTGTAATGGACTATGGTGATGGGAAGAGAGCTGCAGAAATCAAGAGAGATACCAACTCCACAATCTCATCAGGGAAACAACAAGAAAAGATGATGTCACTCACAGAGTCATATACTTTTATGACATCACAAAGCAATCAGTAAAGTGGCTCCCTGGCACACAGTGTTTCTTAAGTAGGCTTGACAGACACTGCATAGCTTCTGTTTCAAGTCTATCTGTATTTTGTCTTAACAATATATCAGTGACTTTCAACTGTTCTGCAGGAGCATTTCCAGAGTTCTTTGGGAAGAAATCTGTAGGTATTTGCATTTCCTTCTTGCCAAACAAACCAGACATCTGTCTTGCTCCAAAGAAGACACAACTGTTACTTTGTTTCGCTTCATTAATACTGACAAAAACAAGGAAGACAGATCTGCAGCATTAACACAGCAACTGTGAGAGCTCCTGTCTTTTTCATTGCACTCCTTGCCAGAGGAATCGATTCATGCAATCATAGAAGCACAGAATGCCATTTTCTCTTCTAATTATGGTCTTTGTCAGAAGAGTAAGTTTTTAATACATCATGCATTCTGGTAAGAGATAGTGTCTGAAGACTCCTGTTTGCTGTGGTCTCTAATTTGCCAGGTCATTGACTGCTTTCAGTTGCCTTGCAGCAAGGAGAAAGGAGCCAGACAGAACTGATGAGTGGAGATGGTGTTAAACACGTGGCACTTGGGTAATGGTGGGTATGAGCCTAACTCAGGGCTGTCTCCAGCCCTGAAAGACAGGATCTTTCTATCTTTCCCTGGTTGGGATTATCCTTAAAGGATGTGGTTGTACTGGGAGAGCTGTAGGGGGGCACAGTGCTGCCCCAAATCACTTTAGAGCTGAGTTGGGATGGTCTTTTGTACACGGATTCCCAGCTGTCCTGGCAGCACCCAGGGCTGGGAGGAGCCCTGTAAAACCATGGCTACTGGGAGAATAAGATCAGGGCATGCACTGTTCAGCATCTGATCTGTAAATAGCTTGTGGATTGCTACTAGATGCTAAAACCACATGGTACTGAGATGTGGTATCCTTTATAGAGAGATTCAAAGGCTTCTCAAAGTTGACAGTAGACTAGAAAGGCCAGTGCTCCAGTTTACCCCTCTGGGTTCACATTTATAAAGCTCACACTCAATTTTGAATTAAACTGCGAGTTTCTCTTCTCATCCCAAGCAGGTCCCTTAGCAGTCCCTTGGTGCTCTTGCTTGCTCTTCTGATCCCTACTGGCACAAACCAGAAAGGAAATGGTGCAGTGCTCAGCTTTTCAAGGGCTGACATAACCAGTTAAGTAGGACAGACTTTTATTTCTTGTTGCCTGAGTTGGGAAGGATAAATTTTTAGTGACACCAAAGGGTCTCATGATTCTGTGTCTTTTGTTGGTTTTGTTTGCTTGTTTGTTTTTAATTTCAACAAAAATTAATCAAGGCTTTCAAAACCATTTCAGGCTTGATGGTGTCAAAGTAAATAAAAAATCAGTTCTTGGGACGTTAGAAGCCAGTTTTTATTTTAAAATCTTCTTTCACTGTAAGACATTCCAAAAGAGCCACAGAATTAGAAGCCCAAAGTTGTAACCGAGTATTGTGACTGACCTGAATTTTTTTCATCCACTGACAGCTATAGGAGGTAAAAAATTATTTCATTCAAAATGAATTTTTTTCTTTTCCTCTATCCTACTTCTTCAGTAAAGTGGTCTGAATTTTGGTGGTGGTGTTTTTTTAGTGCTGAGACACTTAACATAGGACAGGTAGAAGATGACAGTGGAGATAATCAGACAGGAGAAACCAAAGGAAAAAGTAGAAAACTGAAGTAACCTGGAGCGAGAGTGTTTAGTTTCCAAATTAGGTCAGCTCAAGTCCTCAGCTCCCATGAGAAGGTGAATCACACACACTGTCTGCAAAATCCTGTTACCCTTAGAAAAAGGTTTGCTTAGTCCCACATTACTCAGGGGCATGAAATTGGAACTCAGCCCTTGCCAGTGGGAAGAAAGGTCCCCAGCCTGCTGCCTGCTCCACATGCAGTGTCCCCAGGGGTAGTGGGGTAGGGGCTTGGGCTTTTCAGCAAGGATCCAGATCTGGAGCAGAGAGATCAGGTTTTGTATTGATTTGTATACATTTCTGGCTCATCCCAGGTGTTACTGTCCCAAGAGCCAGAGTCAGCAGGAGGGAGCTGTGCTGGCACCAAGCAGTGCTGGGAGGAGGCAGGGGCTGTCCCAGCAGCACCATCAGCACCATCAGCCTACCAGCCTACACCTCCCATCCTCACCACCAACAGCCACACTGCATCCTTGGTGCCTGGCAAGGGCCCTCCTGTCCTGGGTGGCATGGGCCAGGACATCTGCTTCTGTGGCTCCAGGTGGGCTCTGTCCTGGGGCTCGGGGACACATGGGGCTGTCACTGCGGGGCCCTGCAGCAGCTTCCCGGCCTTGCTCGTGCCCACTGCTCCCCGCTCTGCAGGGACACTCTCATCAATGCAATGAGCAGGTGCTGAGCACAGATGTGCGGATGATCCAGGGCCACAAGAGGAGCGAGAGGCCCTCTCCCCCTCACAAAGGAACTGATGGTCGCCAAGTTGCAATAAGCCCCTTGGAGCCCAGCAGCCTTTCCCCCGGCCCTGGTACCAGAACAGGGACACCTGGCATCAGCCCCAGGCCTTGACACCTCCATGCAGGGTGCACCGATGTCCATCCCAAGGGCAGGTGAGGCACAGACAGGGCTCTGCCTGCTTGGAGGACCCTGAGGAGGTCAGCTCCAGCTCACTGCTTCCCTCTCTTCTCTGCATCCATAGCACCACCCTGTGCCCACAGCTCTGCCTGGCCCTGGACCACCTGTGGGTGCTGAGTTGTGAAGAGGATGTGACATCACTCTTCTTCATCTGGCCCACCAGGTTCTTCATTGCCAATTTTGGGTGAGCCCTGCTGCCATGGCCCTTGGCTGGGCAGGAGAGCTACTCAAGCATGTCCCTCCCATCCTGTGAACAGCCCTGCCCTCCGTGCAGAGCCCGGGTGGGGAGCTGGCAGCATGCCATCAGAGATGTGGGGCCCCTTCCCATGTACTGCATCCCCTGGTCACCTTTGGGTCCCCAGAAGGAAAGGGCAAAAAAAGCAGCTACTCTGGCAGGATGGAGAAAGCCAGGGCTTGGGCAACACCTCTGTCTTGCCCCAGGGGGCTTTGTCCATGTGTCCTTCCTCAAGATGTATGGCTATGCAAACACCTGCCTCTGCCCAAGGCTCAGGAGCAGAGGCCTGATGCTGGTTCTCCTCTCTTCCTGCAGCTTCTGGGTGCTGAACGAGCAGTGTCCCTTTGATGCACATTCTTTTGCTTTCCAGAGCTGCCTTTGAAAAAACCACGTGGCCCTGCAGGTGGAGCAGACAGGGAGCACCAGGTAAAAGCCTTCCTGGATGCCCCACTCTCCCTGCTCATCCTTCAGAAATCAGCAGCAGAGACAGATACAGTGGTGGGATCAGAAGTGGCAAAGGTATGGCAGGTCCATCAATACTGGGATAACTTTTCTTCTGTAGGACAGTTCCTAAGGAATATAAGCAGCTGCTGTTCCTCTTCCTGGCGTTTAAAGTCTTGTGACTTTTTGTAGGTTTTTTTACCCTGGAATGACACATTGTCAGTAAAACGGGAAAAGTTTTTTCTCCAAAGTATTAGGCATGTGCTTAATCAAAGGAAATGCCTACAAAATATGACTGACTGCAGAAGCAAAACCTGCTACTGAAGAAAGTGGTATTGCACCACAGGGATATCTGCAGAGCTCTATCTTGGTAAGGTGGAAAAAAACCTGGCACAATGAAGTGGGTAAATCTTTTCTTGACTGGAGGGGAACCACAGGGTCCCTGCTGAATAGCCCCCCAAACCAACCAAGTGTCACACATTGTGTTCCAGAGGGAGGCCCTTGGCAGAAAGGGTTGCTGCTGCAAACCAACCAAAGGGATCTCCTGGGGAGAGCTAAGGTAGCGATTTGACAAATGGGCACATACCACTCCAGGTCATCTCTTGCCAGCTGCCAACTCCAACATTTCTGTCATAGGCACCTCCAGCTTTGCCACCAACCTCCCCCCCCCACCCCTGAGAGCACAGCAGCCTCCTTGAGATACTCAGAAGAGCTGGTGATCCTTGCCAAGGACAGAAGGTAAAATGAGCTGGCTATGGCTAAAATCAGAGCTGGCTCCAGGGGATTATGGCTTTCCCTAGCTAATAGCACTGTGGGGTGGAAAAGTTTGCAGGGTCTCCATGGGACAAGATCAAAAAAGGAAACAGAATAAGAAGACAGACCTGGGGAGTGTGCAGTGAAGGCCTTACCAAAGAGAAGAGGAAAAAGAAAGAAAGAAAACACTTTTGGCATTGGACCATGGAGAAGATTTTGGAAAGTCCATCAGGTCAAGAAGCCCAGGTGTGTACCAGGCTGTGTTGCTCATCTCCAACACTCAGCACTGCTGTAAGTCAGTCCAAGTCACTGGCAAGGAGTGATGAGTGTTGGTGCTGCTGACCAGGGCTTGGCAAGTACTCCATGGCAGCTTCCCTGGGGCTCCCCATCTTGCCCTGCTGCATGGCAGGGGGCACTGGGCATCTCTGCACACACACAACTCTCCAAGGGCATTGCTATGGGGATCAGGTGCCAGAGCCAGCCCACAGCCAATGCCAGCAAGACCTATCTCTTTGTGGCCATCCACATTTCCTCTTGAACAATATTCCCCAAAGAAAAGGGAACCAAGTTCGGCCACTTCCTGCCCTCCTGTGCTCATCAGAGCTTTCTGACACTGTCACTGCAGGAGCTGTTTCACTGTTCTGTGCTGATCTTCTGAGACTTCTGATGCACTCAGGATGTATTTTTCTTTAGTAGTTGCTGTTCCAGAGTTATGTATAGTCTGGCTTTGTCCTGTGTGTTTCTTGGTTAACTTTTATGTGCTTTTTGCCAACATTTTTACTTATTTTAATTAGAAACCAACATCAGTTTCCCCAGTTGAGAGTTAAATTTATTCAAAATTTTGATAATATAATGTTGTTCCAATTTCCCCTCCGGTTCTAGTAACTCCCATAAGATTGGGAGAAAACTCCTGGGGTTGGTTTGAACTTCTCTTGTGAATAAAGCTTGTCTACAACCTTTTAAAGTGCCTTGTCTAGTTTTATTGAAACAGATACAGTACAACACTTACCAAACTTACTACTAACTCTGAACTCTGCTCAACTTCTAAACTAGTTGAGCCTGGAAACTAAGAAGTAAGACAGTTTCATGTTTCAATCAATTCAAGAGAGGTATCATCCTTTTCTGTCTGATGTAAAGCTCAGGTTTCCCATCCAACTTCATTCAGGTCTGTGGATATTCTTCCATTCCGATCCACATCCACGCAGTTTGAATTTTGCTCTGCTTACATTACCACAATTTTTTTTTTTTCCTAACTGTTTGCCAGTTGTGTGACCTTTTGGAGCTCTGGAACTGCATTAGCAGTCTCATTCTCAATTTTCTCAATCACTACTGAGATATTTATTATTTGTTCTCTGGTTTGCCTAATGCCAGCCAAGGGACAAATCACCTGGCAAAGGAGTGAAATGCCACAGTTCCCCTCACTAGGGGCTTGCTGCTCCTTTGGTTTCTTTTCATAGACATTCTTGGCCATATCTGTTCCTCATTTTCCAGTTTGTCAGTAATGGTCACATTATGTATAAAGTGCTGACCAATTTGCTGGTGACACCTTTCTGGCTGTGTCTCCACATACCCAATACCATCCTCTTCCTCTTGGGAATATCCAATTTCTACAGGAAGGCCTCCCCGTTGCATGAATTTGGGAACATCCTGTGTATTTTCCCACAGAGAGTGTACCTTTGAGACACTTTACCTTATCCATGCCTTTTGAGGGGCTGTACCTGTAGATACAAGTGCCATACTGACATGCTTCAGTAGTGGGGTCCATTATCAGGAGATAGACCCTAGGGAATCCAAAACCTAGGAATTCTCTCTTTTAATAAAATTTCAGAAACTCCCTGACCTGATTGGCAGTGAAGAAAAAGTTCTGGCCATCCTGAAAGGCTGCCTTCCAGAACAAGCAAATACTTCTGTGGACTGCAATTTTGTGACTCAGAAAAATCTGTTAGCCTGTTATGGTTTGAGTGGGCCAGGCTAATTTTGCAGTACTGATACAAGGGCCTAGAGAGAGACATGAGCCATAGGGTATCCCTTTTCCTGGTGTTCATGAAAATGAGAACAAATCCAGCAAGTGGACCTTGCTCATTTTAGCTATTTCCTGGGCCAAGCTGGTGTGCAGCTCACTTCTGGGGTGGAAAGAATTTCTCATAAATGATGTTCCTCAGTGAAAGGGGAACAGACTTACTCCTATTCCTGCCTTTATGGTTTTACCAGTCCTTTCCATTTCTGCTATTGCAGGTGCTGTTTTCATATTTATAACTGAATCCCTGTGACTCCTGGGCTGCTCCCCACCCCCACCATACAGCTGTTGTTCACAATAAAATTATCTTTTCTCTCTTCTGACTACATCTGCTTTATAATATTCTGAAGTGGGGAGATGAATCCTAGAGGAGGAATTTGAGATTGTCCCTTGCCCCAGCATCTTTTCAGTAGGCATCAGAGGTTCGTAGGCTCTAGGAATCAAACCAAAGCCCTCAGTCATACATAAATGCTGACTTTGGAAGCCAACTGTGGAGGTCCTCTGGTCCAAACTTCCTGCTCAAGCAGGGCTGCCTGTGTCTGCAACCTCTCTAGAAAACTTGTGCCAACATTTGGCCACCCTGAGAGGAAAAAGTTGTTGTTTCATGTGCAGCTGAAATATCGTGTGTTTTAATTCGTGTCTGTTGCCTCTGGTCCTCTCAATGGGCACTGTAGGAAAGCCCAGTTGCCTCATCTTTATTGTATCCCAGAAGGTATAGAAACCTACACTGATAAGAAACACTCCTCACATCCCTCAGTTCTTCTCCCTGCTGAAGTGTGCCAGCTTAAAAGCACCAGGGAACATTTGTATTCTTTGAGGCTCCTTGTCTTTCTGTCATGTAGGTGTCAGTGGTGTTTCCACCACCTCACATAATGCCTGAAGTGCTACCTCCCTCTTTGGAAATAGCTCAGAAAGGGAAACAGAGCTATGGACCAGCCTGTGCACAAAGAATAAGCTGACTTTTACCCAGCTGGGTGAAAAATGGCTAATGGAAGACATGCCAGGGATGTGAAAATGATGAATGGCAAGGAAAGACCATTAAGGGACAGACATGCATTTCTAATTCCAGACAGAAGACCTGGTAGTTATCTAGGTCAGAGTGAACACAACAAGGTAGACCACATTGTTAAACTATTTGCTGCTAGATACTGGGGAGCACGAAAAGTTTACAATTACAGCTTTTCTTATTAAAAATCCTTCCAGGAAGAATTCTTAAAGGACGCCATACCTGTAGATTGTGAACCCCATTCCTCCATGTGATATGGGAGAACCGCCCATCTCTCACTGTGAAACAGCCTGAAGCAACAGCATTTTCTCCTCAAAGCCTGGTATCTCATAAAAACTTAGAATAGAAAGTGGGCTTATATACAATATAAACATTTTAATTTATGTAGCTGATTGATATTATGCTGTAGCTAAATTATATTCCCGTAGGGTGTATAACATCAGTGTTGTAGTAATACAAAAAATGAGTAATTAACTCTAATCAGATCCCTATGCAAATGGCAGATTACAGATGAATAAGATAGCCAACAGTGTGTGTGGTGAGAAAAGGCAAGTAACAATGAAGAAAAACTAATTTGTGCTGATGGGTAAGGGAAGTGAAAATAACAGGAAATTGATTTTCAAAAGAGAACTCCTCTACCAAAGAAAACAGGAATGCAGTCTTAAAAGATCCACTAGGCAACAGTCATCATCCTGCAGTTCAGTTCTTACACTACTTTGAGCTGCACACTCTGCCTTAAGTCCCTCCCAATTGCTCATGCCTCTTCCTACACTTTGGTGCTGAAGTGAAGGAAGGGCCAGGAGAGCAGAATGCACAGAGACCAGCCAAAGGGGCCTTCCTGAGCTGCCTCCCAGCTGACAACCCCTTGATGATGACAACTGATGATGGCACTTCAGTGTCTTCCTCAGCATGCCAGCAGCACCTTGGCATGGGAATTTGGGTTGCTAAGCAGTGGCTTCTACTAATGCCCAGGGACCTGCAGTGGTGCAGAGGCAGCTCTGAGCTGTGGAAATGGATGGGATGGGAAGGCCCCGGCAGATGCAATGGGAAGACCAGTCTGAAGATGCACCTGGGCATGGGACTCAGATGGACTGCAGCGTGGATCAGACAAAATGACAGATGGTGCTCAATTGAAAGAAAATTCAAGATGTGCTCTTTCTAGCTGGACTGCACCTTGATCAGTATCAGATATTTTAGAGACCAATAATTTAAAAAAAAAAATAGTCTGTGATGCATCTCAACAAGGTCAATTTGAAATGTTCTTCTATTTTGAAAGGGTTTTGGTTTTTGTTTTCTTAATTATAAAATGTCCTTGAAAATTATATCTTCCTGCAGCCAAGCTTTCCTTTTGATTTAATGACAATTTCTGATTGAAATTGTTCTAACTGAACATAAAATGATTACAAAATATGATCAGCTCTAACTGATGATGTGTGCCAAAAGTACGCCAACAGGCCCTTTCTTGGAGGGCAACAGAAGGGGAGGTTGTCTGGTTTTTTTTTTTAATTTGATGATTCAACAAGTCACTGGATACTTGAAAGTTAGTAGCAAGAGTTCACAGGCAATGGTCCAGAAATTATCAATTGAACTAACTAATCAAACTAAATAACGAAGGAGGGTAAGGACAGGTTGTAATGGGTAAACTAATTTTAGTTTATTTTCAGAATCCTGCAAAGAGGTGAAGAAATGAGAGGGGTATGCATTTGCTTCCAGCATTTAGGGTGGGAGCAGTTCTCTATCGGTCCGTATAATATGATAGTGGTTTATCAAGTTGTTTGATGACACCATAGAATGGAAAGGAGTCTTGCAACAATGTATGTATGTGCATTGCCCTACCTGAAAGTGCGAAATATTGTTAAGTATTCTGCTGAACCAAGAACTGCCTGCGTTTTCATGTCTGCCTCCTTTCTTCAATAGAGAGGGTCTCCACAGCTTTGATGTAGAGAAGTTGGGATAATAGGAATTTTCAGTATCCCAGTTTTCTACCAGATTCAATGCCAATTGCTGATCTGAAGGCTCAGGTCACTTAATTATTTTCAGATATAACTTTTTCTCCATCTTCTACTTAACCAACTGTTTCCAGAAGTGCCACTGTAAGATGTCATCTTAGAAGTTTTTTTCCTCTTGCATGCAAGCAAGTGTTCAGCCTTTATGAGATGTTTTGGTTTACTTATTTCATAGTTCAGTTTTAGGGGTTGCCATTCACTACCAACATTTGCCCCTTACATACTTGTGACACTCAGAAATTTTGGGGGCTGCTGGAGCAAATCATTCCTTGGCGTGCTCTTCAGGGGCACAGGGAACAAGGACCTGGGATTCCCAGCCTTCTAACTGAAGTTCAGTCAGTCAACACCTTCTTTTTTTCTAGTATTTCACAGAGGATTAGACACTAGAAGTAGTGTCAAAAAATTCCTAGGATGGTCCTTCCCACAGGAATTCTGGTAGACTTTTGCCTTAATCATGCATGCCAGAACATCCTGAAGAAAGTATAGCAGATCATACTCATTTTTTCCCCAGCAGTGGACTACCAAAGACTATAATAAAAGGTTTGTTCCCATCCCATTCCATCCCACAGGAGTTTTAACTCTCACCCAGAGGATGGAATGGGTCATACAGCAGCTGGTGGGGTCCCAGAGACATGCCATGGAGTTTGACTGTGGGTGACCCAGGTGACAGGACACTGGCTTTAGGATGCTTCCCATCACATTCAGTTTGGCAGGTTAGAATCTCTAGCTTATGGTATTCACTGTCCATCAAAAGGGCTTGAGACTGGGAGGGAAATGCCATATACCAAGGAGTTTGCACCTTCCATGAGAGCAACACAGCATTGCACCGGGGAGCAGCTTGCAGCCAACTCAAATGGGCACACAGGTAAAGAACGGAGTAATGTACAGAGCCAAAGTGTCACTGTGGAGAACCTTCTATCAATCCCAGGAACTGCACAGACCTTGTAGTAACACAGAAAGCTGTTGGATGGAGGCCAAGAGGAAGAGGAAGGTCCTGATATACCTAGACATTGGGGATGGGGTTGATTTTTCTACAGAACATTTTATTTTAACCTCTCATGTGAGATTTTCTTGTTTGACTAGTCCACCTCTGCTAGTCAGAGCTGTTGACACCCCCAAAACAACTTGTGGACAAAAGAGATGGCAGAGCACAGATGCTGTGTGACCATATCCATTTTTTAGAGACTTCTAAGAGAGCCTCTACAAGACACGGTTTCTTCTTGCAACTGTTTAGCAGTATATTTGCAAACTACTTTCTTTATCTCAGTGTAGCAATTGTACCTATGTCCTTTCTGGTCTCCAAGATGGCTCACTTCCTCAATGAGGCTATTACTCTTTCATGGCTGTTAAGCTGCTCATAACCAAAGCACTTTAGTAGTAATATAAGCTGTTGCTTCAGATATCTGTTTTTGAAGGAAAATCTATATTACTTAGCCTGCATATTGTCTCATTTGAGCATTTTTTTATTGTGGACAGTCTTGTTTCTTAGGTACATCTCAGATGAGGAGAAAATAATGAATATGTCAAGCATGTAGTAGGTATTCCTAAAATAGAATGCATAAACCCATTCTTGGACAGAATGTAAAAATATGGCCCCAGTTCTAAGTGTGAGTCAATCACAATCCCCTGGAGCTAAAATTATCTGGCAGTCTGAGGGAAATTCAAAGAGAAGAGTTGAGACTTCTTCTGGAAGAGAACCTTAAAAATGGTGGTCAGCCTATATGCTTTGTGCCTTTTTCTTTTGATTTGTACAAGGAAAATGTCATTCTGTGGGTCATGCAGCAAGTTTGTGGAAGGTAAGAGGTAAGGGGAGCAGGCAGTACTCTGGAGGGAAGATCTGCCTTTCAAAAGGATTTGGACAGACTGGAGAAATGGACTGACATTCACCTGGTGAGAGGGACTCATGTCGGCGGGGTTCCTGAAGGACTTTCTTCCATGGGAGGGACCCCACATTGGAGCAGGGGAAGGCTGTGAGGAGTCCTCCCCTTGAGGAGGAAGGCGTGGCAGAAACATGTGGGGAAGGGACCCTACACCACCACTGCCTGTCCCCAGGTACCTCTGAGAGGCAGGCAGGAGGGAGGATGGTCATAAGATACAGCCATGTATTATCTTTTTCCTTGTAGAGAAAATTAGGATTATTTTCTTTCTCAAGTTGTACCTGTCTGGTTTTTACCTGTTAAAACAATTAAACCTCCCTGTCCTTGTATCAATTAAGGAGCCTTTTGTGTGGATTTTCCCCACCCTGTCCCACAGTGGGGATGGGGGTGAATGAGCAGATGCCTGATTGGTACCCGCTGAGCCCAAACTGTGGCACTTCATGACCTTTCTCTGCGGACAGTGATTGGGTGTCTCTCCTCTGTTGCACTGCTCCTTTTCATGAAGTTTACAGACATTTAATCCTATTAAAGAGGTCAACACTATCCCTCAAGTCCTATTGGAAATGGTTACTAAACTAAAAAGTCCCTCAGGTTAGACACACCCTGCAGTCAGCCATCATAGGCACTGATGCTGGAAGAAACTGAGGGGTGATTCCAGAGGACCTGCTGGGAGTTGGGTGCCTGTGAGTTTCCTTTGCATCTTACTTACCAAGTGACGTTTCCCAGGCTGTGAAAGGTGCACTGCAGCCAGCCCAGAGGAGGTGGTTTCCAGTGCCATGGGCAGGCAGGCTGATGTCCTCCCTGATCTCTTCCAGCCTTGGTGTGCAGTGATGTGCCTTGTTATGCCCTCTTCTTGCCTCAGCAGGGAGCTCTTGCAAGTTAGCCGTATGGTGGGTATTGCAAGGAAGATGGGAGAAATTAATTTCATACTGACAGAGCAATAAAAAATGCTCATGCTAGGAAGATTCTCAAAAGAAGACACTAAGAATCAATGGAGGTATCAGGGGATTATGGAATCCCGTCAGATGGCAGATGTAATGTGTAATTAGTCTCTAACCCTAGCATATTATTTGCTAGGAGTCTCTCTGCTCCCTTGAGCTCTGAGACTTTGACAAAGACAGTTTTATTTTTCCCTCTCAGTGAGTCTCCAGCACTCCCAGTGCATCTTTTGAAGTTAATCCACAACGACACTGTACATTATATGATTAAATTGGAGCCTTCTGACCCTGGACTTTACAGCTTGATATTTTTCCTGGTAGTAAATCTTAGCTATCACTACTGCTTGTCATCTGGTAAAGATATCAGTGCCACCTCTTTGACACCTCTTGATTGAGCCAATGCAGGATGAAGGTCTCACTCCAGAAAGAGAGGGAAGAAATGGGGCAGCTGCAGGCTTTGAGACTGGCTTCTTTCCTCTCTCTGACAGACCTCTTTGTAAACTGAACAGGATCTTCCTGTGTCAAAACACACTAGGACAGAGCATGATGATACTTTCAAAAGTGATACTTACTAAAAAAAAAAAAAAAAAGTTGCCTGAAAGCCTGGTGAGAACATAAAAGGAGTAATGGCTTCTGAATAACAGGTAAGTTTAAGGGGTGAGTTCAAGCTGAACTGAATGACAGGTACATTAACTCAGTTTCAAAAAGTAGCTTTGAAAAAAAGAAAGCACCCAGAGTAATTTTCTTGCTGTCCCTCTACAGATAAGCAGACTTTCAAGGGTCTAACTTTACCTGTCAGTACTTCTTCCAGTTCATCATTCACGGCAGATGTAGAATCCCTGTCTCTCCCTCCCTGGTCACACAACCTTTCCTTTCCCAAAGGAGAGGTTGCAAACAATGAATAATCACTTGCAACAAGCATCCAACAATGAGTAATGATCATCTAAAGAGTGCTTTCTTGGCTCAACAATCGCTGACAACATTTCATAGCCAGTCTGGAATGGTATGGCTGTAAACAGCAGGAGTGATTGCTGTAGCTATTTAAGAGAATTATTCCTCTATCTCACTGTGATTTCCCAGTTCATGCAGATTTGTACACTGTGGCATCACTCAGAAATACCAGTGTCATCTGGGTAAGGCAGATGCACATACTGGTCTTTCTGCCAAATTTGCCTGAGTGCACCATGCAAAGTTCATGCCAGATTTATTCTGGCTAGGGGTAGACAGGTGGGACTTGCTCTGAATCAGAGCTTTTGTGTGAAAGATAACATGACAGGGTTTTTTTAATATATTTTAATATATTTTTAATACATCTAAAGCAGTAGACTGGTTGTCAGTCCATGTCCTGCACTGGTTTAGAGCTGATACTCAGAAAGCAAAAGCTGGTAGTGTGGTTTCAGGTGTGGTGTGGGTCACACAGGCTATCCTGAATGAAAGGGCACAACACTTATGTGGCTGCCCAGTTTCAGAACTGTGTTTCCAGCTCAAGCAACAGGAATTTAGGACTTCATTTGCACACAGGCCTCTTTCCCTCTGCTGAAAAAAAAATAGAAATACCTCCATGTAAGCTGTTTCCTTTGCCTGTTTAAATTTTTCATCATCATCAAACAAGGTCATAGGCACCCCGAGGCATCACTTTCATCTTTGGTTCTTGCTGTTCCTCTTGCTCTCAGGTATTTTATGAAAGTCTGGACCACATTTTTCTCAGCTCTTTTTAGCTGGGCCCATTAGAATAGCAAACGTTTCCCACAGTGATGCAGAAAGAGGTATTGGTATGCGGTACTAAAATACATTTACACAGCTGGGTTCTTCCAGGACTGTCTCTGCAGATGGTGAGATACATAGCCCACTCAAAATCTGGGTAACCCTCTCTTTCAGAGAGGCCCTGTGTGCATGCAAAACTCAAAGTGTTTGATATTACTCATGTGTGTGCATGTGTCTGCTGACTTCTCGTGGAACCATACATCTTCGCAAGGTCACCCCATTCACCTGCTCTGCTCTTCCAGCTCTGTAAGGGTCAAGCCACTTTCTTGCCAGAATGGTCCCACTGGTGTGGTGGCCTGAGGCTGCTGGCCCAGAACACACCACAACCCTACAAGAAAGTTTGTTTCAGGTGCACATGTAAAGCAAAGATAGATCCTAAATTCTGCCTGTGCAACAGGCTGCTTCAGTGTCTCAAATGGGTGGTAGTTTATAGCTGCCTCTTCAGTCCAGTGTGGTAAAGTGGACGTGCAAGGCTGCCCATCTGGAAAAGATTTTCTAGATCCAGAGCTGGCTTTTGCCTCTCACATCAATATCCAGCCTGCACAACCATCATCAAAAATCAAGGCAGATCTCTCAACCACAAGACTGGTTTGAATATTAGATTATTATTCTTGTTGGGCATACAGTTTCTGTATTTCCTTTCCAAAATTTTGAACTCCAGGCTAAATTCAAACTGGGACTAGGAAATATTAGTTTCTTTCTTTTTTAAATTAAAACCCTGTGTTTCTTCTTCAATACCATGTACTCCAAAGTTCAGGCTTTGAAAGAAAGAGCTAATTCCCTACAAATCACACTTACAAAAGTGAAGAGCATGTCACATACAGCAATCCACTTCCCTGTCTGTGTGGTTCTTTGGGATGATTTTTGTGCCAGGGGCAAAGCACAGGAGACCAAGGTGAAAGCCAAGTCCAAACTGAAATTTGTTACCTTGCCCAAACTCAAGCTCACTGGGCATCTGCGTTCTGCAAAAGCAAATGTGTGATCCCAGGCCACACTGCACACCTCACTGAGGTATTTTGGGCTGTCACCCAGGGAAACATGGTGTCCTCAGAGTTCTAGCTTGAATCCCAATTATCATTCTCTTTTCTTGTGATGAACCCTACCCAAACACACTTTAATCTGAGTTTTTTAAGAAATGGATTAGTTGTTGATGTGTGGTGCTCAGCTTTGGGATCTTGAAAGGGACTTACACTTACCCTCAAATACTCCCAAGGTGGTGATGGATAACAGTAGCCCATGCTCCCCTTTCCTGAATGTCATGAGCGGGCTGAGTGAGACCAGAGCTCTGCTGTCAAAGTATGGGGCTTTTTCTGTGAGTTGGTCCCTCCCATTGACAGGTAGCTCAAAACCTCTACCCACACACATCATCTACCCAGCTGTGATGAGTAGAGGAGTCACTGTATAGAATGGCTGTATCTCTGCCCCGTAACAGTACAAGACCTTGGCCTGGCTCCAGAGCAGCATGAAGCAGAGTGAGATACCACACCTGAATGCACAGTACCAGTCAGCTGCTGAAGCTCCCAGTACTGCTAAGAGTGCAGATGAGGGCGATGTACCCCATCCTGCCTCACCTCCTTTCCCTCCCATTTTTTGTGCTTATTTTAGATTAAAAATGATGGGAGAAGGCCCAGATACAAATCTCTTCTGGGACAGAATTCTAAAATAATTCTTCTGTTTAGAGAAACTTCTTTAGAGACACTGTAGTTTTGAGACACTGTGAGAAGAAAAGAGACAAGATACTCTAGTATGCAGGTTTCCAGAGTGACCAAGGTTGAGGGTAGTTTTGACTTCCCATTGTTCCTGAATGGGGAAAGTAGTTTGAAATGGGGCAAATGTGAACCAAAGTGAAATCAGCCACCTGATTTCCAGGGGGAATGTAAGGCAATGACTGCAACACATATCCCATGTTGTTTTTTAAAACCACAAAGACCCGGTTTTTTACAACCATGACATACTTCTTGAGAGAGCCTGCTGTAAGCATTGTAGCTGGAAATCCTGTGCATCGTCCTGGAAGAATAAGGAGGCATCAAACTGTGCTCGTGTCACTCACCCAAACCCAGATACTGCCCAACACATCAAACACAGAGTAGGGACTATAACCTGCCCACTCATTACTGCCTTGCTTCAAAGGGGCTTTCATGACAGTTACTAGAAAAACAAGTTGAAGCAGAACTCTAGAACTGACTTTACCTTAATAGGGCAATCTGGCCAAAGTTCTGCATTTACTGCCCCCTCAGCTTTAGTGGTGGCTGAGAACTGATGAAGATGACTACAAGTACGTTGCTAAACTCCAGGCTTAGTTTGGGGCCCAACAAATCAATGCAAAAGAGGAACTGTCAATGACCACCGTAGGCTTTTGGGTCCATATGGATACTTCTTCAGGTAGTTGAGCTCAGGATACTGGGACAATTTTCACTCACTCTAATGCTTCACATCCATCCAAAGAAAGTGTCACACAAAGCATCAGCAGCTGTTGTATCATGTGTTTTAATAAACTGTATAACTAGCAGAAAAATAGTTTTGGATGTTTTTCTCCTCCCCCACCCCTAAAATAAAGAAACTCAAGTTAAAACTAAGATAATGCCAACCCCAAAACAGAAGAAAAAACTGTCCCAGAGCAAAGCTGACACACCAACTACAGCATTGAAAAAAAATGGCTTTGATGGCATTCCTAGGTAAAGAAATTATATTTATAAAACATAAGGTAGTGAATAATAAAACACTTATTTTTTAGATCATTTTTTTTCTCTCTCTGTGTATATGTATGTAGATACATATATACCAATGCTGATACACCCTTGGTGGAATGAAATGGTACATCTGTAAGACAAAGAAAAAATAAATAAAAGGGTGACTGTAGGGAAGAAGTAAAAAAGAAAACAAATTTATCATTTCAGTCAATCAAGTAAGGACAATGCTAAATTCCCTTACAACGTACCATTGCGCTGTTTATCAAGGGACACTCTTGTCTCTTCATGGCTATGCTGTGTCCCAGTCCATGGATGAGCTGTGAGCTTGTAATCTGAATGGTTTCCTTCACTGCTCTGTGTATGACCAGTAACTCAGAAATGTATGAAGCATTCCTTCCCATGGTTAGTTCCCATGCTTTACCATGATTTTTAGTTTAAAATTGATTAGAATTTCAGTTTGCATTTTTTCCTCCAGGTTTCTTGCACTGACTGCTATGCAGGTCTCCATGGTAAGGCAGAGCAACCCAGATGAGCAGTATGCCACAGGAATGTACCATTATCATGAAGTGGCTGGATGGAGGAATTCATTTTACAATGGATCCCGTGCTACTTTGACCTCACACTCAGTCTGCGGAGCCAAGTCATGCAGTAACCTCAGCTGTTCTGCATTGGGTGGGCCTGTGGGTCACATCTTAATCCAAAAACAAGGATAGGAAAGAAAAAAAAAATTTAATTTCCTTTTCTCTTTCCATGGAAACCTACCCACGCAAAAAGAGTAGGCAATACCATTCTACACTGAGGTCTCTACTTCAGCCTTAGGCAAATGAGTCCTGCATTCAAAAAACAGAAAACATGTTCTCCCTCCTGTTCTTATATTGCTCTTTCAGAGAACCAGCCACTGTCCATGCTTTCCTAGATCTCAGTGCTGTGCTTAACAAGCAAACTAAGCACAAGCTCATGCTGGCTGCAAAGTTCAGGTGACCAAGAAGGTATTAAGAGAACAGCTCAGTTTGCCAGCTTCTTATAAACACCATATTGCAATGAAGACAAAATACTCCTCCCCATAGCCCTAAATGCCTTCCTTCTTGTTTGTTTTGTTCTCCTTTCTCTCTTTTATTCTTTCTTTTTCTTTCCCTCTTTTGATCTTTCTTTCTTTCTTGTTCAGGGAGTCATGAAGAGAAGCAAGACTTGTGCATCACAAATGATGGAACTATCCCCACCCCAGCCAGCTTCCCACCCTACAATAAAGCACAAGCCCATCTTATCCTGTACCTGCCCCCAGAAGGTGTTTCTTTCTTTGTCTCAATTTTTTTTCTTTTTTTTTGGAAAATCATGCAGTCTAATCTGCTGAGGAGTTCTGCAGTGCAGGTGTTGGGTGGCTGGCTCTTTCACTTTCCTGAGTCTCATAAGTGATTGTTTTTGGACAGGTATGCAATAAGAGCCACAGCCACCCCAACGTAGATGCCAGTTCCGATTGTGATGGACAGGACAGCCAGGAAGAGTGCTCGCCGTGAGCTGGAGCTTGCATGGTGGAAGTCCCCCTTGGCTACTGCTTTGTTTGTCTGCAAGATATACAACAACAACAACACAATGTATTTATTTGTTTCATCTGGAAAGCTGATGCTTATTTCTTAGCTGAAACCTGATCATGGGACATGACAGAAAATCGATTGTAAATCAGATAATTTTTAGTCAAATGAGGTTTTTGCACAATTAGAACAATGATGAAACCAATAGCATCACAAGTGGTAATTTTAAGCTGGTTTAAGCTTTCCCACATCCTAGGACTTAATATTTTGCATCATGGTGGCTTCTGAGATGACTCAGCCTCCCCTGAGAACATGGAAAGATTGGCTGTTAGCCAAGGGTCATGTCCCAGTAGCTCAGAAGGCTAAACCAAAGCTCTGGTACTTGTATCACATCTTCTATGTAGCTTTGAGAACCCCAACAAGTGCCTTGAATAAAATCTGGTCAGCTGGAGTTTCCAAAATTACATGCAAGGCATTTAGGCTTGAGCACAATGAACCTCACACAGTAACAGTTTGTTAGTACCACTATCAATAATGAACATAAAAACCAAACAGCAGACCAGTCATGCTTTTTTTGATGCAGCCCAGGATATGGCTGGCACACCTTTCCAGTGCCTTCCAAACTTCTAATACACCTTCAAGGCACCTTGGAGCCCAGGAGCCAAGAAAAGCCTAATATCTCTGCTTAAAAGAGGCAAAGGAAAGCTAAAATTGAACAGGACTGATCTGTCCACTGACAAGTCCAAGTCCACCTAATGCTGTTTCAGTGGGTCACAGTCTTGCAGCATGATGAAGGAAGGATGTCAATTTTATAGAGCATGGTGTGGTATCAGCAAGGTCACGTGGCAGCCAGTAACAGATCTGTCCCCTACAAGAAAGATCTTGTAGAAGCATATGAGCTCCTTTAGTTCTGAGACAGTCTTTGATCCCTCATTACAATGATTGGGGAATTCATAACGCTTTAAATGTATTTCTCCACAAATGCTCTATTTGCTGAGACACTCTGCTTCAGTTTCACCTATTATTCTATTTTTGTCTTGTTTTACTCAGAGCAATTTACAGCAGCCAAATGACAAGCTTCCATGATGTAAAAAAGGCTTCTGGCCTTTCTGTCAATGACTTTATCAGGAGAACCATCTCTTCTCATTGATTAACCTAATTTTTTAAGCCTAATGCTTTATAAATGTTTCAGGCAGAAACATTGTCAAACAATACATATTAAAAGAGAGACAGATGAGGCTATAGGCAGAAGGAAAATTATAATTTCAAACCAGCAATTTAA
Organism: Heliangelus exortis; assembly: GCF_036169615.1. Lineage (NCBI taxonomy): Eukaryota > Metazoa > Chordata > Aves > Apodiformes > Trochilidae > Heliangelus > Heliangelus exortis. The sequence continues at coordinate 32,670,024 of NC_092424.1, read as the reverse complement.
AAACACAGCTTACACCTAGTGTCATATCATTTAGTTGAGAGGGAGAAGGTATCCTACTTACTTTGCAAAGAATGTCCAGCCAGGCCGCTGCATGGTGACCTGGGATTTAATGAACTACTTCTCTGGGACCTCCAAACACTCAAAACAAGAGCCCGTTCAAGAAAAAATGCCAGGGATTTTGGGGATCATTAAAATATTTCTTAGGGTAATTTGAAATTCCTGACAAGGAAAGCAGAGAAAGCTTTACAAAGAGTTGGTCCTTCAGCTCTCCTCGAATATTTCCTTCTAGCATTCACTGCCCATCACAGTATTAATAAAAGGCTTGAACAGAGAGGCTCCTATTCATAGAAATTAGATTGGAATTATCAGGTGAAGGTAAATACACAGTAAGAAGCTATTTCAGCATTTGTATAAACTGAGGTAAGCAGTCTCAGCCCTTGAAATAGAGGGAAAGTTTGAAAATGCTGAAACAATTTGGAGGTTCTGAAATGTTGCATTATGAAATTCTGCAATATTTTGGGTTGACCTCTTTTAAATGAAACTGTACTGCTTCAAAACAGTATTTTTTCACTTAACAATAGTTGAAAACTCAAAGAGAAAAGAAACCATTAACCAAAATGTCAAATTATATGGAAACCTGACAGTATGTCTTGATTTGATGCAATGAATGAAGCTGGATTTACCCAAAAAGAGTGCTGAGTGACCCAAAGGAATTCAGAAGGTGATTTTTCAAGCACTAATAGCCTCTTTCCTGATAGGATCTCCAGCCTAGTTACAAACCTGCTCACAGAAAGCGTTTTTGTTTTTTTTTCCTTCATGTGCTCTTTGGGGACATTTGTGACCCTTGTGAAAGGATCTGGCCTATGCTGAAAATGCAGCTTCTAATTAAAACTTCAGCTCAGCCAAAACCAGGTGTCTTGTAATTAGTCACATGCTGCCACAGAGTTGCTGAATTTTGCAGCTCCTGTCATTACCATATGGCTAGACATTGCTTGAGGAACAACCCTGCACTTTCAGAGAAGTTCTGGTTTCCAAAAGATCACCTAATATGAGTGGCGTTGTTTGCTGTTGTGTTTTTTTAATCATCAAATGTTTACTTTGTGACCTAGTAAAATTTAATCCCTCCTATACTGAATTCTGAATGTAGAGTGCATGGGTAAGGGCTCATGGGAAGGACAACCTTATATTCCTCCTTTATTCTATTCAGAAATGTTCCAATTTAGATGGAGAAATCATCAACACAGAAACCACACTCCATTAGCGTAAGACTAGTGTGAAAAGATTTGCTTATCACTAAGAAAATTCTTTGTTGCTCTTCCCTAAGTAGCAAAACCATTCCATTACTTCTCAATGTCACTATAAGCAAATTACAGCCTTTCTGCAGGTTTAAATAAACAGATCAAGAAAACACAAAGTGCAATTAAGGACAATTCTTGTAGGTTAGCATCCAGCAGCTTTTCTTGATTTTTTTTAAACAAGAATATCATATCTGCACTTTGAGAAAGTCCCTTAGTTTTGGTACCCATCTAACAACTTATGACCAAGCCCATTTGATGCCTGACACAGAGAAGTGGCACTCTCTTTGCAGGCTTCTATACCAGGGATGCCTGCACTCTAGCAAAAGCCATGTGGGAAATGAGCACAAAAAATGTGTTGTGTAGATCAGAGAGCTCAGCCAGACCCAGACTCACCATCTTTTCCTTGATATAGTAGAAAAGGTAAAAACAATGGTGATTAAACTTAAAAAGAAACCAAGACCTCTAAACACAGGCAGTGGTCAGCGTGTTCACTTCTCTTCATAGCATTCCTACCTTAGGTACAGTTGGCTGAAAGATACAACTTCTCTGCTTGGAAGGAATGACCATCTAAGCCCACAGTCAGACATTGCTAACACAGCAATCCAAGTCTCCAGAGCCAAAATCGGTTGAAGTACAGAGAGCAATTATCTGTTGTGGACCTTTCTTGGTAAATGCTGCCAGACACAACATTGGGACCTCGGGCATCAAAACAAGCTCAGTCTTCCTTTTTGACACATATTTGTAGGTGAAACAAATGTTCTCACTACGCCACTGTGGTTAAATTTATAAAATTATCCTATATATAATTTTTCGTGTATTATTTTCTGTGTAAAATTATTTTTTAAAAGAATGTGTTTCAGATAAAAATAGTGAGTAACAAAAATTCCAAATTTTGCTTTAAGATCTGCTACTCTGCAAACTAGTGCAAACCAGGATGTTTTAGAATGATGCTGCCTCTACTTCAACTAAACAGCACCATCATGGACACCCACAGTGCCTGTGATGGAGATTCTCTGTTCAGCCTTAGGTGCCAATCCCTACATCCATCCAGGTGTTTCTGATCAATCAGAGCTGGGGATGTGCACCACCAGGGACCTTGCCAATGCCCTGGGGCTGATGTACCAAATGGTATAAAAGCACTGTTTGTCCAGCCATTCATGCCCAACTGGGAAATGGATTTCTGTGAGAGACTTTTCACAGACTCAGCTCTGGACTCAGTAAATTGTTTTGTAAACAACTCAGTTTTGTAAATTCAGTAAATTTGTTTTTTACTCTGAAAAGCAAAGCCCCAGCTATCAACATTACTGGTATTAACATCATACTGGACTCTGGAGGGTAATGCAGCCAGGACTGGTGGAAGAATGAAGATCCAAATGCCCGACTAATAAAGAGCTTGATTCATTACAGCCTCCTCAAGCTAAGTGCCTTAATTTAAGCAGTAAGGAATATAAACAGCTATTCTAATGGGATTAAAAGTGGATGCAGAAGTATGCTCTTTTCCTAAACAGAATTACATTATCTGGGGAGTTTTACAGTACTTCTATCCATTCACTTCTTCCTTTCCTTGTCAAGACTGTGGCTGAGAGCCAGTTGATTGATGAACCAATTTAATATAGTCTTTGGGCAGCAGCAGGATCAACAGGTTTGATAAACAGAGCAAGGGACAAGTGCAAGACATGGGATGAATTATGACTGGGGGATAATTCATTGCATAGCACCAGGCAAGTTCCCTCATCGCAAAGCTGGAAGATGAGATACTTCTCTTGCAAAGAGTTTGTATCCCTGGACTATCCTGCCTTTCAGTTTTCTCTTGGTCTGCATCCTTTGAATGCCCAGATATGACTATCAATTTGCCAGCTACTGGTACCAGTTGTGATGAAGGCTGGGTACTCCAAATCTGAAAACAAAGGCTTGTGCAAACACCAGCCCCCAATCAATCCTCTATTTAGATGCTTTGGAAGTAAGCCAGGAAAGCAAAAAGGGGCATGGGAAGCAGAGGTAGGGAGCTCTGGGAGGTTTATCTTACTTCGTCTAACTAACAAAATTAAGGTCTTGTTGTTTAGAAACCAGCATCTTCCCTGGAGTTTCCACCTAAGCTTCCACAAAACATATTCATCATGTCTCTAGGCTGCATGTTTTATAGGCTGAGGGAAGATGAATACTGTACCTCCTCGACTGCAAGGCCAAAAATTCTGCTGCATCCCACAGTGACTCATATATCACACTCACAAAATACCTTCTGATAGGCTGTGTCTGGAAACAAGAAACACATTGATCAAAATTATTAATTCTGCCTCATTTCTGCTGCGGAGCAGGAATGGCTCCATGCAGGGTATCCTGACCCCTTTGGTCAGGTGAAGTGAGGATTTCTTTTCTCTTCATGGGAAGAAATCGCTAGCAGAGGGATGCAAAGGTTCCATGCAGCCACTGTCCAGACCCTGAGTATCACTTCTTTTAAAAAACACCACAGAATGAGAAGCCAATCATATAGAAAATCCTTCTGCTTTTGTATCTTCTCCTATCTTTCTCCTAGTCAAAAGCTCTGGCTACCGTTTTTAACCTGCCCAACTTGTACTTCTGCTGATCTCAAATTTCTGGGCAATATATTCTGCCTTCAGGCTTACACTCCTTTTTTTCAGTGATGGTGAGAAAAATTCTTTACTAAAGATATAGAAAAGGGTGAAGTCAAGGTTCACCTCTGAACCATGAATGACAGCAGGGAGGTGTGAGTCAGCAAGGGAAATCATGGGGCTGGCAGTCACCCGGTGTAGGGGCTAGGACATGGCAATAATGTTTTCAGTCCTGAGGAGAGCATCAAAGGGACTATGGAGTTCCACCAAACAGCTTCACAGTCAGAAATGGAGATCTAAATAAATGACAAATTGTTCATTGCTCTGTCAGCATTTACAAATTCCACTGTGCCCATAGTGTAATAAGGAGTTGAGCCTGTGGCAGCCTGCCTTTCAGGTACTGAAGAGCTCTTTTGGAGGTTTCCATCATTTCTGCAGAGGAGTTAGCCCAGGAAGTGTACACAGGTTTCAAGCAGCAATTCCCTGTCTGGAGCTTGCTGTGGAAACAGTGGGGAGCAGGCATCACCTGAAATGCAGGCACTTTGAAACAGATACACAAAACTCTTGGGCTTGATGGTGCACTTAAATCTCTGCTGATGATTAAGTTTCTTTTTCTCTTCAAAAAAAAAGGTATCCAACCTATCCTGAGCTAGCCTTCTGACTGCAGTGTCTAAAACCAATTGCTGGATCATGAGGGAATTCCTATCCACATTCCGTTGTTGATAGGTAGAGACTAGCTCAGGATTTATGTTTTTCCTTCAGTGAGGGATCAACCCCACTCTGAGCATCTAGAAGATAAAAAGCCTAAGATCTTGACCATATATGATCTCTCACTGTATGGTAGCACTGAGATTCAGTTGGGATGGCTGATAAAGACTTTGAGATAGCAAACGACTAACCCATGTGGAACTGCCTCTGGGGCTTGCTGAGATACTATGAGGACTTGGGTAGCAGTGACAAAAGGATGATACAGGCATGTTACCAGAGTTCTATTAGCACATGGGGAAGGGACAGATAAAGTAGCATATGCAGCTGCTGCTACTACTTTGCTCAAGGCTTTGCCAGATGTCCAAAGTGCTCTGCTGCACTTCAGAGTGACAGAACAAAATCCAATGTGAAAACTATACCCCTGAGGCATTTCTTTCAACAATGAATCCTCATTGTAGAAAAGAGGCTTGTGCCCTCAGCAGCCAGAGCACATCACTGTGTAATGCAGTGAGTGCACTGCAGCAGAAACATCAGCAGCCCCTCTGATCCGCCTCACCCCTTTCCTTGCCATGACTATCCCAAAACAAGTCAGTCATGGTGGAGGCAGAAAGAACAACCTGTGTCCAGGCAGGCTGGACAGATTGGTGGCCATCCTATGTCTGGAGTAGCCTCTTGCATTGCACTTTAAGGACAAGACAGGTGTAGTTTAAGCAAATGTTATCCCAGAAAGCCCTTCAAGTGGCATTTTCCTTCTTTGTGAGCATCCCCTTCTTTGCATTGCAACAGCATAGGAACTCCCAGCCTGGTCAAAATTGCACCAAGTTGCTGAATGGTGATGGAGTGGAAGAAAACAAGTGCCCTGAGTAAAGAGATTTCTATCAAATTAAATGGTGGTCTGTTGGTCGAAGGTAATGTATTTGAAACAATATTTATTCCTGGAAACCCATGAAAGACTCAGAAGAAGAGAGTATGAGTGGGGAGAAGAGGATATAGATGCAGACTAGCATGAGTCAGCCTGTTCTGCATGATCGTTTCATAACATCTGGTTTTGAGCCATCAGATCATTTTGATATCAATATTTTCTATTGGAATTTGAAAATATGACGTAGGTGAGGACATGATTAAGCCTCCGGCTGGTTCTGCCTTTGGCATTTGATTATGTATTCAAGTGCAGAAACAACTATAAATGTCCGAGTGAGATTTGGGCACTTGGAAAAACAAGAGCATAATAATGAGAACAGCAGGCGTAAAAGGCCTGAATGAGCAGAATATGGAGAGATGTTTTTAGACAAGCTCCACAGCAACAGCAGTTCATTTGATTGCACTTGAGAGAATGAGACCTCAGCCTGTGATGTGAGAGCAATTCTGGTATATACAGAAATATGGATGTTTATGGTAAAGAAGATTATTCCCCCACTCTCCTTTGCTTTCAGCCCTTAAGAAGATGCTACCCTTTTGTAATGAAAGAGAAGAAAATTTAGGAAAATTGACATGTGATGAAGCCTAGTTTATGCACATACAAACATGTACCCACAAAGACTTACACAGAGGTGACATAGATTTGCATTTACACACACAGATGTACACATGATCTGCCTAAGAGGTTGGATGCAGCCACTGAGGTACCACTTGTTTATGAACCAATTACTAGTGAAAAATTCAGGCCCGAAGAGGCTCCTTTGTTTTTCCCACTGACTGTTTCTTCATCGTTTGAAGACACAGAGTTTAAAACGTGACAATTACTCAGGAAGGGAAATCTGGAAATTATCCCTAGTTTTCATATTCCATTTTGTGAGTGGCAAGAAAATGCTGTCAGCTCAGGGGACATCAGAAGCTATTTTTTGCCCATGGTGACCCTACCCCTGTTGCCTGAATTGGATTGGGACTGTCTGGACAGTGGCACAGATGAGTCTGCACTTCAGGAATGTCAGAGTAGCCTGATGTTGCATCTGGTGCGTGGTCAATAACAGAGGTCAGACACCAAGAGGCTGTGGAGTCTCAGTCCTGGGACATATTCAAAAGCCCACTGCAAATGATCCTGGGCAACCTGCTCTAGTTTTAGCAGGGAGGATGGTCTAGATGATCTGCAGATTTCATTTTCAATCTCAACCATACTGTGATTTTGTGAATTTTGTAAATTGTGCAAAGTTGTACAAGGTGTTATTCAACTGCCAATTTCCTTATATACAAACATGCCTGGAGAAGTTCCTGTCTCTGTTTCACAGGCAAAAGGAGGACTTTTAAAGCCATGTGATGATTTTGCTATGGCTCTTCAGAAGGACTTGCTGGAGGTAGGTTCTTGAATTTGTAAAAATTCAAGATCTTTCCACCTCCGTCTTGTTATATAAGGTTGTTGTACAGAGTGGACTCCCGCTATCCATACCCAGCTCTACTTTCCTTGACCCTCCAACTCCATTTGTATTGATGTACAGTGCATGGTCCCAACCTGGATAGTTGTGGATTTCAGACCTCACTGTTGGAACCTTTTCTGTCCATGAGAATGACCAGATGACCCCACACCAAGCCAGATAGATATGTGTCTAATGTGAAGCAGCATCATCAATCCCCAGTTCCAAGTTGGGGACTCATAATTTTAGTTCAGTTTGCTGTGTCTTTGCGCAGATGAATAATCCATTATGTAATATCCTTCCAATTCAAAATGTCCACAGTACCAGCTGAGAGGGACACTGTGAGGCTCCAGCTCTGTGTCATTTGTGGTGACCTCTCTTTGTTTTGCTTTGGATTCTTCTGTCTGACTTCTGTTCCTCATTTGTGATGAAAGACAACATTAGTAGGCACTTTATATTCAGTGAGTGGCCCTGGACTCTCTTACACAGACAAGAAAGGGGTTGTGGGACAACGATGTGATGGGGATTTCTGCCTTGGGTATCCTGAGCCACAGTTGGGAGAGGACAAGAATGTGGAGAGTCAGAGACACTGCAGGTTTGAAGATGTCTCTGGAGTAGTTTCTCTTCTTGAGAGGAAGAGGTTTGATCAGAGAATGATTTTCTCCTTCTGATTCCTCAGTTTTCTAACCTGTAGGTGCCCCTATTAAACCTCTGGGTTTTAAGAGAATTATACAGTCTCCTATCTAATAGGGCATTAATGACTTTTTGAGGCAGGATTAAGAACTCTTGAGGAAAGATTCAGCCTTGTTTGTTGATAGCAGATTTTTCTCAGCTTTGTGCCACAATCAGCCATGATTTCTCTACACATAATCTGTGTTACATTGTTCTTTATCTACTTCCAGTTTCATGTGTTGAGGACAGTAAGAGTAGCACTTTCTGATCTGCTGCTGGCAGAGCTCAGTTTCCTCAGGACAGTTTTTTTCCCCACCTTGGTTTCCCAGCACGTGTTGGGTACCACAAGAGTTATATGGAAGTGCCTCCTCAGGATTGATCCTTGGGTGTGGCATTTGCCAGTCAGCCTGCAAACTCTGTAATGCAATTCCTCTGATCTCCACCGATTCTGTGGTGGCATCTTTCTAGGCAGGAAACCCAACCCAAGCCAATTCTGAGAAACATTTTGCCATTTGATGTGGTAACTAGGAAGGTAAGAAGTAATCAGGTAACTCTTCAGCATCTGACATTGAATGTGAGGTTACTTACTCTTCCTTCAAGGAGCAGGTTTACCTTGAATGAACCCAACTTTTCGATAGAGTATTTCAGCCATGCCAAGATAGTCACTAGAGATAAAATGATGACAGCTATTCTCACGTGACAAGACCCTTTCTCCCCTTTCATTCCTTCCACTTCCTCAGAGACTACAAAAAACACACTTTTGCTGGCCCTAAACCTCACATGGAACCCTACCCACAGCACCACCAACAATCGGGCTACGGGTTTGCTTTAGTACCAAAAAAGCTCGAATATACCAAACATACCACCCCTCGGCGGCCACTCTCCCACTGTTGCTCAATATGGCTCCAAAACTCCATACGAAAGGGCCCGGCAAAAAAATGCCAAGAGTGACACAAAAAGTCACAAAAATTCACAAAACTGTATTTTTTATTGCATCTGTTCTTTGTTCTATTTTTAAACCTCAATCCTCTTTTCTCCCCCTCCCCTGCACCAAACACCCAACAGGCTAAGAGTCTGGATCATCTTGCCAGCATTAACCAATGTCTCTATGACCTCTCCATTCTTTAGTCTCATCCCTGGGCTTAATTTGAATCAAAGAATAATGCCCAGTGTTCATTCATATTTTTAAATGAGTGAAACCACCTTCATATAAAAGCAGGGAAAATGAGGCAGGAAAAGAGAAGTGGAGTAATCCTGCAAGAAAAGGCAAAAGCTGCAGCAAACCCAGGCTCCCTAAAGTAATCCCAGAGCCACTAAACTTTTCTATTTTAACATCAATCAAAAGGAAATCTAACTGAATCACAAAGGCTTTAGAGAGCAACTACACAGAATATCTGCTGGTTTAATTGTGCTACTTTAGGAGGCACATTGGTTTACACTCCTACAGCTTTCTGTACCAGCCAGCTCTGTTGTAAGTTCATCTCCAGAGTGCCATCAAGGCTGCTCTTCCCAGTGAAGAAAGACTTGGTTTTTGAAAAGAGGCAAGGAGATTCATTTATGAGCCTGCAGTGGAAAGTGACTTCAAATTCATTTGTGGGGTGCTGTTAGAAGGATCCATCTGACATAGTGTGAAACCCTGAAGGGACTCCTCCCCTTGCAAGAATGCCAGATAGCTCATGTGTCCATGCAGCTTGAATGGAGAGAGCTGCGCAGCATGGGATGAGCATCTCTTGCCTTCCCCCCTGCTTATTTGGACAGCAAATGGACTTCATCTTCTATGTGATCCCTACTGCCCTGCTTACTTAATGAGCAAAATTGGCCAATGTATTAAAAAGTTATCAGTGAGGGCTGATGGACAGATGGACAAACAGACAGTTACAAAGGCCACAAAAAATTAATTCAAGATGCAAATTTCCCTAGTGTATGGATTCTGTGTGCATGGTACCAGCAAAGAAATGTCTCATCTTGATTTACTATCGTTTGCATTGGGAATGCCCTCAAAGATGCCAGATTGAGCCATATGAGAGCTAAATAGCAGCAAGCCATAAATTCAATTCCTGCAAACCACTGATGAAATATTTCACATTGCTTTTGAGTATTTATTAGGTTTTTTTGATATATATATATATATATATATATACACACACACATACATTAACCAAACTTTTCAGATGAAAAGTATCTTTCCAATTGAAAAAATTGATTTGTTTTTTTCTGCTTGAGAATGTATCGGTATGGGATGCTCCAATGCTCCAACCTTTTCAAAATGTTTTTTGAAAAACTTCTGAGACAAAGTTCTCAAAACAACTCTTTTTTTGAAATGTATACTATATACACAAATATGATCTTAACAAAACAAAATTTTGGTAGAAAAACTTGCATTTGGCTCCAGTATCAGTCATCATTTGTTCAATTTTTAATCACTTCTCAGTAACGAAGACATGCTACTTCTTCAGAAGCATAACCTTTTCTAAGGATGTTAGCTCCCCTTTTTAGGGCTGGGATGGCCTCAAATGAATAAATTCATGTGGAGTAGTGACCCTCCTGACCTAGACCTATGGGGTATTCTGTGTCAGTTGCTGCATGGAGACCTGGTATTTACTCTCTTACCTTGGAAAACACCTAGAAGAGGGATACTAAAATAATTATTATGGCTGGTCTGCTCATATTGTGGGGCGGATTTGGACACTGCAGTTGGTTGGTGATGTGATCACTGAAGTACAAAGATTTTCTTCATCCTTCATACCTAATCCCCAAAACTTGGATGGGGAAATAATGAATAAGGAGAGAAAATATGTAGTGTAAGACAGGCATCCTACCCAGACACCTACCAGCATTTACTAATGCCAGCTACACCTCTGCACAGGCTGAAGAAATGGTATGGCATGCTTATCTCTTGACTCAACTCTATTCTCCTCTAGAGGAGGATTCAACAAGATCTCATTTTTTACTACAGGAAAAGTTCATCAGCTGACCTGAAAAAAGTAATTTGTATTTGTCACCATTGCTGTTGGCATGGAAATGGAAGGTCTAACCTTGTATTAAGCTGTCAACACTCTGTAATGACTGCTGTCTTTCCTATGACTCAGCACCTGCAAGACAAGGACTCCATGTTCTCCAGCAATAACACATCATAATGTTGTCATGCCAGCAGATACCAGCTCCTAATCTCTTATATACAAAAGTCCTCTATCCTGTTACTTCTGTACTCCCAGGCAGATGGTCTTGTGTTTCAATGGTGCAGTGGCTTGCATGCGTGGGGAGTATGTCAAAGGGGATTATCTCAGTCTTTGCTCTTCCCCTGCAGACTTCTTCCCCCTTTATCTCCTGTACTCAGTTCTGCTTCTCTTATTCCTGTTTCACTCTCTTTTTCCTACCCAAACAGCAGCTCTGCTTGTGCTTTTGGTGGACATGATCTCCACCCTTTAAAAGGGGTGCAGGCTGTCTGAAGGCTGGGAGATGCAGGATGGTGGGTTCTTATGCTGTGTTTTCAGCAGTAAAAGAGGTCTCTGCAGAGCTGAAGTGTGGGTGTACAGAAGACATCCAGGCAGCATCCCTTCCAAGGGATAGGAAGCTGGAAGGAGCCCAGTAGCAGCCAGAGTGAGCTGGAAAGGTTTTGCTCATTCTTAAGCTCCATGGTGAGCAGGGCAGAAAGTTGGTGAGATCAGAGAAGCTCTTCTGAAAAGCTGCTGCTGAGGAGTGAGTCACCTGCCTGAGCACTAGTAACAGCCTCTCAAAAAAACCCAACTGAGTTTGTCTGCTGGCATCACAAAAAGACCAGTGAGACTCCACACCTGCAGTGCCTTAATCAAAAGAGTGAGGAACCCCTGCAAGTCTTGCAGCACAAAGATGCTGGTTTTGAAGGCAAGAATATCCTGCTAATGTGCCTTCATCATGTCTGAGTCAGCTCTTACTCCTGCCCTCAGAAAGAAAGCAAACTGGCTCGAGATATACATCCTTATGGATTCTCTAGCTTTAGTACTCTCTCTTTCTCCAGCATTTTACTAATGCCTGCAAGTAACCACCTTATAATGTTTCCTCAATGCAGGCTTACTCCCTGGATCTCAGATTACCATATTAAGAGAAAGGAGCAGGATGGAGCAGGGCTGCAGCAATTCTTACACTGGCACACTGGGACCATTTTACTTTTGATTCATGGGGACCCCTGCCAGATTATTTGTTGTTTTCTTGACAAATGGTGGAAAGAAGAGACCACCCCACATGTCTCTTCTCTATTTAACAAACTGGTCCACAGGGGTAGGGCTCTTCCTTGGTGTAAAACGATTAGCATATAAACTTATGATCCTGATTGGCCAATAGAGACAGCACAGTTGGCTAATAAGGATACTGCTTAGTGGCTCTGAGGGGTCATCAACAACCTGGCCAAGTTTTTTAATATCAAATTATTCCAGAGTGTACAAACAAAACCACAAAATCTGTTCCTTTTTCTTTCCCTCTCCTTCATTTTGTTGCATACATACAGCAAACATCTCACTCTCCGTGATTTAATTTGCATTGCTGTATTTGCCAAATGTAATGAAAAACAAAAATCAAAAGCTCCCTCTCTCCAGTCAGTTGGCTTGTCTAGCAGCAGACAGATCAAGCTTGAACAGCAGCTGCTGCAGATGCCAGGTCCCCATCAGCAAGGAGGCTGTGTGTTTGTGTGTGTCCCTGTCTGCACGTCCTGTGCTGAGCGGGACCACTTTGGAGAGACAGGGAATGCACAAACACGTTCACCATGGGAGAACTCAACCCAGATGCCACGTTCTGTCTGTGAAGAGGGATAAAAGCCTCAGCAGGATGCCCTGGTTGAACAGAGGATTCCTTCTGTGAAATGCAAACCTCAGGAGTCAGAGCAGGCTCCCTTTGATTTAAAAGGGCTTGGCTTCTTGCTCTCCAGTCACATCCCCTTAGGGTACTGGGAGCAGAGTGTGCTACCCTGGGCATCTGGCAGGATGAAAGCTGCAACAGAGAATATCCCTTTCACATTTAAGTCCCATTAGTTTAGCCGTCTCATGTCCAGGACTATTCCATCACATACAGGCAGGCAGAGGAATGCTATGAGCCTGCCTTGGCTTTTCCTGCAAAACCCAGTTGAAAACATGCCTGGTAAAGACAGACCTTTTGTGGCAGGGATCAGCATCCCACACTACACCTGCCAGCTGAACTGGTGACAGAACACGGTCAGTGCTCTCTGCCTGCCCCAGCTTGCAATAACACTGGGAACAGGGACAACAGCCTGTTGAGAGCTGAGCTTTACTTCAGCCTGAGAACCAGTCTGCCTTGGGATCTGACAGCTCATGGGCCACGTAACTTGACTTCATTTTCGCCAGGGTTTTCCCAAGAGCTCAGCCAGCTGGGGACAGAGGGAGGGCACAGGCAGTGCCACACTGCTGTTAAAATTTGACTCCTAGGAAGGTCCCTGAGTAAGAGTAGAGTAGAGAAATAGATCTGGTCTGCCCCTGGGGACCAAGTCTTCAGAACTTGCTCAGAGTGATTTCAACCATGTGGTGAGGGGTTACAAGGAGCAACAGAGCCATCTCATTCATGCAGCTGCAGTTTTGCACAAAAGGATATGGAAGAGGATGGGCCAGAGGCAGCAGCAGCAAATGAGCAGCATAAAAGTCTGGATGCAGATGCAAACTGGGTGTGTGCTTAAGCATCCTTCACACTACAACAGAGGAGCTACAGAAGGGGGACTGCACTAGTCAGGCACAAATCCTGTCCTGGTCTAATACTTCCATTGTATTTGTCCCTCAGGAGATTTCTGCAGGAAGTAATTCACAGGGGAGGGTTGTGGTAATTAATTATTTCAGATATTCATTGCTCTTCTCCTCCCCCTTTTCTCTGTTTTTCATCTCTCTGCCCTGCTGGATTAATACATGCTTCATGATTGAAATACATGCTTTCTGAAAATATTCCACTAAAATATTCATGAACATGTTTTCATCATTTGAAATTACTTCACGATAGCTATGCAACCAGAGTCTAAAGCAACCCTCTGCCATGGTGTCTGGTGCTTGCCCACTGTCTCCTTCTGCTTCCTGTCTCTCTCCCACTTTTTCTAGAGCTGCAAGACCTTGGGGATAGACTCATGCTTTTTTCTTATCATTTCCAAGGCATTACCTTTCATTTGTAGAGCACCTAGACAATAGGGATCCTTACCCTAGACAAGTGCTGGTGGCAGTCAAAAAGATAGTGACTTTACCAAAATAAGTAAGTTAATTGCCCACTCTGTTCTTCTCCACTAGAAAACAGCACAAGGCCAGTCTCTAACTGTTTTGGGTACAGTTAGAGAAGGCCCAGGGAGAAATTCATTCCACCAATGGGAATGACACACTTGGAGGTTCACCTTAGAGGAGCACAGAGGACTGGAGAAAGTGCTTTCCAGGCCCCTGACTACGCAGACAGGAGACTCATCCCCAGACAGTGCCAATGATGTAGCAATAAGTACAAGTGATCGGGGTTGATACAATAATATCTTCTGGTGTATGAAAAACTGCATGCAATATTGGGCATGCAGGATCTTCATGGGAAAGCAGAGAACACATGCACAATTTTATGGATCAGCCAAGCAGAAAAGGTACATTGCTAAGCTGTTATTGGGTCATCAATGATGAACCAAGCACCTTTGATCTCACATAGGTACCGAAGCCAGGGAGTTGCTTTCTGGAGCACCTAGGTGAGCAAGTCTCTGGCCATCACCACTTTGGACTGGATAGTGTGGGAACTGTGAAGAAGCTGAGGCAAAGACAGTGACTCCACAGAAAGAAAACCATCAATAGTGAAAACAAAAGCTGTCTTGTCAGGCTGGAATGAGCCCCCTTTCAACAAGCCCTTCACTAGGGAGGAAAGAGTGGTTTTATTATTTGCAAGCATGTGGCTTGGAGCAAAGTACCAGGTCATGACAGCAATCTTGAGCATGTTCCCAGTTGCTGTCGCTGCTGTTGGAGCAATTAGGCTGAGTCACTTCAGTGCTTTTTAAAAATCATCTTGCTTCCTCTTTAACTCCATATGAAAGAAAACTGATGTTCTGGCCCTTCCCCACAGAAAGAAAAATAATAAAAAGGATGTCTACAGCAATTTGAGGCTACCTTACTCTCTGCTTTAAGATTCCCGGTGCTTTCGGAGAGTTTTAAACTTCCATCAGAAAACACTGGCTTTCTGAAACACTGGAGTCGTAGTGCAAGGGCATATATATATATTCTCAGACAGTTCTTTGCTTTGTTTGTCTCTCTTTCTTTGTTCCCTAATTTTGCCAGAGTGCCCATGGGAGGGTAAAGCAAAGGAGCTGTACTTTTGAGTGGATAACTTAAATAAGTGAGTTAATTGATAACTGATTCACATCCATTATTGTGCTGTCTCTCTGCATTCCATGAAGCAGCATCTGGCACCCCTATAATGCTGTGGCCCTATACAAAAGGTGGATGGAAGGATGTGAATTTACATGACTAGCCTCACAGCCTCTGAGGGATGGCTGCTCTTTGGAATTTGCCAACAGCAGAGCTTACAAGCAGAGCTATTGACTGGCTCCAAGTGGGGTCCTAAGATCAGGCTCTTTCTTCTTCTGGCTTTTCTCTGGTCTGATCTGAAGCTAGGTGAAATGTATGGGACACTTCCCAGTGGCCTGAGAAACTGTGAACAGGTTCCTTAGACAAGCCTTTTAAATCTGATTACTTAGAGAATTTCTTTAGATATTAATTTCTTTGTAGAATTCTGTTAATATTGAGGTCAGCTCCTTCACTATCTCTCAGCTTTGGTCTGGAAAATAACTTTTTAATCTGGATTGGGGTGGCAGAGAGGAGCTGCCTGAGTGTATATAGCATATGATAATCCTCTTGAAGCAGTCCATGTGTGGACATGTCTTCCTTCTTCTGTTCAGCTGTTCCTTTCTAATACAGGATTTCCTACTTCAGCAACTGCAAAGGCAGACTGACTAATTCAATTACAGACAAGAGCAGTACTCAATTTTCCCCTTTCTACTCAAGAAGTGCTTTCCTTTCATAGAAGCAATGTGAAACTTACCCATAATTGAGCCTTGCTGGAAAGGTTATTCCAACAGGGTATTAAATTCTTCCTGTCATAAGGTTATTCACCTAGGGATAACATTTCTCATGCTCAACTTCCTTCTTCATTTCCATTAGCATTTTACTGTGATTTACTGTTGTATTTTTAATTTCCCATAAAAATTCTGAAGTTTTCAATGCCTTGTCAAAAAACAGAGTGATTTTGTGAGAATTTGTGAAGAATATATGAGGATAGGAAAGGGGGAGGCTGACACATTTGCATGAATGCTTCCACTGGGCTGGAAATGGTCATGCACAAGGAAGTCTCTCACTAAGCCCCAGTGAGCACTTTTTCTGTAGTGTATGGGCAGATGAGGTGGGACATGCACAAAGATGGGAAGCAAGGTGGAGTGCTACCTGCAGCAGAGCATAAAAGATGAAATGCATCTCATGAGACTATGTGCCACGAGGTCCTGTCACCACTTACAAAACAAATATTTAAAAGGGAATGGAGCAACTAGAGAAAATTGGACACAGGCACTGCTGAAATTATTGAAATCCAAGCAAACAAGGATATGAAGACGTGTGTAAACCCAAAAGACGGTAGTGCCCTTTATGGGCCAGTGTCCCCCCCACTAGCACACCTGTCCCTCTTGCACTAAGTACTCTGGAGAGAGCAGAGATATTCTTCTGTCTTGGAACACTCCCTACCAACAGCAATCAGTATGATTTTGCTGCAAGAAACCCAGGAAGGAATTCATGTCTGACCTTCCAAGGGCAGAAACCATCTCATATTTGGAAGAAGGCCCTGGGATTATCTAGACCTAATGCAAAACTTGTTTTCTATAGGATGCAAATGCAGGAGACCACTTGCACACTCAATACAGCCTAATGGCAGAAGAAAGGTGAATCAGATTTAGTGAGACAATTTTAGTGGCTCATTTTCAAACAATGTGACTGAAATGTACCACCTTGGAAAAAACATCCACACCCACATTCACATTCTGAATCAGTGCAAGCCTATGTGTTTATTACAGGATTTAATTTAAACAAGGAAAACTCCTATATAGGAAAGAAGAAACCCTCTCAGTGCTGCCATTCTAAAGCTTAGTGGTAAAACATCATTTTCCCTGTGTTGTATGATAGGGATGGACCTGGAAGCAGGAGCACAATAGTTAATTGAAACATACTGAACCGCCAAAATATGGTCACTTAATACCTGACGATATTTAAGTATATGTTGTGGTTTAACCCCAGCCATCAACTTATCCAAATATTTGAAAAATAGGATTTTTTTAATGTGTTCTATTAACCATTTACCACTGTTCTGTGGCTGAATTAAAATTAAGACCATTTCTGCACTTTCGACATGCTGACCTATTATTGTGTAGTAACACCATTCTTAAAAGAAACATTTATTTATTCTCAGCCTTTAAGAGGAGAGTTCATGATTCAAATTAAGGTGAATGGATGGAGTTTCAAAAATTTATTTTATGTCTTTTTTCCAGTTTTTACAAAATGTGTGCATTTGTATAGCTGTGTCTTTCAGGGGTAGAAGGCATTTTAGTGGTGGAATAACTGCATCTCATAGAGTATTGAATACAGGCCAGTTACACACAAGAGAATGTCAGGGACATTCCTAGGTCTGTATCTTAATTAAGGGTCTCAGTTTTTATACTCACTTGCATTACACTGACATGAATAATATATCTCTGGAAAGAAAGCAGTTTAGACCCCTCTAAAAGCAATAGCTATCTTGAAGAGAGGGGATGAATGATAGATAAATCAGCAATGTAAAACTGATGTTACTGTAAATATTGGGCAATAGCTTTAATAATACAGTTAGTTAATAATACATACTGGCTTCCTTCTTGAAAAGGATATAGTTATTTAAGTTTCAACTGCTGTTAATTTTTTTTACTATTCTAACTGACTTATCAATACCAGGCAAGTGCTCTTCCAGCTTGTAAAGGGATAGAGCACAACATATACTTTTCTTTAAATGTGATAGAAGCACACGTGAACAAGCAAGTTCTTGAAAGGGTTCCCCAGCATCTAAAGACACATCTAAGGACACACAATCTGCCAGCTTTCAATGTTTCTGCTATTAAAAATAATGCTAAATTGCCTCAGTAATAACATTTTTTGCATGCCAAGTGCCACAAGGTTGCTGAGGAATATAAAGTCAGTGACACTTTTGGAAGACGCATGCCCTCCTCCTCTCAGCAAGTCAGACTTTTCATCAGCTTCTGGAGAGCAGGGCTGTACGACGGCTACAAAGTCATGCTTCAGCAACACAGCCTACCCATGTGGAGCCAGCCTGAGCATACAGGACATATATCTGCAAGCCAAAATCACGTGAAGGTCTTCCAAGGAAATCCAGGGATGTACAGCTCAAAATCAAGGCTCATAATCTGATGTTGGAAAGTAGAGCATTTTTCTGTTACCACAAGTTCCGCTTCTGAAATCAGATGGATGAGTTGTTATGGCAGCTCCTGCATTGATCGTGGGCTTGAAATTAAAGATGGTTAAAATCTGATGCCTTACCAGCATGCAAAGCTTTTTCTGCTTCACAGGGATACCTGTCTAGCTCTAAAGTAGAAAGGTGGGTGACTGAAAAGCAACCCATTCATGGTAATGTGGGAATCTGTCAGACAGATCTCTTCATTGCTGGTCCTTGAGTAGATCTGGGCTTATCTGTCTCCATGTGCCAAACCTGGATATTACTCCTTGGAAGTAATGAGTGGAAAGGAAAGGTTGGAAATCTTGCTGTCAGACATCCCCCCAACTTGTTGGTTGTCTCATGGTGTTTACTTCACTCTTCTGGGACAAACAGGGACTGGAGTCAAGTCTCTGGGGGAAGATCCACCAGGCAAGATAAATCAAGGATGATGCTTGAAGACTAAGCCTGTATTTAATATCAGTCATTCAGGAGGTCACTGATACTTCCTCTCCACATGCAGATGGTTAGGATAGTATTGATATTTCCATTTTACATAGAGCTGCTTATCTAGGAGTTGAACAGTGTCAACTGCAGAGGGGGCAGAGGTGGCTAATTGCTTATGCCAGTCAAGATTTTAGCAAAGGAGGGAAAGTGAAAGAGGAGAGGTTGAAAGAGAGAGAGAAATCAGTTTATCAACTGTAGCACTGGGGAAGTACTCTGTAACTGAAGGAGACTTTAAAAAAATTACAATGCCCTGCTGCAATTAAAGGCCCAGAATAAACAGCAGGAGACTGCAAACAGGTCCTTTTGGTGACCCTTAACATCTCTGTAATTCAAAATATATTGACATTTGTACTTTATATCCAAAAAAGTCCTACAGAAAAATTCCACAGAATGGGAAGGTCATCATATCACAGAGTGGACTGTCAAGGGTGCTTTGATCCAGAAAGATACTGAGTGCTTTGTGAGCTCTGATTTCTACCCTGCCCTACACCAACCTTATCAAATCCATGGGAATGCCAGTACTGAGTGTGTCTCACCAGCACCAGTGGCCAGCGGCAAGGGTGTTATCCTCCCCTTGGTCCTGCTTCACTGATACATCTGAAGGCAGAAGAAGGAAAAGCAGCATCATATGTGCAACTGGAAAAGTGCACACAGACAAACAGATGGAACACACAGTGGTGAAGAACTGCTCTGAGAACTACCCACTGACCAGCAAGACACTCAGTCACCATCCAGCAAGGGCAACAGCAGCCAGAAAGCCAATGGTCTGTGTCTGTAATACCATTAGAAAGTCTCTGTTAATCTTCTACCACTGGACCTTTACACTTGTATATTGTTATAAAAGCCCTTGATGTGGTTCTGACTGTGGCAGGTATCAGTGTCACAGACAATGTATCTGCATGGTGAAGGAGTTAGAGAAGGAGCACTCCTGATGTTCATCTTTGATGCAGTGACCCTGACAGAAGGTAGGAGAGTAGAATGGGCCTAGACCATTCCTACCCACAGAACTCAGAGCAAGAGAACAGTTCTTGACACATCCAATTTATTAGCCAGGATGCAGTCAGTTTTATATATTGCACTGGTTTCCACTTCACTGGATCACGAACCACCACCCATCCTCATAATTTTTGAGAAAGTGCCACATTGGACTCAACAGTTTGGTCATCACTGGTCTCATGGGCCGGGCAAGCTGGGATACCCAGGTCATGGAGCATACCAGGTTCAGCAATCACTTCACGGTTTTAAGCATGGATAATTCCCTTCAGCTCCTCCTTTGACTCTTGAGACTGGTTCATGGGACATATCCAACCTGTGCTTGAATTGATTGTGAAATGACATCTTGATTATATACAAACCTATGTGCAGTTGAACATACATAACCATACATGTATATAATACGCAAATAAAATCCCTGTAACTCAGATGTTGGCCTTGAAAAGAGTTCAAAACCTTCTGGATCAAGTTTTGAGTGAGGATCATTCCTCTTTTTAGGGAAGAAATCACAATATTCCTGCCATTGTCAGATGATCTCTGTGCTAAGTGGAGGTGGCATTTGTGTTTTGCAAATAGGCCTGGGCTATCAGCATGGACTTGCAGCTTTCCTCACTTTTGTTAAGTTTTCTCTAAAACTTTCTGAAACAGTGTTTTTACACCCACCCACACAGAGGATGGCACACTGGCAGGGCTTTTTGGGGAATTTAGCAACACATGTCTGTTGGGAAGCCACATAGGCAGTAGCAGCTGGATCTGAGACACCTCTTGGTGCCTGCACCAGCTCTTCCTCCTACTTTCCCTTAGACAACTGCAAGGACAGTAAAAAAACCTTGTCAGAGGTCTCACCTCAAAAATCAGAACTTTTCCTTTGCATTAGTAATTTTAATGTGCAGTTGACAAAAGAAGGGGAACACAAAATTTCAGGTCATGCAGTAGAACCAAGAAAACCTTTTGGGTTTCTCAGCCTTCAGTTGAGGTGGCCTGTTCTTCTTCTGGTTGATGTTTGAGCTTAAACAACTAAAAAGTTGTTAGAGGAACCGGTGGCTCCTCAGAGCAAGGACACTTGGTGATGTGGCACAGCTGCAGCTGGGAGAAAAACGCAAATGTGAAGGACCAGCCTAAACTGCACTGGAGTTTGTTCATGTCTTTGGCATGCAATGCCACCTCTGCTTGCTGCAGAGGTACATGCAGGGCTTCCCAAGCTCCATCCATGCACACAGAGGTCAGGGCAGGCTTCTGTAGATGGGGAAAGAAGACAGAGGGTCAGTGTGTGTGTCAAGTCTTTCAGGGGATGTGGCAAAACATGACCCTGAAAACCTAGGACACCCTACAAGCATTATCAACATTGGCAGCCACATACAAGGGAGGGCCCTACTAAGAGAAAGCAACAGATGAGCCCTTGTGGGATAACAGAAAACTTAGAAGAGGTTTGGGGCAGAAAGAGGTAGGAAAGGTAAGCAAACTTCACAAGTGAACCAACCAGGACAAATCTCTAGGTTCTTCCCTAGGGTTTCCTCTGGCATCTTCTCAACTATTCTGAACAGCTGGCGGAGTAAAAGCCTGTCTCTTCCATGCAACAAGTTCCCAGAGACCTCTGCTAGTTCTCACCCCAGTGATGCAACAGTGAAATGCCATCTGTGGGGCAGACCTCAGGTGGCCCAAGGACAGGACATCTCCAGGGAAGTTTGATTCTGCAGTTCCACCTTATGAAACAAAGCCGAAATGATGATCAGCCCATGATGAAAGCCAAATAACCCAAGTAAGGATTGAACACAGTGCTCTCATTTTGTATGTATTGATCCGAATCTTTGGAAGTCTCATCTTTAATGTTGCTAGGCTTGGGGAAGAGACTGTCCTTTGAGATACAAAAAAGCTGGATATCACTGCTCACTCCATCAGCAGTACAGCTCCTCAGCAAGTTTGAAAGAGGAAAAACCAAGAGCATAACATGAAACAATGAACACAGTAACTGAGGAAAGGCTCTGTATACATGGTTTCCAGCAGTGGGAAGTATCTGATGTATTTGGAAGTGTAAAAGGGCAGGACAAGGACATCATGCTACCTCCCTTAAACAGTCCTCTACTCTTCAAGAAAGGTTGCTATGGAACATAAGTGATTTATAAACCTCAGAACCCTTTGTTCATTTTGTTCCTTTGTTCATCTCTTTTTGCAGTGAAAATCTCAGCAGAACCATCAGCCTGGCTAATATAATCACTGACAGATCTTAAATATTAATAAACATATCTGCCTTCTGTAATTTCAAGCAATGTTCCAGAAGGGGTGCTGCAAAAGCAGCTGTTTGCTTGCATGATCTGGTAAAGAGGACGTGCATGTCAAACGGGGGATGTGCAGAATGCAGCATTTGCAAAAGAGGGTGATAGAAATAGCTGTGACTCCTAGTGGAGCACACTGTAAAAGTGCTCCTGTTGTAAGTGTATAAGTTGCAATGGAGGAAAGAGCTGTCAGCTGACATAGCTATATAACCCAAACAGCCCAGAAAAAGACCCCTGAGGGGGATTTGTCACAGCCTTTTCTTCACCAGTAAGCTTGCAAGGCAGAAGCCTAGATTTACAGAAGCAAACAGAAGAGCCTGGCTGGGAAGAGTTTCTCTCAATATATTTTATGTTGTTTGCCTGCATATAGAATTTGACAGAATTAAACTGCTCTCTGTGAATATCTTTCTGGAAATGTGGAAAAAAAGCACCCAGAAAAGGAAAATGTTTCAATGCCAACACTCCGCTGCAGTGCCGCTCCAAGGCAGCTGCAGTTTGCCTGCTGAATGTCTCCCTCTCAATTAAGGATCACAGTTGCCACTGGGACTACTTCTCCACTATCATGCACCATGGCCAGGAAGCCCCGGAATGTTCCTGCAGGGAGTCCTGTCAATACTCAGGAACACAAATACAAATCATAGAATCACAGAATGGTTTGAGTTGGAAGGGACCTTAGTCCCCCAGTTCCAATTCCCCTGCATGGGCAGGGACACCTTCCACTAAACCAGGTTGCTCAAGGCCCCATCCAATCTGGCCTTGAACACTTCCAGGGGGAGGGGAGCCACAACTTCCTTGGGCAACCTGTTCCATGCAGGACTGTAAATGTGTATGGAGTCATGGAGCCTTTCAGCTACAAACTTCGGTGGTTCTCTTTTGTTTTGCTCCTCCTTGTGCATTCTCACCGAAGCATTTTTTCTTGTTGTTGAACTCTTTCTGTAGGGAGCTTAAAAAAAAGCAAGAAAGAAAGCAAGAAAGCAAGCAAGAAAGCAAACAAGAAAGCAAGAAAGCAAGAAAGCAAGAAAGAAAGAAATAAAAAGAAAGAAAAAGCTCTGCTCTTGGCTGAGCTGTCAAAGCCTTTTTGACGACCATAAATATCCTAAACATCCTAACACAGCCTGCTGGCATGAACTGGTAACTACTCTTAGTCATTCAGTAAGGATTTACTGAATACTAAGAAACTCACACGACTTTTCCTCCTTCTGGAAGAAACTACTTTTTGTTTTCAGAGTATGGAGGGTTAACATAATAAAGCACCAAATAAGTAAACATCAATCCAAAAATACACAGTCAAACTCAGCAGTCCTGCAAAAGCAGTTAGCTCATCATCTAGGAAAGCTGCCAAAATAGTACGTTATATGCAGTTTTCATATGACATCAGACTAAGAAAATCTGAGCAAGTTACAAATGGGACAGAACTCTCCTGTCCATTTGATGAGACTACCTTCACCAATCGAAGGACACAAAATCTGCAGGAAGAACTGAGACAACAGAGTACCATGCAAAGATGAACATTATTCTTCAAGGTAAGAGATTCAAAATAAGTCTGTGTAGACAGCACAAGGAACAGCTCACAGATAACAAGAGTAATTCAGAAGGAACCAGGCCAGAGTCCTGATCTCTCCCATTACTCAGAAACAGAGTACAGAACTTAAATAGAAACCTAATCCCTAGAGTCTTAAATGCACTTTTTAAATGGCAAATGGAGGACTATCACCCAGTACAACACGGTGTCCAGATCTGGAAATCTCTTTCCTATCTCTTAATGAAAAACATTAGAAGTTCAGAACTGGCATTTAGGATGCTAAAGCAAATTTCTGAAGTCCAGAAAGACATCTCACAGGATGGAAAATTATTTTTTTGCTCCAGTTGATGGAGAAAGTACTTGTAGGAAGAGTCAGGCATTAGGTATTTATTGCAAACTCTACCCTGGTCCTTGAAGTATTACTCCTGGTACTACTTTTTATTTCCATCCACCTGCCTGTGTGGCTTCAGAGTGCTGGCACCATGCTTTCTAACAAAGCTGAGTGGTAATCTTGACAGGAGTAGTAACCCACTGGAATTTGTAAAAAGGCTAGTTTAGAAAAGGCTGGAAATGCACCAGGTATCAAGTAACCAACAAACTAATTTAAGACAGAGAGAGATTGCTGCTGTGTGAAATTAAACATTACTGTGGTTTTTTTCATCCTGAAATGAGTTCCAGAGCACAGAGCAGAGGTATAATAATATATGTTCCAGTGTATATCAAAACAGCATCAGAGAGCATTTAGGCAAAACCAAATAACAATAACAATAACAATAATAATAATCTTGTAGAAATCTCAAGCACTGCCTATAAAAGCTGCAAAGCCATTCTTGATTGTTCATCTTAACTGTTCTCCATCCTCTGCCCAGGTGAAGTGTTACCGCATTTTCCTCTCTTCCCCTCTGGAAAGTTTTTTCTGAAGCTGAACCATAACCCATCTTACTGAAACCTAGGACTGATTTTTTAGCTATCCTGCAGTGGATGTAGAGAACGTATTCCTGCCTTGTTTACACCTGCCCTTCCAACACTTGGAGAGCATTCCTGCATTGCTCCCTGTTCACCTCTTCTCCAGACTTTTCCTCTGCTCTGATCTACAGCAACAAGGAGCCTTAGCTGTTTTTAGGAGCTGATAACACTGCCACACACTGAAAATGTAGGCACCAGCAAGAAGAAAGGGCTGGCACAGGCACAGATAATAATATGTATTATGCTCAATTTTATGTCAGGACCAGAAGGCTCTTTATTACATGATTTTCTTCTTTACAGCTCCCAACAGAGCAGCAAATGCATACATTAGACATTAAACCTTTACAATGCAATCTATGTAAATCACAAATATAACGCTATGTAACGTTCTCTCACAGTGATCTAACACAAGCATCATCAGCACTGTCAAAGCCAAAGGGGATCCATTATTGCCTTCACTGGCATGAATTCACTGGCAGAGGTAACAGAAAGGACTTCTCCCTTGCTTGGGTTGTACCTTCCTAGCCAAGCAGCCTAGACAATCCTTGCTGACCAAAGGACTAGCCGCTCATTTTGTCACAGAGACACTGGCATGAAAGCTGACCCACAGGACCTGTGTAAACAAAGTCCTGCAGATTCATCCCACGAAGTTCCTCTGTTGTCTCCTGCTGGAGGTATCTGCGAGCTGGAGGCTGAGCTAAGTCCTAGAGAGTCAGAACCCCAAATGCTTAAGTGGGAACCCCAAAAACCTGCATAATGGCACCCCATCTTGGACATTTCCTTGCAGTCAGAAGAAACTGTAAGGGGTTCAATGAAAGGGATTTTCTGATGACAGGGCAGAGTTAGAGCTGGAGGCTGAGCTAAGTCCTAGAGAGTCAGAACCCCAAATGCTTAAGTGGGAACCCCAAAAACCTGCATAATGGCACCCCATCTTGGACATTTCCTTGCAGTCAGAAGAAACGGTAAGGGGTTCAATGAAAGGGATTTTCTGAGGATAGGGCAGAGTTAGAGGGGTGTGGGGCACCTCTTGGCAGTGCCATTCTCAATGTAAGGAGACTTATTCAAGAAATTTAAGAGATGAAAAAGGAACTGCCAATGGTACTGAAGTTACCCTTGATTTGAGGGAGAAGGAAGCCATGATAAAATTGGTTTAGAAATCCCAGAGGTCTTGCCTTTATTCCTAGCTGGGGTTTTAAACCAGAAATGTGTTCCCATGCTCCTAACCTGTACACACGCTGCCCAGCCCTGATGTGTTAATACCACCACAGAGAAGCAGCTGATGGAGTTTATCACTGCACCACTGGCTTCTCCTCTGAAGTGACAGATCACTGTAACCTTGTCTTGAGTTTTGGGGCTTCAGCATATTTCCTGCCCATTTTCCCAGCTGGGGCTTGAAAGTAAATGTGGAAGAGGCAAAACAGAGGTACATGTACCATTGCACAGGAATGCCTGCAATCCAGGATGCAGGTGGCATTTTTCTGACACCGGGGATGTTTGTGCCCCTTGCAGCACCTGCATGGAAACTGCCCACAGACAACTCTTCATTTCAGACTCACCTCTGAGGAAGCAGATTCATTTGCTGTGAATGATGCTGTTTGAAGATGTTTCACTAAAAAGCTCGCTTGTGAACCTATCAGGAGCCCTGGGTGCTGAAATGATCAATGGCACATAATTTCATGTTAAGAGGCATTTGGCCCCTGAGGGCTGTGTTAATGGAGTCTGACTGGGTGTTGATCTGGTTATCCTTTGCTGCTACATATATGGATATCATTTTCCACAGGCAGGCAGGCAGCGGGTTAATGATCCTTCCTTGCAGAGGCTCAGAGGCACTGAGCTCTCACAGAGATCCCTGTCACAGACAGATAATCAGAGAAGTCAGGGCATTCCTGTGGGGAAGGCTCAGCTGAGGGGATGGCTGCTCCAGCCACCCATACTACAGAGGGAAGGCTTAGCCCATGTCCACATGCTGCTGAAGCCACTGCAAAAGTGATCCTGGGAGATGAGGAGTGAACTTGTCAAGCTTCCTGAGAGCAAAATAGATGGACATCACCAGAAATGTATTAGGTCTTAACATGTCCCATGATAACAATTCCGGGGGGTTCTCATAACATTAGAGAACATGTGTAGCCAGAAAACTAGCAAGTTGAAAAGGTGAGCATCCAAATTGCATGCTGGCATTTGCTGAAGCAAAGCTGTATCACCAGGCCCTGCAAAAATGCTCTCAGGAGAAGCAACCAAGGAACCTAAGCTTGCTGTCAGGACCGACAGCACAGATGTCAGAACAGCAGTAATGAATGAGTAAGGAGAGAGGCAGGCAGCATGACTGGCTTATGTGTTATTTCAGCTTCTGAGAGATTCAGGTGAAATGCATGTGCTAAATAAATACACCTCTTTGCTGTGGTGTATTTCTATATGGTATGTGTTATATGTGGTATTTAGGAGCCCCAGATGTGAGTATGCATGCCATAATCCCATAGCCCTTTAGGATGGTCCCTGCCCCACAGAAAGGCAGTGACGTGAAGAGATTTGACACACATCCCTCAGTCTTATCTCAGGGGCATTAGGGTCCAGGTATGCCAGGTACAACCCCTTCCTTTCCAACAGCTTTTGTTTCAAGACCTGCCTCTCATAACTGGATTTCCAGCAGATCACCCTTCTTTCTATCAGCCCATTATTTTTGACTGTTGAACCTGGAGCACTTCCAGTCACAGATGCCCCCTCAGCAGGGATGCTCTCAGGCTTTATTGCTCCCAGTGAGTTCAACCAGTGGTTCATGAAAAAACAGTAGCTCTAAAACCCAAACCACTAAATCTAAAGGAAGTCACCAAAAGTGACTTATGACAAAGCAGTTGTGGGAAGTGATGCAAGCAAGACTACAAGCAAGAAGGGGTAGAGGTGGAAACAAATTATTTCCCTATGAAAAGACCCTTTCAGCCCAGAAAGGTGAGATCTGTTTCAGCCTCATTTGATGCCATGTGATATTCACTTTATTTACATCAGCTTCAAGCTCCCTACTCACAGACCCAGGGTGATATATATAAACAATTCTTGAAGAGGACATTGTGTCTCGCTGTAACGTGGTTTTCTTGTTTACCATTCTAAATAATGAGATGGTAGGGGCAGACAGATGGGCAAGATGAACTTAAAGGTCTTTGCCATGCCTAATGTCTATGATTTTATGAGTCATTTTGGTCAGAAAAAGAGGAGATGAAATGTTTGAATGGAATTAAAAAGACATGACATCATGGTACTGTTTCCTTTCTTTGGAATTAGCAACAAACTGAATTATGCTCAGCCACTTATCATTCACAAAAAACTTCAAACTTGCTTTCTCTAAAATATGTTTCCACTCTCTCCTAAATCAATTCACCAGAGAAAAGCAAGAGGCTTTCTCTTGTATATGCAGAGCAGAACAATTTGGTCTTTGAGAAAGTAATAGAATTTCAGGCATCACAAACAAATCAGCAATGTCTCGGTCATGCACAGAGCCAAACAGCAACTGAAATACCTCACTGCAGCCTTTAACATCTCTTTTTGTTCTGGCTGCTTAGTTGAACACCCTGTCCAGCTAGGTCTACCTAAAATTACATAGTGATATCCCCTTGGCATGGCTGCTCATGCTTTGCAGAGTAATGCTCTCACTTACTTATTTGCTTTTAAGGTGAGAAGTCACTATTTTCCCCAGCGGACTTTATGGCACAGTGAAACTCTCAGTGACACGTGATTTCATATGAAGTTGTGTTGGCCCACAAAGAGGCTTGAGCTGGTTCCAGGACTTCATGTTGTTCATCAGCATTACAAAGACGGGCTCACCTGCCTCCCAGCACATGCCTCTCCTTTATTCACTCCCTTGAAGCACAGGAGCCCTTCCTCTAAGCACAGCTCTCTCGCTCCTGACACCTCCTAATCCCAGCCATGGTCCAGGTCTTTGCTGCAGAAAAAGAGGCTCACAACCTGCCAAGAGTGAGGAAAGGAGGAGCACTGCCCATCTTCTGCTTCTCCTTTGCCCTAACGCAGGTTGAAACACTGCCTGGTTGAAAGAAGGGCTTTGAGACAAAGACATACCAGCAGACAATGGCAACCAGCTATGGCTGCAGTTTCATCTGTAAATGCTTGCTGTGACAGAGATATTGGAATATAATTCACCTCATCTTGAAAGACTATCCCTTCAGTTTTGACAGCTCAGTGACCCTTGAGACTTCACGTGCAGAGAGAGCAGATGGAGCCTCACAATGTGAGCATAGGTTGCATTAGTTGACTTGCCCCTTTTATAGTGATTAAAATGCTAGCAATGAGCAAAGAACTTCCCAGCTTCATGTCAAGGTTTCTGCTTTGATTTTTCTTCTCTGTCATGCACGTGGTGCAGAGAATAAATAAAAATAAGTGCTATGCATATTTGCTTTTGTCTCTGCAGGGCTGTAAAAACAACCTCAGAGATACCATAACTAAACATTACATCTTACCAGGACTTCTTCCCTGCCCTAGATCTCCAGAGCTTCCTAATCAAAATGGACAAAAATTCTTTCCCCACAAATGGCCAGATTTTCCTTTTACTTCATAGAGAAGTCTCCCTTTGCCCTCATTGCTTTGCACCCCTCACACCAGTGCCATTCACACCCTTCCAGCTCTGTCCCCCGCCCATTAGTTGTTGCACAGCCTGACCCCTTCTCCTCCAAGTTTTCTACCACTAAATCTCCCGCTCAAGCTAAAGGAGCTATTTGTTTTCAGGTGTTCACAGGCACAGGCTGAAGCTGAAAAGCAGACACCAATTGCTGGAAGGCATCATCTTAATCTACATCTTTGACCAAGTATGGGAATGTGCTGAAATGGCAAAAGAGCAAGCAGATCTACTGTTTAAATGAATAGATGACCATTTGCTCCTGATGCTGACTACGTCTTCTGAACTCCTCATTGTGAAGTAGGTTTCAGGTCTTATGATATGTGCCATCTTGTAAAAGCCCAGACATTATAACTCAGCCCCTACATATAGGAATGTTTTCCCTAATCAGTGATCTGTGTCTCCAGGAAAAGGCATGCTCCAAATTCCTGTGGTTTCTGCAAAGGTAGAAGGGTAGGTACCTGGCATCAGGCCTTTGAGTACAGCAATGGGCTCTGTAGTCAAGTGCTGTGGGATCGCTCCCTGTGATGATGAGGACACTGTCATGCTGTAACATCATCCCTGGCTTCCTGTTACCCATCCCTGTGGGGTGTCCCTGATCTTGCTGCTTCCTGATGCCTCTGAGCGAGGGAGATCACTAAGAAACTATTTGCATGGGATGAATGAAAGTTTCTGTACAAAAAAAAGTTATTGTAGAGCCCACCAAAGTTTTACCGTCAGATTTATCAATGCTTGTGGCATCAATTTGAGATTATTCTCAGGGCTGAGGTTAGTATAATTCTCTGCTCCACCTGGTCACCCTGAAATGGAGGCTCTGGCATCCCTAATGTGGATGCCTGAGAAAGACAACATTTCCATGTCTGTGCAGCAAAAGAAATACCACGCTGGGTATCTAGCCATTGTCACTTGTAGTAACACCACTGCCTTCAGTCTCCCAATTCTCTCCTGATTAATTACGCAGTCACACAGTGCACAAGCAGTTGTTCCCAGCAACCCACACACCGGTACAAAGCCACACCCCTGCAGGAGCAGGGAGAGCACACATCCTCCTGACTGTTCCAACAAATGTCCCCAGCCTAGACACCTAACAGGATAAGCAGTGCACATATTTGCCAAAGTTTACAAATGGTGGCATTTCTACATTTTGCCCTTGCTTCCCAACACAGCAATTGCTAGGAGGAATGATCTTACTTGCTTCGCTAGCAGATGTAAGCACATACGGTGAAAACTCCAGGTTGGTGAGGTATGGCCTTGTAGATTAAAAGAGAAGCTGAACACGCTGGAAGGGTGATTTAATGTCGACAATGCTATCACCACCATGTGCTCATACTGGAGATAGCAGACTATGCACATTCTGCCAAAGAGATTTCACAGAGGTTGTGATTTTCCTTTGCACGGAGCTATGACAGCAATCTCTCAGCTTAATTAGCAATTGCTGAAATATGTCACACTTGGTGGGTGGTAAATTATTTTGGCCTTATCAAATAATTTTCAAACATGTGGTTTCCTTTGTGGTCACAAAAACGTTGCAGCCTCAAATCCGCAAGGGAGCTATTACAGAGGGGTGGGGGAGGGTTTTTGTGATAATAGCATGTCTCTGTAACAAAACCATGACTACAGGGAAACAGGAGTCTCTGCTACAGGTTTCACCATGACATTGCTCACCGTGGGATTGTTCAGGTCTCACTGATTTCCCAAAATAAGTGAAAGCAGCTATTAGCCCCAAATCACAACAAACCAACATAATCTCCACATATGTACTATTTCACAAGAAAAATACATGGCATTGCCCAGCCCCTAGCCCCAGCTCTACCTGGAGCTGCGTGGCTGATCTGCAATGTAGAGAGAAGTTCAGATTCCCACCACTTGACCCTTTTTTTCTTTTTTCTAAAGAGAATTTATGGTCTTGATGACAAACCATGGCATCTTTAATATCTAAAGCTAGAAGCCTCAGATATGACTCTGATGTCTGCATTGGCAAGCCTGGCCTATACAAAGAAGGCTGTTTCTCCTCCTTTTAAGTGTTCACCCCTTTGGTTTTTTAAGAACCAGCTTGGACTTTTGGTTGTTGCACTCCCATGAAGAACATGTTCAAATGCCTTGATTGCTTTTGCTGTTTGGAAACCTTCCTAAATTCCTACTAAACACCACACCATCAACTGACTCTTTCCTCCCCCATTTCTAGGGGGCCCTCTCTGATGTGCCAGGTGATGAGAGAAAACAAAAATCTCCCATCTTCAGTGGGTTTGCTTTTGACACTTTTTGCCTATGAAGTGGCTAATGAATATAAGGTTGCTTTTCCAATGCTGATGAATCACTTGGCAGCTTAAATCTCACTGGCATTCAATTTGATCCATGTTCCTCTGCTTCTCTGGGGTTTAAAGATAAGCAGGAAGGTCCGAAGGTCCCTGGCACCAAATGACAGGTACTGGTTGCAGCAACTTCCATCAACATACCCTGCCATGCCTTACAGGGCTCTGCAACTCCATGGGGCTGGTCTGCTCTTTTCCTCAGAGGAAAATGTCTTACTGTATGCAAAACCACAGGCAAGGCAGATTTACTTCCCTTCTGACACAGTCAGATTCTGTTGTTCCCTTTCCAGATCTTCCAGCACTGTCATTTACATGTCTCTCACCATGTAAATCACCCCAGCGCTAATCAGGATAGCACAAGAAAGTAAGTTCAACCTGCAGATTGGCAGTGGTATAACTGCACCCAGCAGGATGCTATTTTTCTCTTTCAAGATAACCGCAGCAGAGTGTGCCAGTCTACTCATGCTTCCTGCAGGATAGATTACTCCTTCTACACATTCTCTTCTTTCTGGGAGGATCTCTGATATAAAGGACATTGACACTACGGCTGCATTACAGAGATGAGCTGCCTGAGTTATGCTGCTCTAATTAAAAAAGTATGGCTTTTTGTAATTAATCCCTAATGGGTTTTGAAGATTGGATTGTTCATTTCTCCTGGACCACAGCAAATGGGAAATTTCCAGTCCAAGGAGCAGTGGATACATGGGGCAGAGAGAGCAACACCAAAGCATTCAGAACCTGACTGCATGGATAGCAACACAAGGGAAAGCTGCACCATGGCCAGAGGGTCTTAGTCATGGTCCCCTTCCAAAGGCATCCTGCAGATGCTCCTCCTTTTGTCTTCTGCAAATGAAGTGGAACCAAGAATCAGATTCAGCCCTTTTTGAGGCAAAGCCTTACCACAAGACATCTCCATGCCAAATCTGTCAGAGGCGTAGGCAGCTTTCAAATGTACTTACATACAGATAGATGAAACTGAAACCTGTGCCATTATTAAATGCATCAGAGGTCTAATCACCATAGAAATTCAGGAGAGTAGAATTACTTCCAAGAGTGAGCAAGTGTTTTCATTGCAGTGTTCTTAGCTTATTCCTGATACCGGGAGAAGCAATGGTGCCTTCTCAGCATACTGGCCAAATGGCTTAATGAGGTAAGGAACCTCTAGTCATAATGAGCATTGCAGAAATTTACTGGTTTTACTCAGCTTCTTTTTCTTGAATACTGGAACTGGTCATGTGCCCTAGCACAGGATGATCTGGGTACCCAGTGGCTATGGATGCAAGAGATCCTAGAGAAAAGCATCATCCACAGAGAGTGACATCATCAGGAGATGCAGGAATGCTCTTATAACCTTTACAAAATGAAGGCCTTTTTGTTTCTGAGATCCCATTTCCCTCAGTGAAGGGGAGCCACTCTTAAGCCTCATTTATACACACTGTGTATAAAGCAAAGGTTGAGTTGGGTCTCAAGTTCACATAGGAATACAGGAACCCTGAACTGAGACACTCATCCAATGCCACAATAAAATGTTGCTTCTAGTCCCTACCTTTAATTTTGCTTAAATGCCACTTCATTCTTTCTTTTCAACATTCCTGCTAAGTAATTTTAAGAAATGTATGGAGAACATAAGCCTCCACTAGCAATTCATAGGCAAAAAACAGGCAAATAATGTCACTGATTCCCCAGGCTGAATTCAAACCCCCTGTAATATATTGAGATTGCTTGATGTTAATAATGAAATGAAGGGAAACTAATGGTGCTTATTGCTTTTCCAGCCAGAGTGCATACATGCACTGGAAACCTCTATGATAATCTGTTTTCCCATTAGCAGATACATAAAGTGTGTATTATGATTTTGTTATTATACAACACAGAAGTTATTAGAAATGGGGTAAAGAGTCATAAGGCATTGCCTCTATGACACACTTAGAATCAGGATATCTGAAGGCTTGAAACAAAATTGACAGGAGGAAAAACGGCTGAAGTGATGACAGAACAAAGTGAGATATGGAAGAGTAAGAGCCAATGCCCTTTAAGTGCATTAAATATTTATTTAAATAAATATTTAAATATTTAAATATTCATTATCATTATGGTAATATTGAAAGTCCTGGAAAACAAGCAATTCGTGTTCACCACAATTTAGGAATAGCCACTGAATGTCACGGGACAAGGTGGCCTTCACCAGGAAGGAGGGAAACATAAGTGACACATCCTGAAGACACATCAGGAAAGGCCTGGATGATGCTCAGGGTGAGTCCAGCTTAAGCTGAGCCAACCTGTCACAGCTGTGCTTCAAACTGAGATTAGGGGGATGCACTGAAACTTTTCAAAGACAATCTGAACAGTCTTTGGACTGATGCTGTGGCAAGGTCCCATAAGGTCACAGAAGTTATCGCTTTACAATAGCTTCTGTGTAAGTGCAAGCTCCTAATTAATTGCTTAATTTGTTGCAGTTTGTAGAAACCTGCTTAGAACAACGCCATCTGTGTGACAAGGTCAACAAATTAGGACACATTCAGCACAATTACCAAGTGGGGTGTATTGAATGAAATCCAGAAATCCCAGTCTGGGACAATTACTATTTAAAATAGTTCAAAGGCACACGTCTCTGGACACTGAATTGCATTTCCTGGGTAATCACACACGGGAGGCTTTGCAAGTTACTCTGTCTGCCATTACCAGCCAAAGAGCCACCTTCAGCTTTTGTAGCATATCCTTGCCATAAAGTAGGGAAGTGCCAGCGGCAGCTACTAGTCTCTGAACCATGGGCAGGGCATTTTCCACCAACTTTTGGTCCCCACTGTGAAGAGAGGACATGGTTCCATCCACAGATACCCCCCTACAGATGACTGAGCCATAAAAAGTCCAAATTCAGAAGTGCCTCCTTAAGAGGACCTGGGAAGAAGGGATTTGTTCTTTCCTGCTCCCATCATCACATTTCTACACTTCCAGCTAGAGACAGTAGCTGTAAGGAGAGGTTCCTCATGGTGATACACATCATGATGCTGGGATGGACACTTAACATCTATTGGCCGACTTTGGGACCAGGGCCTGGGAATTCTGTGTAACAGCTGGTTTGAGCTCCATCCTTTATCCTGGACTTCATGATGGAAAAATATTCACTTGAAGCAAGTCAGGATTAGGAATATGGTTCAACAGGGACTGTCAATTCCATCATTCCTGCTATGACCTCTCTTTTAAGTCTGGCTTCCCTTGCCCTCTTATAGGAAGCTGTGTCTATAAACATGCATGGGCTTGCATTCACTCAGCCAACCATGACTTTCACACTTCATGGAAATACTGCAAGAAATGCCAAGATATGGAAATGTCATTCACAGCTCATTGCTCATTATGCTCCATAATGCGTGTATTTTAATACTAAACTGGCATAGGGGAAGGGAAAATAAATATTTTCACACTGTGGTGTTTTCCCCTCCCAAGCACATAAATACTACATTAGTTTTATTGTACAACAGCACATTAAGATCACATGCCTTGATAGGTGCATTTTAATGCTCTGCCTACATCTGTGCATACAGCTGGAGACAAAGCATCCAGCAAATGCTATTGTTTATTAGGAAACAGTGTTTGGGAACAACACAATAATATTAGATAATTAACTCATTTTTTAACTTAAAGATTTCCACCATTTTAGGCACAAAAGAATCAAGGGCTGGAAAAGGGTACCACAGAGAGTATGGTATGAGATAAAGACTGTTACAGATTTAGGCCAGGGCCAGGAGGTGAGTATGTATGTATCTGTGTGCCTGCAGCAGCCCAGATTTCTGGTGGCTGCCTCGGGGAAACGCTTGTTGCTGGGCTCAATATTTTGTCCAGACTCATGGGAACAAAGTGCAGTCCCTACATCTACTTTAGTAGGACAGGTTTATTTTCTGTTGGTCTTGTTGGCTTTCAAGCTTCCTGGCTGACACAGATCTTAACTTCACAGAGGTCCCCCTGGACGCTGCCACTAGCAATTGGAATCTGTCTTTTACTAAGCTGCTTTTCAGGGTCCCATGATATGACTTTTTTATCAGCTTTAGTTTTCACTTGAAGAAACCCTTGCACCCAGTGGGCAAGCCTGTAGGCTCACTGTTGGGACAGCCACAGCAACCATTTTCCCTGGAGGAAAACCTCAGTGAATAACCACAAGGGAGGTTCAGGCTGCAAAGGCACAACAGCCGAAAATGGAAAGTCTTCTCCTTTCCTGTCTCTGCCTGTACAACACCTGCCTTCCTTTCCCAGGT
Source organism: Heliangelus exortis (assembly GCF_036169615.1). Taxonomy (NCBI): domain Eukaryota; kingdom Metazoa; phylum Chordata; class Aves; order Apodiformes; family Trochilidae; genus Heliangelus; species Heliangelus exortis. The sequence goes on along the minus strand of NC_092424.1, from coordinate 32,634,541 downwards.
TCTGCCTTGTTTGTTTGATACAATGGATAATCCAATATTTATTTTAGGCTGAAGAGCATAGTCATCACTGATGAAAATTCAGTGAACAGTTTTAGATATAAACTGCACAGCTGCAGATGGGTCCCAGTCCCTTCTTTCTCACCTGGTTTTCTTATAGTTCATCCCAAACTAAATATTTAAAAACTATTTCTTTTCTGCTGCTGAGAAGTCCATCAATCCAATGAAGAGTTACAATTGTCTGGCAGGCATTTGTGGGTGTCTAGATTGCCAGAATCAAGTCTGCACTTGTTCTACAAGTGTTTTTCTGCAGCCCATTTGAAAGAGATAGGTAAATTGTAATCAGAAATGATCAATTCACTTTGCTGTGCATTCAAACAAAGCAGTAATTCAGTAGCTCTCACCAGAACATCTACTTAGCTGTATATTCAAGACTAGAATATAGCCCCAGGTCTTCAGTATGTGATGTTGATCTCTGAGAACAAGGAAAATAAAATACCTAAGCATTCTGCAGACAGATAAAATGTTGACCTTATTCTTTGCTACTGAAAACATCCATTCCTTTACTGCTGCATATATAAAATTTCAGACGTGTGTGCCTTTTTTCATTTGTTTTTGTTTAGGAAAAGGGTGCTGACACAGTGCTGAGACAAAAGAAATGTCTACTATATAAACAGCACCCAAAGAACTACTCTAGACACAGGCTCGGTTCTCCTTGCCATGGGAGAATTCTAGGGGCATGAGTGACCATCTAGGATGTGAGAAGCTTCATCATATCAACAGGCTTCTGAAGCAGCATCCAAAGACCTTTGGCTTTTCTGACAACAGAAGCAGACACTAGGATGGCCAGAATGGAGAGGCCATGTTCCACCCTTAGATCTGCAATGGGTCTATACTTTTCTCATGCCTCTTTGAGCATGGTGATGTACTAGGGAGGTATAAAATCATATGCCCTGTTTGCACCCCTAGATTCCTTTTTGTCCTCTCCTGGAATATAATGTGTCCTCAAGACTTTACCTTTGCAGATGTGAAAAATCAATTATTAACCGGGACATATGGAGATTAGTAAAAAAAGACCTTCTATGTCCCCGCTAACAAATTACAACCTTGTTGTCTAGGCTAAAAAACCACCAAAGAAACACTGCCTGAGACTAAAATGTTGTTTAAACTCAGTGAGAACTGCCTAAATGACAGGGCCCTGAACCCTGTCATCAATTGCTGTTGAAGATTTATTACTCTACTCTTTAGGTGCCTATACCAGACAGGCCTCTGAATTATTTTGTGAATACTACATATACACAAAGACACTAGTGGCAGGTGTGCAAGTAACCTGTTGACAATGCATTATTCTGCTCTGAAACAATTCTCATGGTCTCATAAGCATGTGAAAAAAAAAGGATGCCTGGAGGGAATAATGTTTTATAACCCTGAAGCATGACTATATTGACAGGGGCTCTGGCTGGCTCAGCATAATGTGTGAAGCATAAATATCTGACACAGAACAATTCATGTACAAAATGTGCCATTCTGCAGGATGTTCTTGCTAATAAAAGAGACCCCTCATCTCCTCAAACATTTTGAGTTGGTATCCCTTCTGTCTCAAAACCTCCTTGTAATTAAACACCTGCATAATGAACTAAAATCTCCAGGGAATGTTATTTGCGAGCTATCTTTCCAATTTAAAATTAGCTTAAGGGCAAAACCAATCAGGCCATTCATCAATCTTATCTTTTTTGTAGCTGTAGTTTATGACTAGGGAGATGTGACCACAAGACCTAAAGGACAAAAATAAATGAAAAGCAAGTTATATGAGACACTTATAAAGTTCCGTGGTGCAAGATCTCACCCACAGTACACTGAAATCAGCAGCTGCTGACACACAACAGCTTCTAAATGACAATTTTCTTCTCTGCACAATTTCTTTTCAGGAGATGTCTACCCCAACAGGAAAAGTCAATATGAGCAAAGTCTACCCATATGCACACAGCTGTCTGGCAGACAGCTCCTGCCTGGAAAGCCAAGATTTAGAGATGGTGATAGTAAACCCCACTTCAGAACAAGCTATCCTGGGAAATCAAAAGGTCATGAGACACCCTCTTCCACTCTGTTGAGAACTATGCTTTCTCTCTCCTCTGAAAGGCACAGAAGTTGCAGACCTGGAAGGTACTGATGCATGTGATAAGATTCTTTGCAAAGCCACAATGGATGTGACCCAAATGTCCCTAATCATGGGCCAGGGACATCAATTTCAGAGCTGCTCTTCGAAGAACAAGATACCCAGCACTCTCACATAGTGACATATGTTCCTGGCTATCTCAGCAGGTAGTTCCTCTCTGTATCACAGCTGAGAACAGCAGCCATGTTATTTTATGCTGGAACAGGCTGTGCTGTTCAGTATTCGCTACTATCCTCTGCCTGGCAAATGTGCCATCTGCCTGATGGCAGCAAGGGGAGGAGTGTGAACAGCAGTGACATTCTGTACTCCAGACCTTGTGAATACAGTCTTGTCTGTGCCCTGGCCATGCACATGCTCTGCAAGCCCCATGGGCTCTGATGACCTGGGGCATCATTCTCTGAGCACTTTCCGTTCACTAAGAGCCTGCAGAGAGGCACTTGGTGTCAAAGGAGACCTCCAGACCCCCACAAAGTTGTTCTATAGATATACAGATACATGGATATAGGTGTAGATATATTCTTACTAGTGGACCTCCATCCTGCTCACAGAGGAGCAGGGTGAGGCTGATGCTAATGTCTGCATTTGTTGAGTGCTCTGAGTTTTTTCCTGTGATCTGTGTGGCCAACCATGTGAGGTGTATCCTGTGCTCTGCATGCGCATGCTGCTGGGACTGCATCTTCAGCCTTCCTGCTGCTTGGGCCTGAGGTCATAGAGAAGCAGCATCTTTGCCTCTCTTGGTCTGGTTTATCTCTTTTGAAGTACTATCCTCTAACTGACACTATCTCCGTGTTTTATAAACATGCATGGTTGTCACTTTCCTGGGCTTGTATCCGCTGCTTGTGGATCAACTTGTGCTGCCCAGCCAGGGAAACCAATGTGCACAGCATTGCTCCCTTCCCCAGGGGCAGACCCACCTCCCAGTTAGTATCCATCATGTCAACAGACCTGCCAAGGGCAGAATGCCTGCGACACATACAGGCAGCCCCTGCCCCAACCCCCCGATCCGACAAGCTAGCCAAGGGGTGAGAGCCATCAGCTAAAGGTGATTAGCATAGGCCATGCTCCTCAGCCCTAGGCTTGAGTATAGATGCAAATCAAAGCACAAGCTATGTATGTCTGAAGAGCCATATGCAATTTAAAGACAGCTGTCTTGTGGTAGCTAAAATTATGGTGTCACTTGATGATCTTGGAGTGCTTATCCTTGCAAGTACTGTGTTTTAACAGGAGTGCAGGCATATGCACTCATACTCACAGAGACAGTTTGCAAGCATAGCTGTATGAGTAGTTTGCAAGCAATGCTCACCCCACATTTCCTCACATATAAACCTTTTTTTCAGAGGTTTCAAACTCTGCCAAACCTCAGATGTCTAACATGCCAGGCCTCCATAGCTATTTCTGTGTTATAAATGTGGCTGGAAGAACTTCGCTCTTGCTTAGAGTGAAGTCCCAGAGAATACAGCTCATCCAGGTAAGAAGCTAAGCCCTGTGAGAGAAGGGTCTGAGACCTATAGGCACCTAGGGGTGAAGTCATGTAAGCAGGGACTGGTCCAGCACCATCTGGGGGACCTGCATGTCAATGTGAGTCTCTGGCTTGGTCCCCCCCTTGGAAGGACAGTTGGCAAATCAAATCTTCCACAGAGAAGTGAGCGGAGAGGGTGTGACCTCCAACAGCACGGTGAAAAATCAACTAATGACTTGGCATGTCAAGAAATAATAAGCATTAAATAAACAGCATCTATATTCATCAGCTAGTAAGATTGAAATAGGCTCAGAGGAAGCCATACATCATGGTGTCTGCCATCTACCTGGCAACTGGGATGCAGTGTGGTCAGCAGGTTGAACATCCCAGGGACAGGGACAGGGCTCTCACATTGAAACAGTAGCCACACTGTTGGCCTTTGGCAACATGAGGAAGACACTGGCAAATAATTCTGCTGGGAAGATTTCTACCACAAAAGTCCTTAGCAGCTCCATGTGAGGAGGAACTAATTTTGAGGGCTTTTTGACCCATTTCCTGACACAAGAGGGTTTGGTTGTCCAGAGTTTTTATTCATAAACTTCTACAGCTCAAAGACTAAAGAATTTCATCAGAAGGATGCCTGCATGTGCCTGCACTCACAAGCACACACAGAGCCAGATGAAGAATGTAGAGATTTGCTTTTTGAGTGATCAGCACAGATGTATCAAAGCTTTGTGTAACTGACAGCAAAGACGGGGCTGAGCAACACCAGAACACACCCACTACCCTACAGCCAAGCTGTGTGACCCAAAGCAAGAGCCCAGCTTCGACTCAGGGATTGTGTGATTAGGTATCCTGCTTCAACACACCAAAAAAGGTACTTTTCATATTATATTTAGAGAGGCTAAAGCTCCTCTTCTTTTGACAATCAGATCTTTTGTACAAGTGCTACTTAGTCCAAGAAATGATGCATGGCTGAAAAACCAAAAACCTCTCTTGAAAATGCAAAAGCCTGCTGTCTGCTTTAGCAGTGCTGACCAGCACATCCTGCAAGTATCCAGCTTGGCCTGTCACTGCACATATGACAGCTAAAGAAAAATATACTGGGTTCTAGGTTTTGCCTGTGCCTTTTCATCTCAGAGGTAAGACTGCACCACTAGTACAAACATACACTCATGGCTGTGGATGTCAGCTTCTTTATAGTTTATTATATTCTGTTTTCTGATGCAGAAAAGTGGTGCATGAAGACAAAAAAAACCCCAAAACAAAACAACAGGGTGGGCTGGTAAAGCACAGAAAGATCTTACCAGCATCAACAGACAGATTGGCTGGTCAGAATTACATCCAGTATGTTGCAGGTTGCAGGTTGTCCTGTCTCATGGTTTTCCCAGTTCAGACTGGGACTATGAGCTATGTTTCTAATGAATAAGCAACAGGTAACGCCTGGCTGTTATGTCCCTGCCCTATTCAGTGGTGGCTAGACATCAAAATCTTATGCAGAAAAGCTAAGAATGTGAAATACTTTCATGTGTGCTGAGTACCTAATCTCTGGTCTCTGATAAAGGTTAAGTTTATACTCTCTTGTCCCTCCCTGTGGGGACATGAACATTATCTCTATTCAGTAATTCTCTAACATTATCTACTATTCAATATATTTATTGATGACCTGGATGAGGAAGTAGAGTGTACTATTAGCAAGTTTGCTGATGACACAAAACTGGGTGGAGTGTCTGACACCCCAGAAGGCTGTGCTGCCATTCAGAGGGACCTGGACAGACTGGAGAGTTGGGCAGGGAGAAATTTAATGAATTACAACAAGGGCAAGTGTAAAATCTTACATCTGGGAAAGAACAACCCCAAGTACCAGTATAGGTTGGGGACTGAGCTGTTGGAGAGCAGCACAGGGGAAAGGGACCTGGGAGTGCTGGTGGATGGAAAGATGACCATGAGCCAAGAATGTGCCCTTGTGGCCAAGAAGGCCAATGGCATCCTGGGGTGCATTGGTTAATAGGTCAAGACAGGTTCTCCTCCCCCTCTACTCTGCCCTGGTGAAGCCACATCTGGGCCCCTCAGTTCCATAAAGACAGGGAACTGCTTAAGTGAGTCCAGCGTAGAGTGACCAAGATGATGAAGGGAGTGGAACATCTGCCTTCTGAGGAAAGGTTGAGGGAGCTGGGTCTCTTCAGTTTGGAGGAGAGGAGAATGAGGGGTGACCTCATTAATGTTTATAAATATGTTAGGGGCGAATGCCTGGAGGACAGATTCAAGCTTTTCTCAGGGGTGACTAAGAATAGGAAAAGGGCAAAAGCTACAAACTGGAGCATAGGCGGTTCCATATAAATATTAGGAAGAATTTTTTCACTGTGAGGGTGACAGAGCACTGGAGCAGGATGCCCAGGGAGGCTGTGGAGTCTCCTTCCCTGTAGAACATTCAAAACCCACATGGATGCCTTCCTGTGTGACCTGCTATAGGGGACCCTGCTCTGGCAGGGGTTGAACTAGGTGATCTTTCAAGGTCCCTTCCAACCCCTAACTTTCTATGATGCTATGATCTCTCTCTTCTCCGCAGTGACCACTGAAACATGTCAACATACAGTTTCTTGAAAGCCTCTACCTCTGAAAACTGGATAGCAAGTAATAAAAGAGTTCAGTGAAGAATGACAAGGTACTCCTTTGCCTGTTCATGTATGCCTTATGTCTTCATGATAACTGGAGAAAGTCCTTTCATGCAGCGCACAGTCCTGACTTCTCTTTAAAGACAATCCAAGCGATGGTATTTGGAGCTGTGCCTACTCAAGCAATCCATGGGCTGGGGAAATAATTACAGAGCTGTGCACGCCTCAATCACTGTGCAAGGGAGGTAATTATGGCACAGAGTAAGCGAAGCAGACGGGAAGCAATTGCTCTCATTGCGCTTGGATTGCAGACTGCTGCCTAGCAGGTTTCATGTGCTGCCAGGGAGGAAAGAAGTTTTGGAAGCTATTTGAACACCTAAAGATACCAAGAAGCATCCAGTGGGATTTTTCAGGTATATGTCTATTCCAGCCTGACAGAAATCCAAGGATGTTACATGGAAGATGGATAGAAGTGTTGTTTATATCCTTGATTCTGCTCTGGTCTGGTTGGCATCTTTCAGAACCTTTGGTGGGCACTTACTAGGAGGTGAAGGACTCCACATGACCACCCATGTTGCACAAGAGAGAAGGTACAAAGTGGAGCTCATTCACACCAGACTTAGGTCTCTGATAATTAATTTCTTTTAAAAGAAAGGAAAGAAATTTGTGCCAAGGTATTTCTCTCTTTCCTAAAAATAAATGCAGAAGGAAAAAGTGGATTCAGACTGAAAGGACCCTTCAGGATTATCAGCCTCCACCAAGCAGACATACTGACATGCCCTGATAAATCACCTTGTAGATATAATGGTAAATTTGACAAGACAAAAGATATATTTTTAAACTTTTTTTCTGACTTATGAAGCTTCAGACTTGCCTAGAAATCTACAAAGCCAGAATTTCTAGAAAAAAAAAAGAAAGCTAAAGTACTCAAAAGGGAGGAGATTTACAAAACAATAAAACATAGTGAGTGTTTCTTGATCAGTCACTGTTTGTGGAGGAACGTTTTATGGTGAAAGGCATATAACACTTAGATTTTCCTCTGCAAAAGCATTAAAACACCCTCTGTCTAAGCCCTTTAGACTCACTTATAAGCTGTTAGCAAAGCAGATGATCAAAAAAATTGCAAGCATAAAAACTCATACGCTCTGTTTGTAGTCAAAAAGTAGCCAGCTTTGCTTGGAATAGGGAGATCAACAGGCAAAACCCTACTCATGAAAATCAGATATGCCAATGGAATGGAATTGTTCTTCCTTTCATAGAGTGCATTTCTGAACCTGCCACTCCTCCCTTCTGGCTCAGCTAAACCTCATGCACATCTTTGTTTCCACCTGCACAGCTGCATCATTCCATACAGACGCACTCCAAGAAATCAAACAGCAGCAACAAATTGGCAAGAGCCTTAGAGAAAACAGTAAGCTCCACATAGAGCAGAAATAGCCCTTACAAAAAGCACATTGCTTTTATGGAGCCCAGGAAAAACTTATCTATTTGTAAACATCACCTCTGAAATTTTGCAACGTCCATCCTTGTATAATTCTTTCACTTGTATAATTCACTTTCACAGACGTATGCAGTGTAACTATACTGACAGGCACTGCAGGATTAAACAGAAAGCACTTGTGCTTTTGGACTGAGCTGCACTGCAAATATATCTTCTGCAAATCAGGCCTTAATCTGTAAATGCATTGCACCTAGAGGGTTTTTAAAGGTTTTTAAAAGTTTTTTTTTTAAAAAATTAATCACAAATGCTAAATTCTGTCACAAAGAATCCATCTGCAACCTTTGAAGTTCCTAGACATAATTTTTTTCAGGCAGGGCCTTTTTAGAAAGGACCATACAGGAGACTTTTGAAAAACTGAAATTTTCAAGAGCTCAAGCAACTAAAAAAAAAGGGGTGAACGCAAGTGTCAACTTTTGATTTTTAGTTATAGTTCTGACTTTTGATAAAGGATAGAGAATGTTAGACTACCCTTTAGTATTAATAGGAGATCTCAAATGCTATTCAGGAGTTGAAGTTAAAAGACCTAGATAAATAAAAATCACATGCTTATAGGACATAATGTTTTACTGCTTCACATATAAAACATCATTTTGAATGGTTTATGCTCCAAAGCATGAGTCAATACCACTGTCTTAATTAGCATAGCTAGGTGCAGGATTTTGGTGATTTATACCAACTCTTTTAGCGAATTCTCAATGATAGAAGGTTTTGGCCTTAATTTGAGCTTAGTTTTTCCACTGGAAAATGCCAAATTTTTGGGTGTGGGGTTTTGCAGAGTTGCCATTTTCAGTGAAAGCTGGTGGTTTCTCAGGGCCATGAGGAATGTGCTGGAGTAAAAGGTAGGCAGAGAAGGTGCCCAGAAAGCCGACAGACTCATGTGCCCATGCTAGACTGGGATGAGCACAGACTTGACCAACTCTCTGCAAAAGACTTGGGAAAAGCAGTTCTGATTTGATTCAACTGTTGGGGAGAACTAAGAGACAGGAGGAAAAGAGTATGCTGGAGTGGCATTTTATTAGTAGTAGTAATAGTAGTATCATTTTTAGTGAGGAGGTAAGAAAAAATTTCTGCTTCAAACACAAAACCAAAAAGCAGAAGTCAAACTTCTCTGAAACACAGTCCTTTCTCCTGTGTGGATTTAGTGACAGCTTGCCTTGGTGAATCCAAGGGTTTAATTTAAAAAGATTAATTAATTTACCACTTGTCAACTGAATAATAGCAAAGTACTTGCCTGACCTTTCTTATTGTCAGCTCCTAGTTATAGGCAGCCACATTAAGCATTTGCCCAGTATTATGCTAAACCAAACCAACATGTAAGTTTCCATTTTCCAGGACCTAAATCCTTCATCACAATTATCTTTTTTCTGCTTTCATGTTACCTTTTCCATCTTCCCTTATGCTCCAGCTGAGGAAGTAGGATCTCATGGATCCATGCTGGCTCCTGGGATCAGTTCACAGGTATTTTGGATGCCTTTCATACACTGACTTTCATCACATTTAGCTTCTTAGCCTTACTGCTTTTTAGTACTTAACTATATAGTTTGTTTTGCATTTATTGGACTGTGCTGTGTTTTCATTGCTTAGATTAAACTAGCTACCAACCTCTAGGTCTCCTGAGGGAATGCTACCACAGGAAATTAATGAATGCACTGTTTTCGCCAGCACAGAGCAAACACAGTGCTAATGGTGACAACCTCTCAAACCCTCCTTGGTCGCAGCACTGGTGAAAAATCCTCCCTAGTCCATGTGTGAAGAGATGGGGCCACTGAAATTGCAGTCAAATAGCTCTGCTTGAAGGACCAAATAGCAGGATACAAAAGTGTGAAGATCTCAGCTGATTGCTTTACTTTTTACAGCCATCATCATCAGGCAATTCCCTTAACCCAAACTTTGGAAATCAATAGCACTCAAATAAGGAAACTTGTTATTTTCTACTGGATAAGCTTGACTTGTCTCAGAGCCTTCAAAGTTCAATGACAGGCCCTCTCTTCCTTTGTTACTGAAGACTAGGAGTCTTCAGATCTGAAGTGTTGGCTCAGTCCTGAAAAATCCCCAGTGTTGGTAAACGTTCACAGAAGGCACACTAGAAAGGCAGGTGAGAAGGTGAATGATTTTGGTGCTGTTGAATCATTTGCAACAGGCATTGCTACCATCAGTAAATATAAATGAAAGTTTCCTTGCAGTCACTAATAAGAGTTCCAGTGTGACTCCTTTTCTGTGACGTTACATTATCTACCATCCTGGGAAACTCAGTAATTACTCTGCAGGCACTTGTGAAGACATACTTGTTGAAACAAATGATGGGGCACAAGGTGACTGTCAGGCACTGGCTGGAAACCAGTAAGCCTCTCTCATGAATGAAACAAACCAAAACACTGTCACTTCTCTGGTAAAAATTATTTCACTATTAAAATTGGATAAGAAAAACAGGCTGAGCAATTTTTTAGGGGAGAAGTAAATTGTTCCTGAAAAGCTAATTCTGCAGAACAGAAATAATTTTCCTCCTCCTGGAAGGACATTACCCAATTTACTTTTCCAAATTATCAGCTTGGGAATCAACAGATCCCTTTTCCCAATGGAAAATCCAAGTGTTTGAGATATCAAGGGTGTTTTCCACTCAGAAGTCACATCAACGGAAAATGCCTAGCTGGACTCTGTACGGCCTGACATACACTGTTGACTACAACCTAAAATATTTTGTAGACTCCTCCCTCAGAGAAGTATCTCACAAGACAACAACCACTATCACAGAGACATATCAAAGTGGGGGATGCACTATCCTGTTAACCACTGCCCACCACCCCAGAGAATGTCTTGCCCAAATTTGGGTTTTGATGAACTTTCCTTTCAGGTGTGAGGTGATATCTACTCCGTGGAGGCAAAACTCTGAATTAGCAGGATATGTTTTAACATACCTCATGAGACAGGTAAAAGGCAGCAATTCCTAATGGCCAGAAGCAGCAGAGCATGGAGAACACAGTGAGGCCAAGGTGATCTCTTGGTGGCATCATCAGGAAATTATCTTCACTTTCAGTGTCACTTGAATAATCACTCTGAAATAGCAAGGAAGAGAGAAATGCAGAGGTGCTGGTTAATGATATAATTATTTCTCCTTTGCCCTGGGCCATGTAAAATTCCCTCTAGTCACACCAGGGCAATTCCTGAATATCAAGTTAGTCCTCCCAGCACTCCTGGTTGGACTTAATGATCTTATAGGTCTTTTCCAATGAAAATGATTCTATGATTCTGTGATACAAGGCTTCTGGTGACTCACCCCAGAGTCTCTAGCATGCAGGGGTCTCTAAGCGGGGCCAGCTCTGGGGGCACTTGTATCCTATTCATCAGGGCCTGTATACCCATTCTGCTCTGCTTTGTCCCCACAGTGACAGGACCACAGGAGTCAGCCTGCCTTCCTGCAGTACCCACACCAGCCGGTGGCATCCTTTAGAAGGACTTCAGGATTGTGATTGCTGGCTGCAACACATCTCCCTCCCTGTCCTGCTGAAAGGGTCACCAGGACACTAACTCCCTGTTTTATGAGTTGAGAGACCCAAACCCTTATGTCTGCACCAAAATCAAACAGGAGAGAAGTAGGAGCATAGCTCAGAGGCAGGGCTATTGCTGCAAGTCGCAGGTTGGTAGTGCAGCTGCTCTGCTAGCACCAACACTTTGGGAAGCCACCCCACCCAGCATCACAAGGTCAACTCTCTTTCTGTCTCCTACTGCACACCCAGCACCGGCCAACAGGTGTTGTCCACATGAACAACAGGGGAATCTCCACTTACCAACTGTGTCACAGCCTCCATCAATACTGCATGAAGTTGTAAGCAAGAAATGAGAAATTACAAGGTCCATAAGGAGCTTAAAAAGGCCCATTTTACATTTTCATTTTCCATGAATGAACAAAAGAGACGCTCTTCCTAGACAAACTGGGGTGAGCTGGGGTGAGTTGGACTTCAGAAAGATATTGTCACATATCTAATGCAGAAGAAGATGCTCTGCATTTCCCAGCTCAAATAGTCTTCTGGAAGGCCACTGCTCAGGTGTCCAAGAGAATGTCAGACAGACATTACCCACTGGGGACAAGGTGTGATCATGGTGCAAATATGGTGCAAACCTAAGCATAAGGAGCAAAGTAGCAAAAGCTGAAAGAGAAGAAAAGCCCAAGTTGCTCCAGCAGTGATGGGATGCTGCCAGATTTACAGTGTGTACACAGAAGAACCTGACCAGGCGTGGTTCATAGATGCCCCACGGTCAAGCTGCAGCAACCCTGACCTAGCAAAAGTTTCTTTCATGATAATTACTAGGACTGGTCCACAGGGAACCTGACAGCCCTGCTGCTGAGCAAGTAAAAAAAAATTCTTCAGCAGAGCAGGAGTGGAAAAGACCCTGCTCTCTGGTGACTTTCTCCTCGCCTGAAGGGAATCAACATATATTAACAGGCACTGAGCCTGTGGTGATTCCAGGCTTTGGAGTTAAATCTTTAGTGCAAGAAGTGTCTTGCAAAGCTTGTTAACTCTGGGAGCAGCTCTAGGCTGAGAAAAGGTATCCAAAAATCTTCTCAAAAAAATCTTTCATGGTTGCATGTTCCTTGTTGATTGTAGGGAAAATATTGTGCAAAATCTCACTCAAAGACATCTGTGTCACGTTTAGAAACTTCCCTTTCTGAGCATGGATTTTGTGTCCCTCAGAAACTTAGCAGCCTGTTCAGGAGTTTTTTGCCTTTGGGCCAAAACAACTTCTAAAATTACACTGCTTTACAGGTGAGCTCTACATGAGAAACTCCTGAACATGCTGCAAAGTCATCAAGAAAGGAAACTGAAGCTATGTGCAAGAAGGTAGTTTCTAAACATACTGCTTGTGACTGAGAAGACACCATGACTCCCTGGTCATGGCAGCCTCATGATATTTGCAAAGGGATTCCTCCCAAATGGACTCATTTGAGGAACCCATCAGGTGACATGACCCAACACTTGCTAGCATGGAGAGAGTGCTTTGATACAGTGCTGCCAAACACCTTCCACACACCACAGGGACTTGGAAGGGACAGGAAGGGGCACCAAACAGGTCCCATGCACTGATATTGTGCATGCCATCTCCATCATGTAGAGCACCCCAGCCTGTGTCAGGAGTCTTGATGCCTCAGCAGAAATGACAAAGCTCCATTTGACACAAACTCATTAGATATTTTTTAAAAATTAAAATAATAATAAAAAACATAACATAAAACAAAACCAAAAAACCCTACACACAAAAAAGGGCATGTAGTGATAGGATGCCTTGATGGCTTTAAACTGAAAAAAAAAAAAGGTAGATTTACTTTAGATATTAGGAATAAATTCTTTAGTGTGAGGACGATGAGACACTGGCACAGGTTGCCCAGGGAAGCTTCGGATGCCTAATCACTGGAAGTATCAAAGGCCAGGCTGGACTGGGCTTTGAGCTAGCTAGTCTAGTGGAAGATGTCCTTGCCCATGCAGGGGGGTTGGAACTAGATGATCTTTAAGGTCCCTTCCAACCCAAACCAGTCTATTACTCTATGAATCTCATTTATGCTGATACTGGTGTTTGAGCTTGGTGACTTCCATTTTGCTTTAATTTTCAGAACAGACCATGTAAGTAATTTTTAATACCAACAATCTTTCCTTTCAGAAGTAAAAGAGGGGAGGAGGATGGAGGAAATACACAGTATTGCTGAAATGGTCTCTTGAAGCAGTGTTCTTCCCTAAAGTTTATGACAGGTACTATATGAAAATACTTTTGATTTCCCAGTTCTTGGTTGAGTAATGTGCTGGCACTGTACCTGTGAAAAGCACCTGTATCATATTTCAAATTGCCTTTTCTTGCAGCTGAAGATGAAATGGGGCAAAGATTCTCTAGATAGTTTTGATCAAGTACTGAACCAGAAAATGATCAGTTACACTGCTTTCCAAAGGGAACAACCATTCTCAGGGTAGCGGCATAACGCCATTTCAGAGCGCTTCCATGGTGACCAGAATGGTGGCTGGTAGATTGCAAGAGGATAATTGTGAAAGTTTTTTTAGTTATGCTAACATAAAAACCCTTGTTGGAGAAGATTAAGCCACTATAGGATCATATTAATTCAATAGTAGAGCTACACTGTGAATGCCGTTGATGTCCTGACTATCAATCACCAAGAGCAATTCTGATCAGAAAGCCCCAGCCATGTAGTCCACATGTGAACCAGAAGGAAAAAAAGAAAAAAAAAAAAGAAAAAAGAAAAAAAAGAAAAAAGAAAAAAGAGAAAAAAATGTTATAAATCCCAGGAAGAAATACAAAAACAAAAGGTACCTCTTGCCTCTTCCAGCTAAACATTCATTTCTCCAAGCTAACCTTCCTCCCTGATGTTCTCTCTCCTACAACATAATAGCCAGTCCTGAGCTTACCAAGAGATCTTCCCTAGCCAAAAACCTTTCTGATGTGGGGAATCTTCTGACAATTTGGTTAGCTGTCTGCCTTCACTTGTTCCAGGTTCTAGGAGAGCTGCACCCTGACACTGGAGGACCTGGGCTTTAGGGGAGTTGAGAAGCTTCACCAATTACAGTCACTTTGGGTTAGCAGACTAATCCTTCATGATCACTAATATTCTTCTCCACATCACGGCTCCTTTCATGCTTAACAGCTTCTTTATAGATTTACATGGAACTCTTCACAATTTTGTCATAACTTCACTAATCTGACTGAAAGCTTCTAACTCTTGCAGAAGCTTGGGAATAGCATAATTAATTCATTTTCAAGGTTTAGGTGCTTTTCTTTACTTAATATTAAGCTAGATGGGTTTAACAATCTGATCAAACTATCAGTTGGTTTTTTTTCTACAAGTGTACCACCACTGAACTCTCCAGCAAAATAATAAGCAAGAAAAAGAGAACTGGTACAACCATCAAACAAACAAACAAACTACCACAAAACCCACAAAAAACAACAAAAAATATGGCAAAGAGAATTAAAAGATTAAAATATCCTGTTCATCAGCAGAGCAAAGTTCCCTAATAGTTACTCTCCTAACAACTCTCGGTTACTCCAGCCTTTAGCTGATATGGTAAAGACAGAATCAGATTTTTCTCTTGAGAAGAGCTCTTCTATCTTGTCAGTCAGGTGGCACACCCACTTTCTTCATGATGCTAGAAAAATCCTAGGATGAAACAAGGCAAAATACATCCTGATGCAGGTGCACCACCTAAGGGACAAGATACAGGAGGATGACAGGCTGTCATGGAGCAGCAGCAGCAGAAACTGACAATCTCTTCATAATGTTGAGGGATTTAGTCCTTTTCAGACATGACATCTGGTTCCAGTGGTTTCCACTGAAACTGCACAACCACATCTAACCACAGCGCACCGAGAATATTTAAAGAAGGCAGCATTTTTCCACTGCAAGTCAGGCTCTGTGTTGGAGACACATCTTTGTGCTTTAATGTAAAAGATGTAATCTCAGCAAGAGCCACAGTCCTTCCCCTTGCCAAGTGACCTGTGCTCTCCACAGCCCATGAGAAGTGCTGCTGTGAGAATAGATACCTGTGCAAATGGCCCTGTAGCAGAAATGACCCATTTCTGAAACTGCTGGCACACAGTGGAGATTTCCTGATTACAATGTATCTTTCCCTTCCCCTCCTCTTTTTCCCTGGTAATATGGGAAAAGGACATGAAGACAATGGCCTGTTTCCCCAAAGGGCTAGGTGACACCACCAGAGGGAAGGCTTTCACCTGCTGACTCAATTCGGATGTCCTTACACAAGCTCTCTGGCTCTTTTCTTATTTACATTTGTTTTTCAGTTGTGCACATCTCTGCAGCCTGAAAATGCAGTAGGAAGAAGTGGTATGGGAAGGACACAAACTGGAATTCTGCAGAAATATGTCTACTTCTCAGACACACAATGTGTGGGATTTTACAGCAGCTGGAATTGAAGTGCTGGACAATTTGTCAGGAAATCCTGACCTCTGTATTCAAGGGGCTGCCTCTGACGCTTCCCAAATGACTGGTGCAAGAAGTCAGCCTTGAACATAACCACAAATGTGGCCACTGTGGGGACTGACAGGGTGATGCTGAAACATGGACGAATCTTAGTATGTGAAGTTCAACTAGCTGTTTCAGTTGATAGTAATGCTTCCCCATCACATCAGTGCAGCAGGGAGGGGAGAGAGCAGAGGATATTTAAGAAGGGGTACCAAATAACTTAGACACATCTGTACACAGAGCTGAATGATGGGTGTACACTTTGGACTGTTGTGTTTCATGAGGCAGATACCTTGAGAAAACCACTAGAACAGAGTTCTCAGTCAAGAGCAAGCTGAAAATATACCACCTCTGTGAGGAGGAACAGGAAGAACAAATGTGGACCATGAAGAAGAAAGGAAAGGTACTGTGCTACAGACGCGTACTTACTGGGTCCAGTTCTGGTACCACCATTTCCCAACTACGCTGGAGAAATAATGAATCAGAAGGCGGGCAAAGGCATCATGCTGCAGAAAGTCATTTACACAGGAAGAAAGCAGAGAAGCCAACTACACTTGTAAGATAAATTTAAGATGCAATTTCATCACAGTCTGCAAGTGCCTGCATGAGTAGATAATTTCTGATCACAGAGAGCTCTTTCATTTGGCAGAAAAGCCAAAGAAATAGATTCTGCCAAAAGCAGAATAGATGAAGAGCAGACACAAGGTGCAGATTTTTCACAGAGATGGTGATGAACACTCTTCTGCAGGCATAATGGATTTTCTATTACACCAAGCGCTTTCTTAAAACTGAGGCTAGCTATCCCTAAAAGCTGTGCTTTACCACAACCTGAACAGAGGGTCTACACACAGCCTGCAGTGGGCTGCCTGCAGCATACGGGTGGCTGGACTTGATAGTCGCATGGTCCCTCACAGTCCTGAAACACAAGGCACACTGGAGAAGTCAGAAAACAACGTCTGCTGTGAACCACAGCTGCTAGCAACCTTTGATGGATATTCAGGAAACAGCCAGTTTGCTATTAACTCTTTTTTTTTTCCTTCAAAGCAACCAATTAAGCAACATGCACACACTGCATACAAAACTAATTTCTCGTATGGCCCTGTGGGATCTGTTTCAAATACAGATGGTTGGGTGGTCTGTTTTAGACAAAGACCAACACGTGATGCAGCTATAAGATAATATGTGTTCTGTTTCCCTCCACACGATTCCTGTTTCAGTAATGTAGTTAAACCTGATGCCCTACTCTGATCAGCACTCTGCATCCCTTTGCTCTTCTGCAAGCAGTATGAGTTCACCTAAATGCAGCAGATGGTGAAGGCAGCATCCTGGATGGTAGCTCTCCCACTGATAGTTGCAGTTTACCACTGCTCTACCTCCACACAGATACTTGTCACTGAGCAGCATCTGGCTGATGCTTACTTAAGAGGTGATGTATCTAAAAATTTTTTGCCATCATACATTCTTTGTCCTAGTGATGCATTATTTCATAGAATCAGAAAAAATCAGGGGTTGTAAGGGACCTCAAATGATCATCCAGCCCAAAATCCCCTGCCAAAACAGTGTCACCTACAGCAGGTAATTTATTTAAGCAGGTATTTATTTATTTGTTTGCCTACTTCTTTCTACCATTCTGAGTTTTGCAGTTGCTCCCCTTCAATTTTAAAGATATTTAAATGGTCCATAATCCACTGGCCTGGTCCAAGCTTGTCTTGTTTCCCCAACTTCCAGTCTAACTTGCCTTGCCAGTCATGCAGCCAGACTTCTAAAATGGGTTTACAGAGGTCTCTCCTTGCTTGGAAAGCTTTTCATATATAACCTTGCAAACCTAAAATGTATCAGGAGCAAAAAAATGTGAATGCAGCTGTCTATTTTTCCTCCTGTCCCCCTGGATTTTAATCATGCCCCATACAGTCAGTCTGCCTGTACCAGTAATTTGCATTCCATGCATTGCCACTGGAAGGAGATAACTGCAGGCAGCAATACACAAGATCCATACAGCATCTGAATAAACAAACACAGTTCCCATAGCCTCCTAAATCACACTCTTTCCCTGGCAGAGAGCATTAATCACAGTCATAAAGTAAATACCCCTAATCTCTGTGTGAGTGATAGGGCTCCCACTCAGCAAGAGGACCTGCCCAGCCTGCAGACACTGAGGCTCCAGCCAGAAGAAGAGCTGATGGTCCCTGCAGAGCAGAGGGTCTCAACACTGCTTGTTGAGGAAGATAAGGGACACTCCTCTTCCCTGGGTCATGTCAGCAGGAAGAGTAGCAGTATACACTGCAAGCGAGTAGGGTGACCCTTTATGTTTGTCCTCTTCTTGCTTTAGAGCTGACACAGCTTCCTTTGCAGTCCATTCCTCAAAGAAGTGTGCCTCATCCTCAGCTTCTGCAAATGACAGCATGCAGCTTATCCAAAGCTCATTCCACTTACAGTCTGGAGCCCAGGGACCTCACTGTGTACTGTCAGTCTGACAGGTCAGGGAAGAGATGATTAGACGAGGAATAGCTCTGGGCACTGGTTGTGATTAACAAGATTCATAGCAGGACACTGGGAGACTGATGAAGGTGACTTCCCAGCCATGCTCCCTTCACCTAATAAAGGTTAATATCCCTTGGCAGGGCTCAGTATCTCCAGACTCCAGTGGATTCTCCATTAAGGAAGAAAAATAAATCAAATACAAATAAAGTGTAATCACTCTTGTAACCTGTTGCTAATAATGTGCCTCTAAAGGAGTCCAGGGACATAAAGCATGTCTTGGGGGGCGGTCAGATCAGTGGACCACTAAGCCCCATGCTTTGTCTTTGACAGCAGCAGCAGGATGTGACATACAACTGGACATTCTGCAGTCCACCTCTTGTGTTCCCCCAGCACCCACTACTGTTGTGTAAGCTATATGAGAAAGAAAAGCTTTGACAATTCCTGTTTATTGTTACTTATGGTTACCTCATTCATGAATCTATCCAATTCCTTTATAACTTGCCAATCCATCATAACCTGTTGTGGCAGCAAGTCACCAACAGTTGACTACTCTGTTTGTGAAGAACAATTTTCTGTTACCAGCTTCATGCCAATCTCTTACTAGCTCCCTCAAGTGTCCCCTGCTTTTAATACTAAAAAGCATTATACTAATACCTACTACTATAAAACCTATACTAAACCTAATACTGAGGTTTGGCAAACTGCATCCACCTCATCCTTCCCCTTCATGATCTTGTGCAACTGGCTGATAGAGCCCTTGGCCCTCTCTACAAAACTAAGAGTCCCAACCTTTTTCACTTCTCCTTGTACTTTACCTTAATAATTTTCTTTGCTCTTTTCCATCTCTACTATGCCCTTCAGAAATGTGGACCACAATTGCCCACGCTATTTAAGAAAGTGGTCTGCTGAACTTCAATACAGAAAAAAAAATGCTGCCAGCACTCTGTCTTGTTCTCAAAACTGTTCTTCAAGATACCCAACATTTTCTTGACTTATTGGCTTGCCCTGTACACTGTTGTGAGGGACTTCACAGACCACTGACAATGATTTCTCCACTGTCTCTTTCCTGAGATGGAGCTCAGCATTGAGTTCACATGGATTAGATTTTTATATACATATAAATGTATTAGTTTCCACTTATTTACATTGAAATACCTCTGCCACCATTTTGCCAGTGAGCTTTGTGCAGCCCTTCCAGAGTTCTCCTCTGGCATGCCAACTGAGTACACAGAAGAAATTAACACGGTCCACAAACCTGGATGGATCTAGGTGTTTCCAGAAATAAGAGCCCAAATGCTTTAATCTTTCCCATGTTCCTGTGTTCCTCTGAGGATGTGCCACATGACAAAGGAGACCAAAATGACATTCCCAGATCCTCAACTCATCCTTAAGTGAGACAAGACATTTATTGCACCATTTTCTTCAGCTCCCCAAGGTGCAGAATGGAGAAAATACCATTTTCCCACCTCATAAGAAAGCTGTGATGACCATGGTATTCATTAGTGAAAATGAGGTGCAAGATCCTAAAGGAAAATGACCACAAAAGTACTCAGAGCATTCAAGACCTGCCTCGGATGTCATCCACGCAACCGCCTCACATGTCTGCAGTAGGCTGACTCTTCACCCAAGCTGCAGAGCTCTCTGGAAGGGTAAGCCTCTCATGCTCAGCTCCCTGGGGGTCATCCAAATGTGATTTCTGGTTACCCCCTCCCAGAGGAGGCTCAGGACACAGGAGCTCAGATTTTTTAAGCACCATGCAGGACGTCTAAGCCTATAGAAGCTGGCCACATGGAGAGAAATTGCACATGTCATGGGGCTGCATGGAATAAATCCCCTCCGGGGCCTTCTCTTCACATTGCAGAAGAGATAGAGGTAGTAAGTGTTTGGGAATGCTGAGAAAAGGACTTAGATGGTCCAGGACATTGCTTAAGAGTCCTGTCTCTACACTACTAAGCTGACGTTAAAGGGATGAGTTTCAAACCAGCATCCAGCAGTTTGTAGGAAAAAAAAAAAAAAAAAGAGAACATTTAGCTTGAAAAGCACTACATTTCCTTTCTTCCTTCAATCCTCAGAGCATTCTATTTATTTCCTTTTCAGACACCGTTTCAGACATTGCTGGGAAAAAAAGAAAAAGGGTTTTAAGAGAGAGCTCAGATGTATTCTTTTATGCGACACATATGAATAATGTAATTTGCTGCCATCAATAGCTCAGGTTCCTCTAAATAAGCCATTTATCTAGGGGTTAGGAGGAAAACTAGTAATAGTGTAATATGAAAAATTATGTTTCTGGATAAAAGATGACACTGGATTTACACATGAAATCTGACAGGTGGACATTTCAGCTACCAGTTCATAATATTTCACTGCTGCAACATATGACAAGTTATCTATCCATTAGTTGTGGTGTAAAGAACTCATGAGATATTTATAAGCATTCCAGATATACCTAAACAAGGAATCATTTTATTTCAGGGATGAGCAACAAAAAGCGAAGTTTAAACAGAGTGTGCAGCCTTCTGCTTTCATGCCTGGTGATTGATTGCTGGAGTGAATGGGGCTGTATATGCTAATGAGAGCTGTTTCAGAAATGTTTTTTTTTCCAGACAACTATGATTTTCACAGGCAGTTTGAGTAACCTTATATCAGGCCCTGAGAAACGCTGCTAGGAAAAAAAAAACCCAAACCAACCAACCAACCAACCAAAAAAAAAACCAAACAAACCCCCCCCCCCCAAAAAAAAAAAAAAAAAGAAGCAAACAAAAAAACCCCAAAAACCCAAACCCAATCCCCAAAAGAGTAAGTTAAACTTGGCCATGTTGTTGTAATGATGCACACGACCTCTGTTTAGATGCCTCCTGCTCCTCTGCAAGATCTACCTGATTCTTCAGAGTCACCAGGCTTGGAGAGGGTAGAAGGTGCCTCTGGTTAGGAAATTTGTCAGAGACACTGGTGAGCTGGACAGACCCATCCTGAAGGGTAACAGAGCAGCAACCCCAGCAGCCCATCTGGGTCAGCTCTTCAAAACAAAACCAAATTACTATCAGTTGAAACAATTGCTTTTCAGATACTTTCTCTGTGGTGAAATTTTCTGCAGGATAACAACAGCCTTTCTGGTTGCCAAGAGCCCAACTTTCTTCAAAAGTGAAATCCTGACAGAAACACACTTACCTGTAGGGTCCATTAAAGCTGTTCTCAGCATGTGTCCATGGAGTCCTGCACTACTTGCAGGAGGTCCATGGATCCATGGACTACAAAGGGGTGAGTTAGGTGTTTCAGCATTTTTAAGAAACTAAATACCCAGTCCTGAAAAAAACCCAGACAGGTGCTTTGCAACAACACAGGCGATGCAGAAGAGGCATGGGAAAGGCCAGAAAAGAAGTAACTCACAATCCCAGGCTTGTTCTGTTTCTCAGGAGGATTTTTACTGAGATGCCTCAGTTAGGAATACACTTGCCTTGTGCTGACACATGGAGAGCAGGTGGTAGCCTCCCGTTTTCAAGAGACAACAGCTCTTGTGCACAAAGTTCACCTCTTTGCTAATGTTTGCAAAAGCATTGAATACTTCAGGAGTTTTTTTCCCAGAAAGAACTGCCAAAGCAGGTATGTTATGACAAAAAAGCCTTACAAGAACTGAGCCCTGATCTGCTTTTCTACTATGTAGTTCCCATCCCTCCATGAACTGTGTCATGACAGTCAGTGAGGCAGCATCCTCAGTAACATGCCATGAATCCTCAATGGCAGAATCAAATCCTTCAAGGTTCTCACAGAGGGGAAGGAGAACCTTGCACCTCTGCTGTATCATCCTCCCTCACTATTCTCCTTTAAACTTCTGTTCCTTTTCTACCCCACTTCAGGCCTAATAGAAAGTTTAAAAAAAATAATTTGCTTCTTTTCAGTAATTAATGGGGGGAAAAAACCTTTCTCGTGGGATAGACTTGTGCTGTGTGACTGAGGTGCTGCTTTTCTCATTTGGACAGATAGGCAAATTTTGGTGTAGTTAACAATCTGGCATGGTTCATTACTC
This sequence comes from Heliangelus exortis, assembly GCF_036169615.1. NCBI lineage: Eukaryota > Metazoa > Chordata > Aves > Apodiformes > Trochilidae > Heliangelus > Heliangelus exortis. The sequence continues at coordinate 32,612,310 of NC_092424.1, read as the reverse complement.
AGTGATTGCTATATTCAAATCCTTTTCTTACAATCCTGGAGACTTATCATGTGAATCTATGTTTTCAGCAAACCTCAGTACCATGCAGACCCAGGAGGTCCTCATGCATCTGGACACAGCATACATGGGAAGCAGAATATCACAACACAGCAGTCACCTTTTTTGCTGGCTTCATGCTGTCAAATTCATCTCTCCTCCCCATATTTCTGCATTCCTAGATGTATCCACAGAATCTGGATCTTTGGGGATGCTGCCAGTTACTTCCCACACTGAGACCTGTTGTGCTAAGTTCAGCTACTCAGCAGGCTGGTCATTTGGGTCTGCTTCATGGAGGAGTGTGAAAATCACAGCACTGCAAAAGGTTGGCCAAATAAAACAGCAATGGCCTGGAAGCAGAGGCTTCTAACAATTTGAGCAATGCATGTGTTTCTAGTCATGCAGGTCTTTTCCTAGACCTTACCCCTCATTTTCTCCTCCCTTTCTCCATTCTCTTGGTTAAGAAGAAAACCCAACACATAACAGACCAAGATGCATAGGAGTGCACTTTGTGAATGTCTTCCTTCTCCAAGCACTCAATAGGTAAGGATAGCTGTCCATACACCTTTCTGTTTCTTAGCACAGTAGCACCCAGCAGGTTTCAGTGAGGCTGTGAAGTTGTGGTGTCAGGTGCAGAGTTCCCATGTAAGGACTTAATTTGCTCTCAACAGTCTATGGTCCAGTGAAACAGGACAGAAAGAAGGATAAGCCAGGGAAAATGATGCACATACTGTCCCAGCTTGATACCAAAATTTGCCCAGATTCTATCATTTCTCCCCTGGAGATCTAGGGAGGGGGAAAGTTTAAGTCACTCCACCCAGACCTTAGGTTTTACAGGTGGTTTTCTAGAAACACGTTCTCTATGAAAAGTTGATCAAGCTTCTGCCATACCACTTTGAAGAGACACCCTGATCAAGGGCCCAACATTGTAAAGGAACCTTAAAAACCCCACCAAGAACAGGCAAAATGTTTTCGATATAGAACATTTTCTTCTTTTCCTGAATGTTTTCCTGGCCTTTTAAAGCCATTCATCCAACAGCTGTCTAGAGACAATCTGGGTGGATTTGGACTGACAAGAGGGACATTTTTTTTCTGCCTATACATCAGGGCAGTTGTGTCAATAACAGCGTTAGACAATTACATGCCTGCTGCAGTCACTTGCATCACTACTGAGTGAGAGAAACTAGGGCAAAAAGGCAGCACTTAGGGATTTTGTTTTGATTAAGAAAATGAGACTTCCCACAGCCAATTTTGACATGCTGTAGAAGGGTGTGATTTGAGCTAACACCCTCACATGCCTCAGAGAGAAACTTTTTGTCTCACTGTGGAGGCATTGAATACAGCATTACTAGCACACACTGGGAAAAACACCTCTCTCTCCCTACCTTATCAATAGCAAGAGAAAAGTGAATAAAAGAGAAGTTGGGCTCTTGTTGGGTTGCCCCCGTGCTGATCACAGGGTAGAACACTGTTATTACAGGAGGTGAAAATAGAAGTTGCAGGATTTGGTAGGTCTCGGTGGAGAAAACTTCTTCAGTAGAGAAACACAAGAAAATCATCTCTTGATCTCATTTTGGACACTCAAGTTGAAGCTATATGCCTTTGCTCCAGACAGCCAAACAGTCTTTGCTAGGTTAGGATTTTGTGTCCATTGCTGGAGAAAGTTTTCAGACCAGCAGCATTATGCACTCCCTCCACCCCACATGCACTAGCAAACACAAATCTGTGCTGCACTTGGGCAGCTGGTTTCTCCCAAAACCAAAAATATTTTTAAAAGTAAAAAAACCTGCTTCATTTAAGAAAGCAGAATGTTGATTTCCAGAGTATGCACCATTTGGAGAACAAAATGTATCTTACTTTACCGCGAGCAATCAATGAAGCACAGGAACCTAAAAGAAAACATTACACTTGGGATCTAATGAAGTGTTCCACTCCATCAGAGAAAAATCTTTTATTTCAGAGACACTGGATTCATTGCAGCATAAAACCCAAAGACTTCTGGGTTTGTGTTCATTCAGAGACAGAAAATTTTATGCTTTGATCCAGTATGCAAACCAATCTGCTTTACACCCGGCTCAAGTCAGGAAAAAATAAGACATGAATTGGCCTACTGAGTAAGAGAAGCTCCATGGATGTGTGATGGATGCTCCTGACCCCCATCTTACACAGCATTTAAGAATGAGTCATCTTCAGTTTCTGACCTGCCCACTCAGAGGCAAGAGGGAAATGCTAACGCCCATTAAGGCCAGTGGGAATTTTACCATTAATATCTACAGAGCCAGGATTTACCCATCAAATAAAGATAAGTGACTGCTCACTGTCCTGGCGAGAGGAGAGAGCAACACAGATGATGCCATGCAGAGTAGCTTCCAAAGAAGGTGATCCCATGCAGACCAGCTCTTGTAGACTGAACACTTAACCCCAAATATGCCCTCGTGCCCCAGCCTTCCCCACATATCCCACATGACATCTGACCTCTAGCTCCTGGAAATCGTCCTCTTCCTCCACATCGTAGGAGAGGGTGTGAATCTTAATGTCATCTGCTGAGAGATCGATAAACTTGCTGTCTGGGTACTCCAGGCTGTCTTTGGCAGGAGATCGGTCCTCAATGAAGGTGGTTTCACAGCACTCTGAGCCAATGCTCTCGCCCCACGAGCGCAGAACATTCTCTGAGTAGAGGATGATGTTGGGCCGGTAGTGAGACTCCACCGTCTGCTGCAGCATGTTGGGGTCCAGGAGCTGCTGGACAGGGTCATTCCTGCCATTCTCCAGGCAGCTGGGTGAAGAAAGGCTCCCTGCTCGGTGGCTCTGGTACTGGGGGGCCGGGTACACAGAAACCAGACCATCTCGGCTCTCTGTCACTAAGTTCCTTGTATTAATTAAACCATTCCTTTTCCCAGCTTCAGCTATCTTACTGTGCATTACCACACTGTTCTGCTCAACCAAGCCATCCATACTGGGAGGTGTCTGAGGGAGTGGGACGGGTCGTCTTTATTGTGTTGTACCTTAGAGGCAGGTCACACTGGGGCAGTGGCTCCCATTTTCCTGATGAAGAAAGGAAACAGATGCTGAAGTGAGGATATAGGCAATGAATTACATATCAAAGCACCCAAATCAGCTTGTCTGTGGTAGCACCTCATGAGGAAATGCAGCCCCACATATGTACACACCCTGCGCTAGCTCTCCAAATATAACCCCATGCTGAGAGGCGAAAAACCCCACCCCAGATCCATGGGGTGAACAGGAGCAGATGACAGTGTGTAGTGACAGAAGACTGCCTGTGATCCCTCAGTAATTGTGGGACCCTTCAGAGAAGGGCTATGATGCCTCCTCCTTCCACCCACAGAAGTAGAGAAACCACCCATAGGTATGCCACTGTCATTCTGGGAATCATGTCCCTTTCCTCTAAATGCTCTAATAAGAGAAGTGAGGAAAAGACACAAAGATAAAAGAACAATTTTCATTTCTCAGAAATCCACAATTACAAAGGGAAGGCAGCTCGTGTGTTCAGCTGTCAATCTCCACAGCCACCCTTCAACCCTGGCAAGTGCCTACTACTCTTTGAAAACTGAGCAGTAGGAAAAAAGAAGCAGACAGTGCTCTTCAAATCAACTGAAAAAACCACCACCTGAAGATAAGATTGGATCTGACCCACAGGAATTAAAGCTCCTCTGGACAGTGTCTCAAATCCCTCTCATTTTTTTGGGAGCCCTACTTCTGATGCCTCCAAGGCTGCCACATGGTGACATTAAAGGACTGTGATGGGGCTTGCCAGCAATTCCATCCCAGGAAAGATGGAAGGATTCACCAGGAAGACATGGAGGCACAGTTGCTTGAGACCCAAGAGCTGGTTGCCTCCTCTTGCACAGGAACAACAGCTGTCCTGTCTCACCAGACCATCAGCCTGGCTCTGTTTCACGTGGGCTACACTAAGGTGTGAGAAAGCAAAGGGATAGCTCTGAAAACCAAAAGTACCTTTTTCCAGCCCGAATGTTTTCTCACCAGGATATCAGTTCTGCTCAGGTGCAGCCAAAGGAAAAGGCTTTTTCAATTATGGATGCATCTGTCACAGCAACAATGAGCTTGCGGTTTTGCTTCTGGGCCTGACTATAGAAATCACAGAAATGTTCCAGGCTTAAAGAGCTTCATATTAGATCCTCTAAGGCCAAATGCTTAAGGTAGGATTACCTATTCTCAGTGTGCTGCCGAGAAGAAAACAAGAATCGCACATATAGTCATATATACATATGTATTATTTTTACTCAATGTTTTCTATTTCCTTTTTATAGCAGAGATCCTCTAGCAGAGCAATGGTTAGTGAAAGCCTAATTGTACTCCACACACCTGCAGTCTCTCATTTGGCTTACAAGAGATATTTAAGCCATTCCTCAAAGCTGATCTTCTGTTTTTACACTACAAATGAGGCAAGAAACTTGTGTAACATACAAGAGGGCTTAACTAAGTGTGCTGCAGTGTTTGCATCCACAGCACTCGGTTTAGCACGTAGGAAAACCATTTTATTGTGATATCAAATTGTTCAGTGACTGTCCTAGGTAAACCACCAGGAAAGTAATACAAGTGAAAATACAATACCGGGGATCCCATGGAATTACCACAACACAGGTCACAGCTCCAAACCTGGGGAACCTGCTGTCAATTTGCAGGTTAGCTTGGACTCAGTTTCACCAAAGGATTAGCCCTAAAGCCCTCAATCCCTTTGCAGCAGATAAGACTGAAAGCAGGTGCCTGCCTTTCTAAGGAAAACTCATTTCCATATGCAGCAGGGCCTGTGCTAAATAAACAGAGGACCATGCCCTCTTCCTGTTTCTGGCAGGGTAACATCAGCCTGTGTCAGCTCAGATATATTGGTGTGAGGGGGAAATACTTGTGGAGCAAACAAGTGAAACTCAGGAGATGCGAGTGGGTGAGGAGGCCAATGTGTTGCACATCTGCCTTAGGACTGGTGCTTGTGGCATGAGTCCAATCCCAGAGTGCTGGAAAGCTGGGAAACCTCCTGTGGGCTTGCTAAACTAACCCAGCTTCGTAGTTTAGAAGGCTTCAGAGGAAGGATAGGACCTAGCAACAAGCACAGCTAAGGAACACTCTTAAGAGATGATTCTGTGTCTCCAACAGCTTGCCCACAAACCTTCCGCTTCTACATCTCTCCCCTCCCAGAGAAACAAAACAAAAGTACATCACCAAAGGCAGAAGCTCAGAAAAACTCAGTAACTGAAGAATAAGCTGTCAGGAGACTTTGCATAGTTCCCCACAAGCTCACTGAATAAAGTGCAAGCGTCCCAACATTTGACACCAACCATTAGCCTCACTTAGGTCTAAGAGACTTCCCCCAAAACTGCAGACCATCTCAGAAGAATTCTTAGCCCTGCCATTTGTCCAAGCAAACTGAGATAGCTGGAAGAAATACATCACAGATGTAGTAAAAATTGGAAGAAAATACTCAAATCAGACAGAAAGAAAAATGCCCTCAAAGAAAAATGGGTGGAAAGGTCAATAGCTGGTCATTGCCTCAATGTCTGCAGCAAAGCTTGGGTCAGGACTTACACCTCCATGAAGTCACACCATTCCAACAATGGGGTTTTGTCTGGCTTGAGCAGCACTCAGGAAAATGCTATTATAAGGCAGTTTTATCTCATGCTTTTGAGCCGTGCTATCTGATTCCCTTCAGGCTGTCTCTTCATTCACCTGTCATCCAGTTGACACTTGGCTATGGATTATGAGGAAGGGACCCTCCCACCTCTTTAAAGCTGATCTTCCTGGGGACTCTCCAAAATCATGGGAAATTAGGACCATCCTTCAGTTCTTCTCATAGGAACAAAATGAGAAAATTAAGCAGAAGCCACAGGAAAAAACGTGATAAAATGCCTAAGTGACCTGAGGCCCAGTAGTATTTCAGAATGTCACTATGCCCTCTCCCATACAATACCTATGCTGCAGTAAGTGCCATGCATGCTCCTCAGAAGCTCCTCATTTTGGCAGGCAAGAAAGATAAAAAGCATAGACACATTTGATGTTGGACAATTCAGCCTGCAGCTGACAGGATGGATCCTGGTAGGTTTCATTTACTAGACATGAGGAAGCTTGTGGTGTTGCTCCATCCTACTGTGGATCTAAGCAGCAATCTGGCTGGTGCCTACCTGTCATGCATTTAAACCAGTCTTACAAACCAGTCTTGTAGATTCTGAGTGATACCCTCCATCCCCCCTGGGATGAAGGAGGAAAGAAAGCGTCTGAAATGAGGCCAGGACAAGACAGGGAATATCCCCTTCCCACACAGAGCTCCTCCAGTAACAGGGCTAATGCTTTGCTCAAGATGTCCTCTCCAGAGTCCCACACAGCACTGCAGTTTGGATGCCTCAGGGAAGGTCAGCAAAGAGAGATGCAGATGGCAGCATGCAATCAAAGAAAATTATTTAACCCTAGAGTCATTTCCATCTGTAACTGGCTGGCTACCTTACCAGAGCCTATCTTAATGTTCTTGGCCCTGCAAGTGTAGTGCTTAATGGCACTGACCTACCAAGACTCTTATGCCTTTTCATTATAATACCTTAATAGAAATAATAATAATAATAATAATAATAATAATAATAATAATAATAATAATAATAATAATAATGTGGCATTGATTTTTCTTCTTCAGGTTAAATTCCTGAGTGGCTGGCCTAATGCTTTAAATCAATAGCACCTTGATTGCCAGTGCATTTTGATGCATAGCTGAAGCAAGGTCAATTGCTGTCTAGGGAAACTGAGAAACAGTTGAGGTGCCCAGAGCTTCTTCATCAATAAAAGGGCAGGATTAAGAGTGCTGTCAGCCACAAATGAAATTTCACATCCTCATGGATAAGAGAAACCTCCCCAGGGCTTTTCTCTTCCAAACCACAGGCTGAAGGAAGTTAAATCAGATTTCCATGGCCTTTTTAACCTCCTATTGCCTTAGTGTTGGTGGGAGGGTAAGACTCAAAAGTTGAACTTCATTTCAGCTACTTCAGATACCTAAGCATGTTTCTTGGGAGAAATTAACTGCAGTTAACCAAGGCGCACAAGACCGGTGGGTTCAGTCTCCCTTTCAGAGTAACAATACCCCTATAAAATACAGGGGAGACCCTCTCAGCTTAATACTAACCTTCAGATGAGTGAAACTGGTGAAATGAGCCCCTCAAGTTCAGATGGAGTAGCTAAGAACAGGGACACATGGCCATGAGTAACACTTAGACGCAAAAGGCAGCAAGTGCTTAAGCAAATGGCTCAGGGCTTGTGTCCTGCCTGCAAATGGAACCTTGGAGGTGGATTCAGTCACTATCCTTTCAATAAGGGCTGACACAGTCCCGACCTGGGCCAGGCTTACAAGCACATCCTAAAATTAAGATTGCCCCAGTTTCCATATCAAACTGCAGCCCAGAGGATCCCAGATGGCAGTGCAACTGAGCAAATAACCTCTGACTGACCACCTGAGGCAGCCAAAGGATACCTTCTCCATAGGGAGCCGACACTTAAAAGGAAAAAGAGCCATTCTCATTACCTAAGACCCCAGAGAGGTTTCAGAATGATGCTGCTAGGAAATTGAAACTCATCAGGACCCTTTAAATAAGAGAGCTGTGCAGTCTGCTCCAAGATGCAGAGTTAATTTAACTGGTTTGATTCAGGTTTCATTTATCTTTGCACAGTTTGAATTTCTCCCCACAAATCATTCACTGGTAGTCAGGTTATCCAGAAGTAATTCTGCATTTTCAGACTTGAGGCTGGAACCAGAAGTGACAACCAAGTTCAAGCTATTGACAAATAGCAGATCAAAATGCAATCTAATTTTTACCTTGGGGATTAGAAATTTCTACCCAGGTTTCTGGTGTTAAAAGTGAAACCAATAATTATTATAACCATCATTCTTTCCAATTTCTTGCATTTCTTTTTCTCTTTTTTATTTTAACAAAAAGCTGCAACCAGTGCCAAGATAACCAGTCTGCAGTGCTGAGGTTTATTAAGCTATCAGTTGTGTTACAGCAGAGCCCAGCTACAGTAGCTGCAATGAGAGCTGTGCTCTGCTGGGTGTTCTGCAGACTCCTGCTATGATGACAGTGGCTGACAAACTAATTAAGAAAAGGGTGTGAGACTGAGAAATGCAAGTTGTAAAGAGGGCAAGGAGAGAACAGCTAAATGCTATGCCTGGGTCTCTGACAAGGAGCAGAAGGTAGCTCTGGTACTGCTCACCACCCCAAAACCTCCTTCAGTCCCCTATGACCTGGCACAACGCTGTTGTCCTGCTGCCTTCTGCCCTTTGCACAGCTCTAGCACAGCATCATGGTGTTTCAGCCTGCTGGAGATCCCAGCCAGGTACCAGAAGTCCTGTGTGCACACGCAATTATTCACTTACCTCTGGAATACTAGGCTTCAGTGGAAAAGCCCCAGCCCTTTCCTCACAATGGATAAGAAAGGCACTAATCCAGGCAAACCTGACATGGCCAGCCCAAAGGCCTGCATTACTGGCAGAGACGAAGAAAAGCCACAGTGAGTCTGAAGGCAGAGTCCCTGTTTGCTATCAAAGTTTATGGCCGTACCTGCAGCCATTCCCTGCAGATCTTGCAGAGCATCAGCAAGAAGGGCTCAAAGAGCTCATGTGCCTCTGTGTGAGGGTCTTCAATATAAGGGGAAATCTCTTCCCCACGAAAACAGTCATGCACTGAAAAAAGTTGCCTAGAGAGGTTGTCCAGTTAGAGGTTTCTAAGACCCAACTGGATGAAACTCTGAGCAGCCCGGCATAACCAGGCTGACACTTTTTTGAGCATGAGGTTCCTTAAACTTGCATTACCCTGTGATCCAAAGCTCTCTGCTCCAAACAGATTCCAACCTGTCTCCCGTACTCCCAACAAGACATTCACTCCTCCCACACCCTTATGCCAGCTCCTCAGTGCTGGCCATATGCATTTTAGTGCATCTAAATCTAATGCCAGCAGGGCAAGAAGAGACAATAACTATCCTTTCTCAGGGCCGTGCCACTTCAGGATTAACTGAAGCAGCGTCAAAACTACCAGATTCAACAAAGTACTGCTACGTTTGATACTGGTTCCCCCACTGCCAGCACACAGAGAGCAGACAGGAGAAATCTTTCCTGAAGAGCAGACAAGCCAAATGGTGAGAGCTGCAGGGATTCAACAAGGTTTAAGGTATTCCAAACATCTAGAAATTGCAGCAATGTATACGGATCTTTTACTTGAGAGAAATCACAGGCAATGTATGTACCTCTAGAATCGATTACAAAGTGAAATATTCAAGGAAAGGGAAGAAGAAAAACCCTTTTCCACTTGCATTTTTCCTCTTTGATTTAGCTGAGCTCATTAAAATAGGTCTTGTTTTAAGGGAACGCTGCTATTTCAGCAGCTAAAATTCCTTTTGACCTATTAAGTAAACTGCAGGGAGTTTCATAAGGCAATGCAACTAACTCACACTGGGAGAATTAGAAATGCAAGCAATAGTGATAGCTAAATGTTTGATTTCTAACAGTGGGAGTAAAAAGACCTCCATGCTATTGTAGTATTACCAATATGCATTAAATCCACTGAGAGACATGAGCCTGTCCTGTCCCAAAATAGTGTCCTGCCTCAGAATACAGTGAATGCCCAAGGTCATAGTAGCAGAGTAGGAAATAAAATACAGGTCTCTTGATTGCCTATCCAGAGGTATATTTAAATGTGGAAACAATTACCATATGCATATTAGTTATTATATATGCAATTATTAGCCTGAATAATTGATTGCTTGATTCAGTAGCTTACCCAAAGAACAGAGGCGGAGTAAGGAGGAATTACCTTGTGTTGACCTAAAACGCAGAATTATCTCTGCAACAAAATATTTCCTTTTGAGCAGATGGAAGCATCTTATTTGAGCCAAAATGAAATGTACTGTTTCATTTATTTATTTTTAATTGAACAACCTGGCTTTAAGTTCAATTTGCCTGCAGTTAAAAAATTACATGTTCAGGTTTTTCTAGCAATTCTCCTTCTTGACTAACTGTGACAGCCTCAGCTCTTTGTTGAGTTCAGTCCAAAGACACAACTTCTTTCATTTGCTAAAAAACCTGCACTTTCTAGCTGGCAAAAAACCTGACCTGATTGACAGCACCTGCCTTAATGCAAATAACCCTGGCTGCTGTGGGAGGGACCAGTATAAAAACACCTTTTTGCACAACTTAGGGCAATTTTTGGGGAAAGGGAAAGCGGTAAAAAAAAAGGCTCTATGGCTTTTTAAGTGAGAAATTCATTTCATCAATTCAGTCAGAGAAAGCTTGGTGTTGGAAAGATACTATCAGCTACCTAACTGCATTTGGAGACTTGAATGCTATGAATTTGATGGTGAACTCAGGGTGATCTCAGGGTACACCTAAAAAACAGCTGGATCCTATCCTAACTCTGTCTCTCCCCATAGGCAAAGCCTTTTGCATACATGCACACACTTCTCTCACACCTTCACCTTTTCTTCTGGCTGCACAGATGCATCCTCTGCTCTGAGCCTGGCTATCTGGTGTCACACAGAGCAAAGGTTACCTTTGCACTCGCTTGTGTCACCAGGTCCTCTGCAGCACTGCTGTTCCAAGGATCTCCAAAACCACAGGAAAGGATCATTTGACAACCCCAAATGCACCAGCCTCATCATATCCCTCTGAGCTCCCCACATCCATTTCAAACTGGGCAAGTAGCATCACAAGGAGTGATTCTTGTTTTAAAAGATGCATCTCTCCCAACAGAAGGCCAAGCTGACATTTCTTTTTCTTCCACCTTTCCCCAAAAGCTGTTCTGTTAAAACACTCTGATTATGTCCAGCACAAGAAAACTGACCTTCATGACATAATAACCACACATAATGAAAGAGCTCAGGTCATTACCTTCATCAGTGTGGCCACGCTGAAGGATGTGTTTGCCAACTCAAAGAGCAGAAAATTGTGCTGCCTTCCACTTTTTAACCAAATGAATACAGCTGTTCTCTGGAGTGTATAATTGCATCCTTAATCATTCAGAGTGCCCTCACCAAGAAAAGTTTCATCCAAAGTGAGTCCCACAGACCTTCTGCATGGACCAAAAATCACTCCTAGCCAAGTTTGGGGCTTGTTACAAACTTCCTGTGTTACTCACGCTTTGCAGAGTAACAGCTTACACACAGCTGAACTGCTTGTTTCACTGTGTATTCACTTGTCAGACAAGCTACATTCTTAGATGGACAAATGTGATGGCTCATTTCTCTTGGTTCCTATGCCACAGAGTACTGGAGAGTCAATCTAAGATTAAGATGTCTGGAAGGGACTGAGTTACCACCAAAAAAACCCCTACACTTAATTTCAGTGATGCCTAGTGCTGCAACAGATTTCCCCAGCCTCTAAGAAGGCACCTGATGCTCTTCGCTGCAGCAAAGGGCACAGCAAAGTGAAGGTCCTACTGCAAACAACAGAGCACCTAAATGAACACCTTGGGGATCACCCAGGAGTATCAACATCAAACCATCACCTGGCACTCTTGGTCTGCCTGCAAGCTGACTCCACTGCTTCCCTTCCACCTAAAATCCCCAGTGAACTGTGTTTGTAAACAGGCTGGCCCACAGACAGAAACACCCAGATGTGGCTCCAGGAATGGTCCTACTAACTCAGACCTCATTTCTGATCAGTCAGAGACTGGTCCTTGCATACACTCTGTTCACCTGGCTCTACTCACATTTCCACATTGCATTCAGGAAATAAAACAGGACAAGGCACCTGCCTCTCACTTGTTCTGCATGTAACACACCAATGCTATGCTCTAGGCTAGGATTTAAGATACTTTTGAAGATGGAATGATAAATAAAGAGAGGACAAAACAGGAAAACAGCCTAATAGTGCAGACCTGGTGCAGAATGAAGATTTCTGTATCTCCTGTCCCAAGCAAAACACCCCAGGTCTGTAAGTCACTTTGCTAGAAAAAATGCTTCTATGATACTGTAAAATTGCTAGTACCAGTTCATCAGGGTGAGAATGATTAGATTAAACAGCCACTGCTGGGGCAATAAAATCAGCATTGCTTCATCAGGCTCTAAAACAATTGTAGAGCCAGGAATACGCTATGGGACAAATGCTTTACAGAATAAGTGATTTAGCCATAGCAACAGTGGTAGCAGGAGGAAGATAGTACAGGCAGGGAAATACTGGACACTAACATCAGTGGACATAGATTGACCTTTACAGGCCTTTCTTAACCCTATACTCATCCCTTCTTGCAGAAACCAGAGTTGAAATGAATAATGGAGCCCATGAGACTTTGGGCATTGCCAGACCCTGAAGAAAAATCTGACAGCCTCTTTTTTTCTGGGATTTACGAGCTAGGAGATTTCTGTATGGGAGGCACAGGGGTTTGGCTAGCAGCACCTCAGTTCAGCATTGCCTCTATGATCTTGCAAGCCACATGCAGTGGGGAGAAGGGAGATCATTTTGCTGTAGAGAGCACAAGAATAGCAGCTGGAAGGTGGGTGGGTGGCATGGGGACACCAGGCACTGGGAGAGGACTGGATCTGCCATTGCTCATAGCAGGGAGCTGCTGTGAGAGATGTCCTGAAGAAGCAGGGTGAGCATTATCTATCCTGCAGGATCTGAAGCCAAGCTACATGCCTCAATGGACCTATTAATGAGCAAATCCCCCTCAGGACTGAACTATTTGATTATGACATGATTATCTTCTGAGCAAAATACCCAGTTGCAAGCACCATTTCAGAGATCTTCATTGTCTCTGAGGATTTTAAGGGATCTCACCACTCAATCAAAGCACATAAACACCATTAAACCTCTGCTCAGGTTATGCCAACTTGATGTGAACAGTTCATTCTTCTTGTGCCTCAGTGAATTAAAATCTCAGAGCTTAAGGACAGAAATACTTGACAGCACAGATTCTGATGAACAGTTAATGAGGGAACTTTACGCATTCAGGTTTTATATAGATACACAGCTACTCATCTGCAGGGATGCTATGTATAAAATAGGGAGTGCTAAAGGCATGCATGGACTGACATCTCTCATGTACTGCACCACTATTTTAAAATGCAGTCCTGGATAGTGCAATGAAAACAACCAGATTTTGTCACTCTTCTGATATTATGACACCAAACTGAAAGCACGATTTTTTTTTAAATTATTCTTAGGAGGTGTAAGTTGGACCACTGCCACCTGAATCCTCAGGGCCACAAATATTTACATCTGCTGAGGAGCATTTTTTTGTGATCTGATTTCTCAAAGCAGTTTCCAACTTTTACTAGAGAAAGGGTATTCAGAAACATTTGATTTGATAGCCAGAGCATGTGTATTCAAACATGAGCAGATACATACACTCCACACACACACACACTATTCATTCACAGTTGTCAAAGCAAAGTCACTGAACATGGACAGCATTTTCCTCGTTTAAATCTCTTCAGTTCTTTTCCATTTTTTCTACAACTTTGTACAGTGGCTTTGTACAAACAATAACCTGCTAAAAGTCAAGTCTTAAAAGTGAAGAGAAAAAAACCTGGAACCCCAGAATATAATCTGCAATCTCAATAACCACATAGGCACTATTAAAAACTCTCCTGGAGAGAAGTAGTAATTGTTGTCTGCAGGTATGAATTTATAGTAAAGGCAATAAAAGGCATCCAACTATACTGCACCTTTTCTCTAATACAATTCTCAGAAGCAAAAGCATTATAAATCCACGAAGCAGCAGTTAAATGTGTTCAGTGCCTATATACACCAGTACTGCATTACATCTGCATTTGTATAACGAAGAGCCTTCCTGTGCATCTGAGATTTATTCCAGAGCGCATGGTAGCAGTGGTTTGAGATGTCTGCTTGTTCACCTAATAAAAGGTAACTTCATTTAATTCCTACAAATGCATTCATCCTAGGTATGCCCTGTCATGACCTGTAGTACCAAACTGTCAATAAAATGTCACCTTGGTCAGTAAAATTAGAAATGGATTATTCTTTGGAGCAAGGTAATTTGAAACTAAAACGAAGAGCATCTAAATGCAGCTATTTTGGAGATAATAGCTCATTAACTATAATTAACAGCAAGTCATTTAAATAGATGAATGTAGAAAAGTACATTCTCTGCTCTGACCGCATTTTATAATACACAATAATCCCCCTGTAAATACCAGTTAACTCATCTTCTCGGGTTTAAGAATATCAAAGCATCTTTTAATTGTTGTTAATGCCTTGTTTACGAGGGATTAATGTCTAATCATTTGTGATTTAAATATTTAATCTCCCTAGAAAGTTTAGATCTCTTTTTTTTTTCTTCTTTCCTTCCTTATACGCTGAGGCTGCAGTCTTTTCCAGTTATTCTGCAGACACAGTTCAACAGATTGGTCCCCGGAGCAACTCCTGCCACTAGGTAGCTCCCTGGTTTTTGGTGGGCAGAAAACCCACCACCACCTTCAGTCCTGCATAGAGACCCTTGCACCTCTCCCCCTGCAGCGTTGGACCGGTGAGCACTACCAGTCCTGTTCCAGGAAGGCTCGCACTCCTGCAGTCCCAGTTCCAGAAAGGTCTCAACATATGTGCCAGCCTCCTCCTACAGAAGGCTTCTCATTGAACCCTTGTGCCTTGCTTTAGTGACCCAGGCAGGCATGGGGGACTCATCCAAGGTCACCTCTCTCTGCCACTGAGTAGCAGAGACCACGACGGTCTCCTCGCCTTAACTGTCCCTCTCTCCAACTTAGCCGTCGCTTCCCGCAAACTAAAGGATGGAAAGAAAAAGAAATCCGCTCCGGCGCCTTAGTTCAGGGTGGTGAGAGGCGAGGGCAGCTGTGGCTGCACGGAGCCCAACCTGCCTGCCGCCTGCCCCCATCTCAAGCTCTGTCCCGGAGCTGCCATGGTTCTGTGCACAGCCCCCACCCCCAACCTCCTCCAGTGCCTCTCTCTCCTCCCGGGGCAGAGGCTGTCCTGGACTGGAGAGGTGGCCGAATGCTGGGAGGGAAAGATGCTCTGCCATAGTGATCTGAAGACACTGGGGAAATGAAGGAAAAAGGAGGACCCCACACACAGTTTCTCTTCCAGTTCTCCCAGCCCAAACCTTGCCATGGCACTGGAAAAGCACCCCCCGTGCAAGACCGGTCATGCTAATTCCGGCTCCCGGCAGGGCACCGGGGAAGCACCGCTGCGGGCGGCCCCTGCCGCCTGGTGGGGCAGGATCCCAGTCGACTTGGCCTGGGGACGAGCCCCAGCCCCTGCGCTCCGCGGGGCTCCCACCGGAGACTCTCCTCCGCGGCAGCTGAGGGAGCCGCGGTGTCCCCCGCCCCCGCTCCGTGCCCGACGGCCTCGCTCCGGATGATGGGCTGGAATTTGGTGCATGGCTTCCCGGACAAAAGATGATGGGGAGCGCGGGGGGAGTGGGGTCACTCACCTCCCTGCAAGGTGACCCGCAGCGCGATGCTCCCGCCGGGGGCTGCAGGAGGAGCGGTGCGGCTGCCCGGGCCGGCGGCGGCTCAGCGCCCGGTCGCGGCTCCCGGCAGCATCCCGGCGGCGGGGGCGGCGGCGGGGGAGCGGAGCCGGGCAGGGCGCCGCCTGCACCGCCTGGCTGCACTGTGCGTTCAACTAGCCGGGAAGAGGAGGAGGAGGAGGAAGAGAAGGAGGGAGCAAGGGAGGGAGAAAGGGAGGGAGGGAACAAGCAGGCAGGCAGGCGGAGGGAGGCAGGAGAAGCAGCTCAGCGTGGCTGCGCGGCCAACTTTCCTCCTGCAGCAAGGAGCAGCCTCACATCCCCCGGTGTGTACCTGCCTCAGGGGGTGCACGGCGGCCCCCAGTTCCCTGTCTCCTCCTCTGTGGGCCTTCCTCCGAGACAGGGGCTTTCCACTGCTCCCCACCCACCGGAGCTCAGCGCCCCTCCCCGGGGCAGAGGCTCTTCTGGCCCTGCCGCAGAGGCAGCGGGTACGGCTCTCCCAGACACACAGGCACCCGCCAGAGCGAACCTTGACACACCGTCTCCCCGAGGCCATGGGGAAGCTCCAGAAGGTCTGAAGAACTTTGTTTATGTGTTTTGTTTTTTAGCGTAAAGACGAGCACACCCGGGCTGCATGCTGCAGTGTGGAGGGGTATGTTCTCTGCTTTCCTAATAACTCTACATAATGTGGGTAGGCAGGGTTCATTCATTTCTTTTCCCATCCCCAGCAGGCTTGCTAGCCAAGTAATTTGCCTAAAAGCTTCTCTGCCGCCACCTCTTTCTGGATGCTTCAACATCTATGGCACAAAATACTGTTGGAGGACCACATGCCCTGTTTGTATCACTGCTCTCCTGTGCAGAGATGGAGACAAGGCCCCTGAGTGTTGTTGCCTCCACATCCTTACTTGGGTTCAGGCTGTTTTCTCTCTCTGCTTTCTTATTGCTTGTTGTTATTCATACTCCCAAAATAACACGTGCCAAAATCTTTGCTGAAGGAGGATGTACAAGATTTAAAATACGCATTAAATGACTAGAGACTGTCTTGGGGATTTTAAGCAGAAAATCCTGCCAGCCTCATTTCCCCTATTTCACAACTTCTTAGTTATCTTCCAAACTCAATTTTTTTTTTCAGTATATCCTAGCAATAGTCACAAAAGAGTTTTCATCTAAATATCTGGTCCCTTGGTCGTTTCTGACTTGCTCCAGACTTTAGGGAGCTTTTTGATTCTTGCAGAAAACAGTCTCTTCCTTAATGTAAGAGACACTGGGAGAGAATCAATATGTAATCAGCAGACAAAAACAGCCCCAAATTATGATCATCCCTGATTCTCCAAAGTGCTATTCACCTTTCCTTTCTTGGGAATAGAAGCCTGTAAATCACTGTCATTATGCCTTTACCGAGTAAGACTTTTAGGAAAAAGACTGTCTTTCTGTTCTGCTTGTACAGGAACAACACGGTAGGGGGGCTGGCTTGCAACCAAGTGCCTTCTACCTGCTACAGTGCAAATTTTTATCATCAGACATTACTGCTACTGGTTAGAGATATCAGATGGGTTGGATGGCTGGTGAATTCCTGGCAAAATACAGTATCTTGGTGACCACAAGTATTTGTGAAATAGGAGGAAATGATTTCCAAAATGGATTTTTTAATTTTTCTCTGGAAGAAATAGATAGCATTTATAGAGAAGAGCAGGGAACATATTTCTGGGTCATCAAGTCGAATTTTCTGGCTTCCAGGCAGCCACATCCTGTGATCCTGTTTGTTTCCTTCTGACACTTCCAAAATGAAGCATTTTCCATGCTGTTATCAAGGTGAGGTTCAGTAACATTCAGGAGTAATTGTTTTCTCTAACACTGTGCCTCCACATTTCCCATTCTCCCATTAGCACTAAACTAAGCACATTCTTCATCCAGTGAGGGTATCAGGCCTAAATTGATTGTGTTTTGCAGCACAACTAAGAAAATATGAGTAGAGGTGCAATCACCATCCAAACGCATTGGTTGTGGTTGTTGCTATAGACTAGGACATACTCATTTGTTGTCAACCTCTTCTCTTGCTGAAAAACACACAGGAAGGAGTTTAATCATCCCACTTCCCTGTCTGCATGAATCTTGCCATAAATTGGCCTGTTCCTTACCCTGGGAAGCAAATGTTTGGTTGGACTTGATGATCTTAAAAGTCTTTCACAGCAAAAATGATTCAATGATTCTATGATTATGCCCAATCTGATTTTGATATTTGTGGCTCTCACTGCATCCAGTACCTTGCAGATTGAAAGTGAATCTTGCATTTCCCTTACTACCTTTGGAAAAGGGTTTTCAAGGACCAATAGAAAGGGGTTGTTGGTGAGGTGAATTGCATCAGACTCATTTGTGATTTGGAGGTTTCTCTTCAGGACCAGCAGCATTTCTGAGAGTTCCCCTTAAATACCAGGTAGACATGCATGATGCATCCTTAACACATTGTGCCAACACATTTCACAGCTTCTTGGTGAGAGCTTTGGGCTGGAAGAAATTGGCAAAATTTATGCTCTGTGTGTGGTAATGTGCCTAACCTTTTCTTTCTGTCCGTAAGGGCACTTCATTCATAGGTTTCATTACCTATAGCTGACTCCAGGGCTGGGGGGGGGAGGGAGGGAGGGAGGGAGGGAGGGAGGGAGGGAGGGAGGGAGGGAGGGAGCGAGGGAGGAAGGAAGGAAGGAAGGAAGGAAGGAAGGAAGGAAGGAAGGAAGGAAGGAAGGAAGGAAGGAAGGAAGGAAGGAAGGAAGGAAGGAAGGAAGGAAGGAAGGAAGGAAGGAAGGAAGGAAGGAAGGAAGGAAGGAAGGAAGGAAGGAAGGAAGGAAGGAAGGAAGGAAGGAAGGAAGGAAGGAAGGAAGGAAGGAAGGAAGGAAGGAAGGAAGGAAGGAAGGAAGGAAGGAAGGAAGGAAGGAAGGAAGGAAGGAAGGAAAAGTCCACCTTCCTTGGGTCTGATGGCAGTTGGAGGCTTGCTGCAGCTGCTTGTTATTCTAAGTGTATGCCAGCAACCTGCTAGGACAAACTACTTAGCAGCCAGGGACCTCGTCTTGCTTTGAGAACAGGGAACTGAGTAATTGCTCCCTCAGCCCTGCTGAGCCGCTCAGCAGGGCTCAGCTAAGCCCTCAGCAGGGCTCTGCTCAACTTCTGAGAAGCTACTGCTCAAAGACCTGTTGAAAAATAGGTGCAAGAATAATGCTTGCAAAGAGGAAATGTGGAAAACAAGGCCACCTAGAGCAGTGGGAAAGATGAGATGCAGGGCAGCCTAGGTTGGCCTTGGGTCCTGCTGTCTGTAATGACCTAAGGGTTTGGGAGCCATCAAGGCAGGATATAAAGAGTAAAGGCCATCAAGAAGCAGAAATTAACAGAAACACACAAACAGCTGTTCCTGTAACATAGTATTCTGCAGAAGGTAAGGAAAGGCTGAGACTTTGCAGGTATATAGTATTGTAGCTCCAGGGAAATAATTTTTCAGGTTGTTGCTTAGATCAGGGCTGCTGCATGGACGTACTCTGTCCAAGTATTGAACCACTGACTCCAGCGGAAGGACTCTGAGGAACAGCACCTGGCTGGAGAGTTACACAGTCCTGTTATTGCTTCTCTTGATGCTCTGAGCCACTGTTAGCAGTCACTCTGTAGGAGCCCTTGGAGACTGAGTTGCTCTGAAAGCCTGCTGGCCACAACCACCTGGGACGAGGCGTCACAGCATGGGAGCAGGAGAGAGTCCCTGTTTGGAAACCACATACCAGATGCCACAGGAAGTGAGGATGAGCTTTGTGGTAGCCATGAGGATTTGGAGAGCATCATTAGCTGGTATTATCTGTTGATGTGTTCATGGGAGCTGGCGGGAGAAATGTTAGGCTGTGGTCCTCAGCTGTCCAAACAAAATCTGAGGGTCTCTGGTGTGGTGTATGCTCACACAGGCCCAGGACACCCTGAGAAGGAAAGCAGTAAAACAAGTGTGTGCATCTCTGGGCTCTGTAAAGAGCAGCAGCACCACCTATCACCAGAGAGGGAAGAAGGTGGGAGGACAAAGTGCTGGTCCTTTTCTGTTCCCAGTACAAGACTGAAGGCCAGGTTTCTAGACGTCTTCCTTCTTCCAGCAGAAGAACCTGGCTTAAATCTTCCCTGGCAAACTTTCTGCTAAAGACTCCTGGTGGCTCTGTGCATGGCTTCTCTTCTGTCTATGATCTAACATTCTTTACTTAAGAGGAAACAGAGTGTCACTTAATGCCTCTAACGAAACAGCTGGGTGGTGGATTGTCCTCCAAGGTCACCTCAAGCCCAATAGGACCAGAACCCAGTTTACATGGCAATGTTTTTTGGCTTAAGCAAGGTATCCCATTGTATGTGCTTAGCCATAACAACTTGGGGGTTAGGGTAGTTGTGGAGTGATCTTGGGTGCAGATCTTGCAGAGAGAGATGGAGGGTTTGGAAAGGAGTAGGTCTCAGGAGAGAAAGGCTGAAAGCTGATATTTACAGTGATAATGAGCAACGAAACAAAAAACGAACCCCAACAAACAAAACCACACAGGCCTACAAGACTCAAGAATTGTTCATCTTTTATGGGACACAACTGGGCACCAGCACCCTGTGCTCCTCAGTATGCAGGGCTTTTGGCTTGTAGGTCAGCACATATGGGTTCCATCTGCTGAAAATCCTGGCACCATAGGCACTGGTATGTTCTGAACCATATTTCACTTGATCATTATTCAGAGTGATGTTACAGAGCAATCGGGAAGTAGCCCTCCAATCTGTAGCCTGCCAAAGAAAAGAAGAATCTTTCCATTTAATTAGATCAGACCCCAAAGGTGTAGCCAGGAGTGCTTTTAACTTTCTGAGAAAGAAAAAAGGGGTTATCTGAGATGGCTGAGCTGTGTGGGTGCTGAAGCTTATGTTGATGCATTTGCTGGTAGTACTGAAATCAGAATAAAAATGAAAGCTTGGGTTAACCCAAGCTGAACATTTTTTTTTTCCTTATTCTGTATTTATGGCAAATGGAAAAGTAAAATATATAATTTTTTGGCTGAGTGAACCATGTAGCTTAGCTCAGATGTTTCATTACTTTGAACTGTTCTTTACTCTTATAAACTGGATATGCACACTTACTTGCAATGGAGGAAGAATCTAAGTGCAATCACTGCCATTCTTTGCCTGACCTTCAACAAGAAGGTGTGGCTGCTAGGTATCATCTCCTGTGAAGGTGAAGTAAACAGGCTGGAAGACATCTGGTACTAAATTAATTTGAAAGGACCTGTTAGCAAAATGGTAGCAAGACAAGACTATCTTTTTACATACACAGGTCCTCAGCCCAATCTGTGGAAAGGTTGTCTGTATCTCCTTGGCTCTAGATAATTTACACGAATGCAGCTGAAGTGGCCCAGTTTCTCACATGTCCAGGAGCTGAGAGACTCAGAAGCTTGGAAAAAAAATTGCATTGCTTTTGTTTTGCCATCTGTGCCTTGTCTCACTGCATGAAGTCCATGTTTGAACTTTTTGGGATTCTTCCAGGAAGTCTAATAGAAAGCACTGGCACCAGCACTTCCCTATTCACAAGACAGCTCTTTGACCAGTTCGGATGGCTGCAGGGAAGAAGGGACTGTACCATTTCTGTGCCTTTGTGCATTGTTTGCCTTCCAAGGTAGCCAGGAAAGGCATAGGTTAGTGCTAATTGAGAGGTAGCCATCTGTCAGACAGGAAATACGCCAAGGCCATCTTTTGATTTTTATTAAGGAAGGAACCAATCATTGGTGATAATATTTAGGTATTAGAGACCTTGAACAGAGTCAGACAGATGATAAAGGTTCCCTTTGGATATGATTAGGGATCTTCTGAGTTGTTCAGCATCTCACACTGCATACCTTTTCATCCACTAGGAAACTGCAACATAACTGCTTTATTTAAGTCATATTTCTTGGGTGACACTAAAGTTGACCTATTAGTTGTCTTATGGTGTTGCTTAGGCTCTTGGTATGTAAGGAGATGTATTTGAACATGGTAAGAAACAGCCCTTTCCCTGGAGATCTGGTAGTAGCCAGATCAGGAAAAGGGCTGGGGTAAGAGGGGGTACCCACCAGAAGTCTTGGGACAAGACCCAAGGCATATGGGCATGCTGATGCCTAACTTGGGCGGACATTAAGTTAAATTAAATGAGCTGCAGCTCATTAAATGTCAGATTGGCTTGCTTCAGCCTCTTCAAGAGAGATGTCCAGTCCTGTGGAAAAGCCCTTTGTGATCCAGTCAGGGTTGATGGTAGAGCTGTACCTCTGGAGCAGTGGCTGGAGGCAGGAGGATCCCCCAATAGCTAGGGAGCTGAGCTCTGTGATGTTTATTTCCACCTTGGCAGCTATGATTTGAGGAGAGTACCATGCCCTTTTCTTGCTGCCTGCAGCCTACAGAGTTTGAATCAAACCTCATAGATTAGTACCCTCAACATGTGCATGAAGGACATGATGGTTTCCAAATTCTCCATCATCTGGTAGATTTAAGCAAGTCAATGCCTGTCCTGTAACATTAGGAAACATTGGGGTTTTTTTCCTCCCCTAGAGTAGCTGTTAAAGAGATAGGACAGTTTTTTCACAAAGAAAGTGTCCTCATAAATACCCTAGAAGTGCTCTGGTGATACCCTACTTGCCCTGTGCAATGCAGGAAGCCAAGGAGGGACTCACCCATGTGTAATGTTCAGAGTGCTGAAGCTCACACACCAGCATATTGCCCATACTGTGGAGCTGCTTTTGAGGTGGGCATGATCAACTTGTCCAAAGCTAGCCAGTGCTTTCAGGCTCCAGGTACCTGGAGGTGGTTTGGGTATGGGGGAACTGGTCAGGAAATCTGGACCCTCCAAGACCCTTCTTGCTCCAGGGGAAAAAAGCATGATCTTAAATAAAAGACAACTTTTTATCTCCTGTCCTTTCTGACCATGGAAAGAAGTCTGGGTCCCAAACTGCTTGTTCTTTTCACTTTGTTCATCAGTATCCCCAAAATCTTTTTTTTTTTTTTTCCCTGTGAGAGTGAGGGTATCATCTATAGCTTATGGTTGTCTGCTAAGCTCTTTAGAGATTCTTATAGGCAAGCTGAGTTCTGAGATCCCTTCCCACAAAAGAGACCTATATTGGAAAAAGAAGATCTTTTCCATGTAAAGACAATGGTAAATGTAGCCAGGGACAGATCAGACTTTTGGTGTTCAAGCAAATCTCCCAACTGAAATCAATGAAGGGTTGTGCTTCCAAATTAATTGTATGCTTCTGTCCTTATCATCTGGGCATGGAGTCAAAAGTGATGAGCCAACAAAGCTGTACTAAGCTGCTCCTGCAAACAATCACCATCAATAATGAGAAGTACTAGAAGAAGTACTCTTTGAAATTCAAATCACAAGGAACATCACTTAAAAGGGAACTTGGGAGAAGTAGAAATACCGTACACCACACATTAATTGTCCTGCATGTGACAAAATCCTCTGTATTGCTGTTACTTAGCAGCATTAAATTTATTCCTATATTATTAATGCCATACCTGGAGTGTAGTTATCAAGCTGGCAGCCCATTTCTTCTGAACTAGAGGCCTTCAGATGAGGTAAATCAGAATAGTTCCACTGCAGAGACTTGGATATATAACCTGTTAGGGAACTGAGCCTTTTTTTCTAAAAAGGGTTAAAGCTTAAAACAAAATCAAAACCATCATCACTATATTGCTCCTCCTGCCCAAGAGTAAGGGTAAGCAGAGCTCAAGTCCCTTCTGACCTGGAACCACTCCCAAAGCAAAACATAAGCAATCAAAAAACTCCTCCTGGCAGATTTAACAAATTAAATTTTGAAGGTTAAATATTTAATAACATGCTAGTGATTTCCTCCAAATGGATGCATTAGTCACTGTTATATTCTATTTGTCTTACAACCAAACTCATCAGAATTTTTGCAGATCTGTTTTAAAAGAAATGTTGTATTATGGGAGCAGGAAAAGAGCTGATAAAGAGTTCATCACCTTGTACTCCCCCTTCAAGCACCTAGTCACAGCTGTCTTTCACCCACCTTTCATCCTGACCCCCAGTGTGATCCATTACAGCAGGATAAAGTCACCTGCATCCACAGCACCTTTCACATCCTTGTGTATGAAGGAAATAAAATATGCCCTTATGTGAGCAGATAGAAGAAAAGGGGAGGTATGCTGATTAAACTCCCCAAGGAAGAGGGAAAAGGAGAAGGTGGGTTTTGGCATATAATTAAGCTGATTTCTAACTACCATAGCTGACATCAAAGAAGATAAAAAGTGCGAAGCTTCCAAACACAGGGAAGTTCTCTGTACAGCAGGCTGCAGATCTGTGGAGCATCTTACTGAGAAACTCTGCAGATAGAAGAGCTTATGTGGATGCAGAAGAAAATGCGACAGCTTTATGGAAGAACTGCCTGGGTAAGTGATTGAGTTACAATCCCTGGAGGTATTTAAAAGATGTGAAGATGTGGCACATAGAGACATGGTTAAGTGGTGGACTCAACAGGGCTGGTTTAGTGGTTGGACTTGATCTTAAACATCTTTTCCAACCTAAATCTCAAGATTCTCTAAGAGGTTCAGTGAGGGACACTGAATAGATAAAGCATATGTCTGGTTTGGAAAAGCCTGGAGCTGCAAAGTGGTGGGTGCTAGAATCTAGAATAGGATTTGTTAAGTGTCACCATGTTCACAGTGTTCTTGTAGCTTTCCATCAGCACCCATTTTTGGCCTCTGTTGGAGAAAGACGAACCTTTGTTCTGATCCAGGATGGCTGTTGTTAAATTTCTGTGGCATCCCAAGCTGCCAGAAGTACTAAAATGCATCATCTTATTGTATGGGTGGAAAAAACACAAGTGTATGTTCAACAGCCACCTCTTCCAGATAACTTTTTTGGACTTTTTTACAATTCTAACTTAGAGTTTTGTGTTATATACCCTTCTTTAGTCAAGGCTGAGTTTTACAGGCACCCTCTAGCTCTTAATTAAAAATGGTACCGTTTTCCATTAAAATTGCCCCTAAGCAGGGATTGTTTGAGGGTTTGGGGGTTTTTTCTGTTTTGTTAGGTGGTTTTGTTTGTTTGTTTGTTTTTCTTTTCAGCAGTTGTTTGTTTTCCTTGAGAACTTTGCTTTTAAATGGAAAACTGGACCCCCCTCTACAATATTTAGGCATTCCAACTTTTTCCATCTCTGTTAATGGAAAACTGCAGTGCTCAAGGTTTGGAGAATACTTTTGGAAGAAATACCAAAACTTCTGATGAAGAACCATTCAATCTTTCAGGGGTCTTCAATTGTCTACAATGCAATACTGATGTAAATGAAAAGAAAGTTTCTTCAATTTAAAGATCTGTTCTAGGTAGGTTTATTTACTCATAAAGAAAAAAAAAAAAGAATCTGCCTGGATGTTTGTACAAAATTTCCTGTTGATCTGACTGGTGCTGATGTCCAAATATCTTAGACAGCTTTGAAATGCATTCCCAGGGGTTTTGGCTTAAAAAAACCAACAGAAGTCTCTTAATCTTATTGGTCCTTAATGTACTAGAAAAAAATCTTGACCTGCATTTCCTCTATGTACATCTACTACAACATAGCAACTTACTCCCACATTCGTGCTCCTGACTGTTTCAAGATACTTTGAATGGATAACCCAATACTTTTGAACCCCAAAAGTCTGTCCCTTTGCTGCTAGATCACTGGCAATCTTTTTCATTCTCTTTTTTCTACTGATAAAATTCAAATAGATTATGCCAGTTTTTATGGGTATCTACTAAATTTCTTTTTGCTGGGTTAGTGCAGATTCTTACATACAAAATAACTCCATTAAATGCCTCTTGCCTGCAAGGAGTTAGCCTGACATCTTTATCTACCTCTTGTAATCTACCTGTTCTGTGAATTACTGGAATCACTGGGACAGTAGCATGGATCTTTCTTACATTTCTGTGTAACACTTACCAGAAGGGAGGCAGAGAAAGCTTAAGCTTTGGGATTTATAGCAGTCAGTTCTTCATAAATAATGAATCATACTCATATACAAGTACTAGGGTTTTTTTAGTCCAAAAATCTCCTCTGTGCCAGGGAAATACAGAGCTGCGTCCCAAAGGCAAGTTTTCTACTGATTAACAAGAGGAAAGCTTAAAGCAGACCTCACTGAGCATGCAAAATGCAGAATTCAGCACGATCTGCTCAGAAACATTGACAGAACAGAATTACTGAATCCAAATTGGTATGTACAACCTCAGCTTGAACCACAGGGCTTGTCGTGGAAGGCCAGTGCTATGAGTTCAAGCCATTGCAATTTCCAACTGGCTGGGGTGAATTGGCATGGCTGATGAGATTAGGTTGATTTTCATCTGGCTATACCCTATGGATACTACGGCCCATGACCCTATCCTAACTCTGTTTTTTTGAAAAACTTAAAACATAAGAGCAACTGGCTTTACATTTACACAGAAAACAGATGTATGACTATATTCTCATTGTTCCATATTAAAAAAAGCTTGGACACAGACTGCAGAGACTGTGATTTTGGGTGGTTTAGTAATGCTTTATGCTTTGTCCATCTTTCTTCTCTATATGAGAGACCCATCATGTCTTTCTGGAGGGAGATGAGTAATTTCAGTGGGATGTAGTGAAAACTGGCTGATTTTTCAGCCCAGTTAAAAAGGTGGGATGAGAAGGTAGTAAAGCATCCTGCAAAAACCCGAAGGAAATCCTTAGTTTTCATCCCTGTGAACATCTCAAGTTTCAAGGAAAATGTTCACTGAAAAGGCAAATTAAACAAAAAAACCCAAAACACTGGGGTATTCACACTTGGATGGAGTGTGTGCCTTTGGTGTGCTGCTGCTTTGCTGCTAGAGAATGCCATGCTTTGGCTTCTTCAGACACAGGTTTTCCAACTGTCTCTAGTACCAGCTGGAGTATTCTCCAAAAATCACTCAATAGCACTTCTTGCTGGTAAGGACACAGTCTGCCTCCCATTAGAGCAATAATAGAACAAGATAATGAATGTCTTTAATTGTCTTTAACCAGGGGATCTGCAACTACCTCCACAATGGCCCTTGAGTATAGTTTTGTTCCAAATGTAATTGTCAGGGGACAGATTATTTGCTTATTTGCTGCTTGATGTGACCAACATAGAGAAAGGTAACCACACAGCCTCTGCCACTGATTAGAACATCTCTTTGGGCTGCTGCTGAGCTTCAGAGATTTGAAAGCAGGGTTGGATGCATGTATGTTGGCGTCATCCAGAAACATGAGCTACTCTCTGATCAACACTTCAACCTCCTCTAGTCTTGCTGTGTGGTTTGCAATCTGGGTTTACTATAGTCATGCTGCTTTATAAGCAGCAAATACTATTAGTAACTTCTGCAGTGTGTGTCTAGCCTAATCCAGTTTCTCTTCTGGCATTTCAGTGCCTTGGATCCATATAATCACGCTGGGATGATAATATCTGATGCATCTTCATGTGTGATGCCCACCTGGAATGTAGCTAATATATACTTTTCACTGGGAGACTGGCCACAGCAATAATTCACAGCCTATCTGGCAGACATTTGCCCAGGAAGCACTGCTCAAGTAATATAAGTAATTTCCTAAATGGAACCTCAGTAAATTCTGCATTAATTTTTCTTACACCAACTTTTGAACCTTGGTCTGAGTTCAAGAAAGAAACCAAACGAGACACAATTGTGGTCACAAAGCATTTCAGTGTGGATTCCAGATGCTGTGCCAACTTGACAGAGAAATCTACATCATTTGCATCTTTTATGAGGTCATACTGGCACTGACAATTCTTGGGCTACTTGCTGCCTGTTCTAAAAACCAGGCCATGCCCATGAAGAGTATCCCCAAGTCAAGGATGCACCCTGCCTGTGTTCCTATTATGTTGATGAACCCAAAGGGAAATCTTCTTCCCATCTTGCTGTTCATAGAATCATAGAATCGGCTGGGTTGGAAGGGACCTCAGAGATCATCAAGTCCAACCCTTGATCCACTACCGCTGCAGCTACCAGACCATGGCACTGAGTGCCACATCCAGTCTCTTTTTAAATATCTCCAGGATGGAGAATCCACTACTTCCCTGGGCAGCCCATTCCAATGCCTGATCACCCTCTCGGTAAAGAAATTCTTTCTAATGTCCAACCTAAACCTCCCCCGGCACAACTTGAGACAGTGCCCTCTTGTCTTGCTGAGGGTTGCCTGGGAAAAGAGACCAACCCCCACCTGGCTACACCCTCCTTTCAGGGAGTTGTAGAGAGTGATGAGGTCTCCTCTGAGCCTCCTCTTCTCCAGGCTGAACAGCCCCAGCTCCCTCAGCTTCTCCTCATAGGATCTGTGCTCGAGTCCCTTCACCAGCCTGGTTGCCCTCCTTTGGACCTGCTCCAGGACCTCGATATCCTTCCTGAACTGAGGGGCCCAGAACTGGACACAGTACTCGAGATGTGGCCTCACCAGGGCTGAGCACAGGGGCAGAATCACTTCCTTGGACCTGCTGGCTACGCTCTTCCTGATCCAGGCCAGGATGCCATTGGCCTTCTTGGCTACCTGGGCACACTGTTGGCTCATGTTCAACTTCCTGCCAATCCAAAATCCAAGGTCCCTCTCTGGCTGCTCTCCAACCACTTTGTCCCCAGCCTGGAGCTCCCCATGGGGTTGTTGTGGCCAAAGTGCAGGACCCGGCACTTGGCTTTGTTGAACCTCATCCCGTTGGAATCCCATGTTCCTCTTGAGGGGTTCCATCTGTGTGGACACACCCTTCGTCTCAACAGCAACAGCTTTTGCTTTTTTTGAAACCATTGCTGGCTGTGCCCCTCCTCTGCTTGCTCTGCCTGTGCCTACACAACTGTAAAACTGTTGTGTGCATGTGAAGGTCATACATTACATGCAGCAAGTTATTTAAGTTGCTGCTGCCTTGTACACTGCCTCTCTCTGCCTGTGGAATTGAAAGCAAGTTTCCCATCTGTGAAGGCAGCATGTAAAGGGTAGCTGAATTGATGGTGTCTCTCTGCCAATAGCTGTAGGACAGACAGCACCCATGGCTGATTAAGCAGCAGTGAAACTGGATTGTTCTGAGGGGTGTTTACAAGTCATCAGTAGCTGAATTTTGGCCAGAAGAAACCAGGCATTGCTTTCCTGGGAGCAGACATGGGGCTGTGATTGGAGGACAGCTTCTGCAGTCTGAGACCAGACCTCTGTCTTTGGCAGTCGTCCCATAGCATCCCCCTTCCTCTCCACTGGGGTCTTGCCAGATCCCTTGCATCTCCAAAGCAGCTCACAAAGTATGACTGTAGCTGATTCAACAGCGTAGGCTTGTAGCTCTGCTGAAACTGAGTCACACACCATTGTTCAGCAAAACTGAAATCTCTGTAACATAACCTTTCCCATGTAGAGACATGCCAGTGACTTAGCAGTGAAAGAGATTTGTAGTGTGCAAGGTGTATGCAGTCCATCTTCTGGTGTAACTGCAACATGAGAGTGGAGATAACCATCTGGCCTGTGGTGATGTGTAGCCATTGCCAACAAGTGACAGTGACACCTGTCTACAAGGCATTTGAAGTTCATGATGAACATGAATGCTACCAAGCAGCGGTTAGCAGAAAACTTCTGTGCTTCACTTAGCTTTTGCTTTATAGTCTTTGTGGAAACTCTATTTCAGCCCAGATCTTTGTCACTGGTGGATTTTGTTCTTAGGCACTGGTCAACCAAAGCTATTTCATGGGCTTTTGGAATCTCAAGAAATCATCTGCAGAAGTTAACATTGGGGCACAGCATTGCATTCTTAACTGTCCCAGCATGAAGTACAAGGGCTGGTACAAAGTCCTTGAGTGGAATAGCTCTTATGTCTTCTAAGCCTCCAAGGTAAGCAGAAATTTAAATCACTGTTTGCTTCAAGAAGATCCATTTATAATGCTAAGATCATGAAAGATACAGGTTTTGTTGATGCCTCCCTGATGATCACTGTCCCACATGATCCTTCTCCATCAGGCTGTAATTCAGCAGCTGTCTCTATCAGGGCAAGTCTACCTTTCTGAGACAGAAACATGTTCTAGGAAACCTGTGCAGGAAATGCAGGTGATCAGATGCTCTGTGCAGTTGATAACTCCTTCAAGCTGTTGCCCAATGCTTGTCAGGTGGGGCAAACATGGACCAGAAATTCCACATCTTGGGTAGGATGTGGCTCAGGGCAAGGATGTCCAGGATGAGCTATGGCTTTTAGGTTACAAAAGATGTACTTGCTTCTACCAGCTCTTTGAGGAAAATCTTCACTGACTGCAACAGTAAGTGCATAAGAAGCAATGTCCAACCCCAGTTTGCCATACTCTTTGTCTTTTCACAAGTTGTGATTTCCTCCAAACCTCCGTTGTGGAGCTGAAAGGAAGCAAAGAAAACTCTGAGCTGGCTCTTCAGCTTCCAGCTTGCTTCTGGTGTTATTAGAATTTGTATTCATGGTGACCCTTCATGGGAGGTAACTGTGAAAGATACTGGTTAAAGGGTAGAAGTTAATGCAAACTTCACCAATGGGGGTAAGATAATTTCCAACTGTATATGTCAATCTTTCTAGCCCTTGGCTGAAATCAGAATGCCAAAGAATAATAGAAACACAGAATAGTTTGGAGTGGAAGGGACCTTTAAAAATTATCTAGTACAAATCCTCTACAGTCCACAAGGACATCTCCAAGTAGATCAGGCTTGTCAGAGCCCAGTCCAACGTGACCTTGAATGTTTCCAGACCTGGGGCATCTAGCACTCTGGGGAAACTGTTTCAGTGTTTCACAACCCTCATTATAAAAAAAAAATTTTCCTTATGTGTAGTATGAACCTATCCTCTTTTAGGATAGATTTCTTCAGAACTTCTTATTTCCTCAGGAAAGAAGTGTAAAAATCACAGTGCTAACGTAGATCTGACACATGCAGATGGGCTTTGCAGGAGCCCCAGGTCCAGCTGAGATGCTGCTGCATCCTGCCAGTGGGCAACAGGAGGGAAGGTCTTCCTCTAGGAACTATGAGTAAGAACCTGCTAGACTGTAGGGTGCTGCCACCAGTCTGTTCCAGGCTGGAGGATGGTTTCCACTGGGACACTGAGAAATGTAGCTTCCATGGGATTCAACAAGTATATGGGGACAGAGACAAGTAGTGTTTAACTTGCTGTAACTGCAGTCACAGCAATTTGATATGGGTATGGACTTGTCCTCCCTCACTGCTGGATGAAGTAAAGCTGAATGCTGAGGTTGAGAGTCCACTTGGTCCCTGGAGCTGGGACAGTCCTAGCTGAGGATGGGTGACTGTGTTAAAGTGGTGGATTGCTCTTTCTCTCTCTTTCCACATGTCCCATGTCTATACCAGGATGGCTGCCAAGCAGAGGAGAGTAGAAACATGCAGCCAAGTGCTAAGTGTTTTATGCTATTGCCTGATTGATTTTAAACTGTGCTTGCATGGCAACATATCTCTCAGGACTTGTTACATAAGATTAGAGATGTTTTTTTCCTAAAGCAGCACTGTGACTTGTAAACCCATTGTGTGCCAATAACAGCAAGAGTATATATTTAAAACCAGAGCTTCAGCAGCTGCCCTGCACACCACAAACTCTGCCTCTCCATCCTGGTGGCCCATGATGGGACAGTGATGTGGCCCATGTTGGCTGCAGCAGTAAATCACTGCGGTGTGGAGTGGCCAAGGTTCAACTGTTCAGCTGCTACTCTTGCCCTCCAAGGGTGGCTTGAGCAAGTACAAGGAAGGGACATCCTTGTGTGTGTCTATGTTGTGGCCTCTTAAAAATCTTCCCGGGTATTTTTCCACTTCAGGGAGCTGGTACTCCCTTGCTTTTCCAGTGGTAGGTGTTCCAGTCTACTAGAGTCATTACTGGGTGGCAAAAAGCATCACAGGACTCCTCTTGGGATAAAAGAAACCTGCTGTTGTAGGAGTCTTCAAGATCACTTTCACATGTGTTGAGGAGTGTTTCAAACCTGTGTGTACTCAAAATGATGGTCAGCTGGGAAAGTCCAGATGGAAAAGAGAAATCAAGCATCCTTGTCAATACCACAAAACTTTGCTTAGTCAATGTTTACATATGTTTTTTAATTAAAAAAGAAAGGAGAGAAATAAATCTATGTAACCATGATGAGACTGGTTGTCTTGCCAGATTTTCAGAAGTAACCTCTGAGGAGTCTCTGAAAGTAAAAAGGATTGCACAGCAAACGTGACTGAGCTGCAAACACCAGCTTTGTTTGCAAGATGGGAAGAGCTTGTTTCTACCAGAAAACATTGTGTTTTTTACTATACTCCTTTACAGTCCATTCAGAATGTGAAGACCAACCATTATACCCAACAGTGTGTACGAGAATATCAGCTGTGACAGATGACAGAACGCTGTGTCAGGCTGTGAGGAGCAGGTGTTGGCTCCTCAGCATCCTGCCAGAAGTGCCCTGGCCAGACAGAGGTGTTGGCAGACTTTGGTACTTTGCACATCTGCAAGGAGGAAACAACCTTGTGTCCCTCAGCTCCTGCAGCCTACAGCACTGTCTGTGCAGTTCTTTCAGGCTTCTATCACTGAGAAGTCACATTTGTGTCAGGTAGAAACCTGAGCTATTGAAGACAGAGGAAGTTTTGCTGCTGACCTGCCTATCTACCTTTTCACATTATTGGTCTGCCTGTATGTTGAGAGTAATTTCAAATAACAGGTGTTTCCTGCTGGTGACATGAGATTGCCTTTAATCTGTGCCACATATCAGGGCTGGAGTTTGAAGTTCCCTGGCACGCTTTCCATTTGTAATTGGCTATTAATCTTGAAGGGGAGCCTGACTGTGACGTTGCAATCTGATGACACTACCTACAGGGAGAACAGGAAGAACCAAACAATTTTCTCTTGGTGAGAGGTGTTTGACTGCTTGGGAGATGCTGTAGAACATGAAGCGGCTTCTTAGATTTTTCTCATTAGGTCCTTTCAATAATTGAGACCGGTGCTGGTTGCATGCTTAAGCAGAACATCAATCTCAGCTCTGCGTGCCACCAAATTTCTTACAAAAGGGGAGAAGATGGGCCAGACTGGAATAGTAGATCTGACTAGAAACAATAATGGGAGCTTCTCCTTTTTGTCTATACCAAGACATGGCTTGTGAGTGCAATGGGAAGATTTCCTGACTAGATGTGAACTGGGTGTGTCCACACAAACACTCCAGCTCTGTGATGCATAGCACAGGTAGTCAGAGTCCTTCTGGGCCCCTTTACAGCCTTATTCTTCTAGGATTCAAGGCAGATGATAAGTCTGTTCTGCCTTACCATCTACAGGGGAGCAAGAGGAACTCCCTCCTGCATGACCCCATTACCGCTTCAGTTGTTATCAGGAAGCCTGAGGGAGCAGAAAAGACAACTGTTTAGAAACCATGCCTTACACACATGGGGCCTTTCAGGATATGAAAATGAGCAAGATCAAGATTGGAACTGTTATTTCTTCTTTCCTTCATACCCACTGATTTCTTTAAGAATTTAAGAGTTTCTTTCTCCCATGCATCATTAGATTAATTTCGTGGGTCTGCAGTTATAAATCTGGTTAATAAGAAACACTCTAAACAAGGAGCACTGGGAGGGAATCTTATCCATGTCAGGCAGTATTTTCTGAGTTGCCTCAGTATGAGAGGCAGGGCTGGCTAAAATGTTGAAAATACGCAGGAAGTAGTTTTTGACAGGACGTAAACAATTTTTTTCCCCTCCATCTTTGTGTTACTTTTCTTTTTAAGTCACATGCTGTATTCAGCAATCAGTGTGTTCAGTGAAGTTATTTCCACATTGGTTCCTTGTAACATTTGCTCTTTTTGGGGCTCATTCTTTCAGCTCTCTTGGTATCCAGCATGTGGCTGAGGGTCAAGAGACAGCAGAGTCTTCAGCATTTCTTTGGGAGATCATTAACTTAATGAAAAAAAATGTTACTTGAAAGAGCCAGGCACCCCATCATAAAAAGAATTACTATTTAAAACAACTAGGTGATGCCTTCTGCTCCCCAGGGACTGTGTTAGAGATTGGGCTGAACCATGCCCATCTCAGTGTAGAAATCCACTGAGGAGAAACTAGGATGTCTCTTTGCATCCTGCAGGCATGGAGACACCAGCTTCTGGGCAGCCTAAAACTTGCTGTGAATTATCCTCCGGGCACCATGGTGGGTTTAACTTGTCTCCTACCAGAGTAGGAAGGCTCTTCCAGCTGTGCTCTGAGTCACAGTCTTCCCAACTTTTGGAGAGACTTGGAGGAGGAAGGAAAATCAGTAGCTTATACCTCTGAACTTCCCTTTGCATTCAGTTTTAATAATATTTATTTTTTTAGTACTTTAGTATTACAGGTTATCAGTATTTTACAAAGCTATTCAGACAAATAAAAGCATCTCAAACATAAATGTCTGCAAAGGACACCTTTTGCATGCTCTCCACAAAGATGGTGGAGTTCATACTTAGCTGCAGGACCTGGCTGGCATTGCCCCAGGTAGATGCCTGGAGCAAGAGCTACCTGACCAACAGAAGCAACCAGGAGAGCTGGTGATGTTGCTGTCACTGCTGGCATTGGTTGGCCACAGCACCCACCCAGCACTCTGAGCTGATCCAAACCACTGGCTAAGGTGGCAATAGGCACTGGCATGGGTGGCAGGTGAGGCACTGAGGTGGCAGGGAAGGTCATGAGAGTGACCGGGTGTCCAATATGAGGGGCAGCTGCCCACTGAAGTCTTTGGCTGAGCAGGGACCCCATGAGAACAAAGCTGGTGACTGACAGAGCCCATGCCCCAGGATAGGTACTGTCCTCTGAAATTGTCCCTGAACATTTTTATAGATCAACTGTTTTCATTGAGTATGAAGAGGTAATTTACTTTTCTTTTATAGATAAATATATATATATTAGAAAAAAGATCTGCAAAGAAAATAACCTGTGTACAACACTCTGGGTACATGTCCAATTTACCATGTGTGTCAGCAGGCCACTGGCACACAAGAATGACTGGGGTGAATGCTTGACATGACTAATGGAAGGAGAAAAATAATCTGCCCAGCTGGAACAAACTCCTCAGTTCCCTGATGGAGGGTCACTCACACAGTGGCTGCAGCATCTGATTGGATCTGGATCCTCTGCCTGACCTGAGTCATGGGGAGACAGCCAAAAGTAACCATGGCTGAGTGACATGAACCATTCTGGAGGGATGTGCCTGGGGTAACCTAGTTGAGAGGCTGCTTGGATGGTAACCTAGCTGAGAGCCTGCTGGGCTTGTCGCTGACATTGTCTGAGACAATGAGAAAGCCCAGAATTACTTTTTCTATCCAAAGAAAAAAACAGGCCACTTATATTTTATAACCAGGCCAGCACTGGGTATTTCTGAATATATTGGCAACATAATTTTATTGTTCTATTCTTATTATTTGGTTATTATATCACTGGAATTACCTAGAATCCAAGAAAAAATTATATAGTGCTGTAGTGTACTCTGACTACATGAACCAGTCTCATCCCATGGGAATGAAAGTTTCAAAACATGTTCACTCTAGTGCAGAGTGGAAGTAGTAAACAGAGGAACAAGTGGGAAATATCTGAGAAAAATCAAGAAATTATCATGGCAAATCAATTTATGTTCTTGGGAAGCTTTTGAATAACAGGGATTCTTACCTAGTCTGTTTCTTACAAAACACAGTAGGCAAGGTCCCTCTACAGAGATCCAGTGGAGACCATTGATATGTGGTATTCCTCAGGGACTGATATTGGGACTGGTGCTGTTTGCTGGTGACATGGACAGTGGGATTGAATGCACCCTCAGCAAGTTTGCTGGTTACACCAAGCTGTGTGGTGTGGTTGACATGCTGGAGGGAAGGGATGCCATCCAGAGGGACCTTGACAGGGTCAAGGCATGGGCTCATGCAAACCTCATGAAGTTCAACAAGAGTAAGTGCAAGGTCCTGAACCTGGGTCAAGGCAATACCAAGCACAAATCCAGGTTGGGTAGAAAATGGATTGAGAGCAGTCCTGGTGAAAAGGGCTTGGCAGTGTTGGTTGATGAGAAGCTCAACATAAGCCAGCAATGTGCTCTTGCAGCTCAGAAAGCCAACTGTGTCCTGGCTGCATCAAAGGAAGAAGTGTGGTCAGCAGACCAAGGGAGGTGATTCTCTCCCTCTACTTTGCTCTCATGAGATCCCACCCAGAGTACTGTGTCCAGTTCTGGAGCCCCCAACACAGAAAGTATGTGGAACTGTTGGAGCAAGTCCAGATGATTTCCACAAAGATGATCAGAGGGCTGGAGCACCTCTCCTGTGAAGACAGACTGAGAGAGGTGGGGTTGTTGAGCCTGGAGAAGAGAAGGCTTCAGGGGGACCTTACAGCAGCCATCCAGTACCTGAGGAGGCTACAGAAAACCTGGGGAGGGAATTTTAACATGGGCATGGACTGATGACATGAGGACAAGAGGAGAACATTTTCAAGCTACAAAAGGGTCTATTTAGTTTCGGTTTGGGGAAGAAATTATTCACTGTGAGGGTGGTGAGACACTGGAACAGGATACTCAGAAGAGTTGTGGATGCCCCATCCACAACTGCAAATAGTCAGGACCAGGTTGGATGGGGCTTTTGAGAACCCTGGTCTAATGGGAGGTGTCCCTGTTCATGGCAGCGGGGTTGGAACTAGATGATCTTAAAGGTTCCTTCCAGCCCAAACTATTCTATGATTCTATGATCCCTCATAAAACCCATCAAGGAAAGACTGGGTCAAGCATGTTTCAGATTCAAAATCAGCTCAAGGTAAGGAATAAGGGTCTGTTTTTACAGTGCAAGGAGACCACTAAAGATCTCTCCAGTTCTTCTCGATGAACTGTGCTACCCATCATAATGTAAGAAAAATGTAATGTAAGAAAAAACATGAGGAGGGGAATTGCCTAGACTGCAGATGACATGGAATTACCTAGGATGGTGACTGTAAGTGGTAGAAGGGTCTCTTGAGTAAGTGGTTTGCAAAAACAGAAATTTAATGTTGATTGGAAAGAAATGATAACATAGGATAGTAACTGTCTTGTCTTACAATAAAACCAAGTTCCAATTAACATAATATTTTGACTCTCCAGCACAAAATTCCAGGAAATTTTAGTCTTGCCTTTGCATCTGCTAAAATTGTTTGGATTTGCCCGTCATTTCTTACTCATAATCCTACAGCTTCTCTTGTTCTGGTCCTTATTTCTTGCAGACCAGCCTGAGTACATGAGTGTTGTCAGTATGGCCTGCTCATGTATCTCGCTCTGCCAATTATCTTTGCCTTAAAGAATCTTGTTTGTTTAAAGAATCTTGTCTTTCTGTGGTGCCAGAAAGAAAAATCTCCATCTTCCCTTTGAGTTAGTGGTTTTCCGCCTTCTTTTTAAGAAATAAGGAAAAAAAATTGTCCTTATGACATTCTCTTTTTTGAACAGTCCTTCATTAAGTACCCCAATTGTTGTCTTTCTAATGTATCCCTCCATCAGGAGTATGCTTCTTCACTGAAGATTGGGTCTGGCAGTTCTGCACTGTTTATACAGCTATCATTAAATGTTTCTGTCATATCTTAACCTTGCTGCAATATATAACCTGCTCTCACTTGAGTACGTGGTCATTAGCATACATAGCATGACTGCTGCTGTTGTTATTCTCGTTGTTAAGCATAATGGCTGGGTCCAGAAGAGAGAAGCAGCTTTAGGCATTGCGCAAGCACAGACAAGCCCTGTCACACAAAAAAAGCTCTAGTGTTGCTCAAAATAATTCTGAAATCATTCCTGTTAGTATCCTAGTCTCCCTTTAAAATATCCCTCTTTACCCATCTGAAAGTCACCACCACATGGGATGTGTTTGAGTGCTCTGGTTTTTTCACAGTTAACTCTTCCTCACCACCTCACTTTCCAGCTAGTTTTAGTGACCACATTACAGGTCTAGCAGGTGAATCCCCACCAGGCTTTATTGGCCAGAGGGTTCCTGTGTTCTTCGGGGAACACAGTAAAGTATCAGGTACTGCAATAGCTAAATACAAATTCCCAGCTTTTTAAGAAACCTAATCTTCATTTCATAGTTGTGCAGTCATCTGTCTCCCTTGCCCACCCCCTACCCTAAAGAAATAATCCTGCTGGGTTGCCTTTTGTTTTATCAGCATTTTGGTCTTCAGGTCAGATCTTCACCTGAGCAATGTCTTTACTCCAAGTTGAAGTCATGCACTCATGTCACTTGATGTTCCATCAACAGGAGGACATAGCACTGAGCCCCAGGGAGCAGGATATAGTTTGCATTTTGACTTAGTGCTAGCACTCATCTGCATAGAAGATCAAAGGCAGTGGTTGAGACATAGAAATGGCTTGTAAACAACAGGGCTGTGCTCATTAATACTGATTAATTACATTGTCTTCTTTATGGTTAATTTATTTGGGAGATTGTACATGTTGAGTCATCCATGGTTGTAGAACCACTGATGGGCCACTGTAACATAGGGGATCATGCTTTTGAGACCCAGATGGTAATATGATGTTGGACTGGCACCCAGGGCAGATGTGAAAGCAGCTTAACAGGCCTACAGTGTAAACAATAAAATATGAAATATGGATGGAGCATATGTTCTAAGATAAGGGTCAGAGGGCAGAAGTGCAGGTGAGAGCTCCCTATCCGATTCCCAAACAGACAGGCAGTGGGGCAGGATCTCCTGCTCCTTCTGTCAGCAGGAACTTTGTACTTTCATACCTTCATACATCCTGGCCTCATCTGACCCCTGCAATGCATCACCTGGCTCCCAGTCAGGCCAAGA
This sequence comes from Heliangelus exortis, assembly GCF_036169615.1. Classification (NCBI taxonomy): domain Eukaryota; kingdom Metazoa; phylum Chordata; class Aves; order Apodiformes; family Trochilidae; genus Heliangelus; species Heliangelus exortis. The sequence continues at coordinate 32,574,071 of NC_092424.1, read as the reverse complement.
AACTCTTTACATTGTAGGAGCAGGAGGAGAAAGGGCACTGAGAAACTAGCAGCCTGAGAAAAAAGCAGGACACTGTCCCATCCTGACAAGAGATCTGGAGAGCTGTGTGGACAGCACAAAAGAAGGCAAGTTCATGAGACTGATGATGCTAATAGATGTTCAGGCTTTTCTGCCTCCTTATAACTCTTCTGGGAGATTACTGCAGTAATGCTGTTTGAGTTTATTGTCTTGCATTATAATTTTTCTTTGACTGGGACTGAAAGAAAGAGGAGGACACCAGGGTGGAGAATTCTTAGGATGTGGCGTTTCCAAGACCTGGGCTCTGTCCCTGTTTTAGGAGGTGTTCTCTGGCCACACTGGTTTTCACATTTGTAGAACAGCAATAATACTCCTGTCTGGTGGATGAAAGCTTAATTGATTAATACATGAAAAACTATGTTAAGGCAATGGAAAATAAGGGAAGGCTAAAAATAGTTTCATACATTTTGACAGAGCTTTTGTTATTTGCTTCTAATGTTCCATTCCTTTGAGCCTCTCTTTTTCCCTGTTAGGAAATCCTAATTAACATTTTCATTTCATTACCAGGTCCAGGCCTTGGTACTCTGTAGGAAGCCACTAATCATTCAGTCCCCAAATGAGATGGACGTTTCTTGGTGCAAGGAACACTATATCTACAACAGGAGCAGACCCAGCCCCCCGTACCCTGGATGGAGGCAGTGGAGGGGCAGTGGTTCCCCAATAGCCAGACTGAATACAGGTCAGCAGGATTCTAGTTTCTTATCCCCTATCACAATACATATGCCTGTCTTGGGGGGGAAGAGACACAAGTGTATGCACTCTTTCTTGGGATCTTTCATGGAAACAGTTAAAAGATCCCAGCTGAAAGCTATCTGCAGTATAATTACAAGAGTGGCTGTCTGGGAATGAGCTTTTTATGACCATAGCAAGGCAGAGCTCTAGGATCCTCACCACAAAGCAGGGCACAAGCTATCAGAGATAGTTTTGTCAGGTTTTTTTACCCTGTCATTTTGGACTGAAGTTTTAAAACTGTTTTGGTTATTATTGGTTATTTGGTTATATTTGGTTATTATATATATTTCAACAGCAGGGTTGAAAAAGTGCATTGAGCTGCATATCCCCAAAACTCTGGGTTCCCACCCCCAAGGGTTCCCATATTGGTGGGGCTTATGGAGCAGTTGTATGGAGGCAGGGAAGGAGTAGTCTGAGCCAGTTTGACCTCCAAGTGCTCATCCATGAAACACAAGAACAACCATCTTCGGGGGATCAGCTCAAGAGATGAAACTCTGCACCCTGCCTCTTACAGTTCAGGCAAATGTTTGCTCTTCACAGGAGGGTATAGACAAGGTAAACACAGAATTATACTTGCCTAATACATTAATCTTATATAAAACATTTCTGAAGTCTTGTGTATAAAAGATTGCAATGAGAGAGAGGGTGTTTGGGAAACAGGAATGGAGAACAAGGAGGAGGAGGAGAGCAAACAGGAAAATAAGGAATAGGAGGAAGAGGAAGAACAGAAACAGGAACAAGACTGAAATCAAGGGGAATACCTCTTCCTAGCAGCTTGATTTCCATGTCCCTGTCCACAGACTGGCAGAATTTAGAAGTATGGGCAGGAACTGGGCTGTGCCACTTACCCTTAGGGCCTCTATTTACAGTGATAATGCAGTCCAAGGGGCTACCAGAAGCATAAGGATGGTGAGACTCAGAAAGCAGTCATTATTGCAGCATCCCAAACTTATTACAGCAAATGACTCCTGACTTCAAAGTGCCAAACAGATCTTTGGGCAAGACCTGAGATAAAGGAGGTTTGTGGGTGTGAGGTTCCTTCTCTTCATTTTCTTCTCAACATTGCAAAATGACAGTGTTGGTAATGAAAGCTGTTAGCACTTTCATGAATGACTGTCTCCATCACACAGACAACAACACAAAAGTTTTAACAATACCATTAATAATTATGTGTGGGACGACTTATCTGGAAGCCTCCCACCTTGCATACTTTCTGCTGAAGGAGCTATGTGAAGTAGGATTGTGTGCATATGAATTAATCTTGTTGTGAATCTCCGTGGCTGAGCTCTTTTCTGCACATGGTAGTGCACACTAGCTGCATATTGAAAGGCTAAAAGCTTTGGTCCCTCCCCTCCAAACTCCTGTAACTCGCTTGGTTGTAGGGGAGAATATTAATTCAGTGCTCAGCTGTCACCTGGTATTCCTGACACATCTGAGGACTTGTACTGCAGTACAGAACTCCTCAGCAAGGGGATGGATGAACGGGCAGATAAAAAAGATCAGGGAATCCGTAATTCACATGTTTGCTTGTGATTTGAAGCATGGTTCTAATTTTTCTTGCTTTGTTCTCTGCTAGACTTTTGAAAAGATACTGAATTCTTTCTGAAAATGAAACCTGCTTCTAGATTTCTGAAAGTTCCCACTTTCAGAGCTTGTTCTATTTCTTGCTTTTACAGGTAACTGCAACTATGGTACAAGCAAAAAAAAAAAAAAAAAAACCCAAACCTATAGATCTAACACTGATCTGAGCTTTAAGCCTAAAAGGACTTTGGGTTGGACACAAATGCTTTTGCCTTATCCCAAAATTGGCTTCTGCAAGAACTGTAGAAGATGAAGTGGTTGTCCAAACCCAGGCGCATTTTATAGAGAAGGTATAAATTGGTTCTGAGTGATTACCTGACTTTAATAACAAGTGACACTTAAACTGAAGCTGAGGGCAGCCTACATGACTTGGATGGCATATTTCTCAGACCCTAACTCTGCAATGGCAAACAGCAATGGTTTGCTCAATGCCTTTAGCTGTGGAACACACAATACCTAAGTTAGACAAACTGGGAAGGAAAACAGTTGTTCCAGCCCATGTCAGTCCTCTGGGCTCTCAGAATTTGGCTTGATTTAGATTTTTCCTCAACTAAGGGGTGAAACCATTTAAACTGCTGAACTTTTCCAGAGCATAAATCCAGTAACAGGATGCAGAACAGCTCTGCAATTGTAGTGTGTTTTTGAAAAATAACAATTATTATGGTGGGGGTTCCTTTTTCTGCTTGCGTGTTTCATTTGTTGATGATCTGGCTTTTGCTTTCTATTTGCTTTCTATTACCATAGCTAAGGATTTCCTCTGGGTAGCATGTTCCAGCTGATGATCACTATGTATGCTACAAATACTGATGACTGGATTTCTGGGATTGTTAGTTTGTTTTATTTTGTGCTATTTGCCAGGTCACATAGAGAAATGGTAAGGGTAATTCTGACTGAAAAGCTTGTGAGTTGTCTGAGTTAGTGGATAAATAGGTGCACTAACCATGTGGTAATTTGCATTACAGTGACAACCTTGTTTACTGAAGATCCCATTACTTTCACTCTAGGCTTGCACTACAGATGGTTTCTCAGACTAATACCGACAGATACTATTTAAGCCTAGCATACCAAAAGTGGCCTGTTTTCTGGGTGTGATTTTCAACCCTGAGCCTGAGAGCTGGTCTTAATCCCTGTGGCAGTGCTTTTTTTGGCTTTGATATGTGCAGAATCAAACCCAGAAGCAGGATGAAGAAAAAATAAACAAACAAACAAACAAAACAATAACAACAACAACAACAAAACCATCATCAACAACAAAACCCAACAACAAAAAAACCCCCCACAAAATGAAAAAAAAAGGAAAATTGTTCAGACTATCTTTTGCATAGTGGAGCCTTCTAGCACACCTCCCTCCCAATAACCTGGGTGTTTTAAGTGAGTGGTGAAGTAGATCTCAGTGAAGTGAAAGGAAGTGAGTGTGGGTTTTACCAGCCTCTGGCAGTGGAAGCAACAGGCTCTGCATATTCATTGATTAGAGCATGCTCTACATCATGGGAATGGGTATTCAGAGCTAATGGTGGGTGTATTTGTTACGTCTGGTTCAGAAATGAGAATGAATAAATTATAAGCAGTGGAATGCAATTGGACTGCTAACTAGTTGTTTTGACTTGCTTACATGTGAGAGAAGGAAGGAGGGAGCCAAGCTGAGCTGTGAGCTCTGCATGGGTACAGAGGAGTTGAGGACTTGGTGAAGAGCATCCTGGACCTTGTCACTAGACCTGTTAGAAGGTCACTGACAGCTGAATTGAGAGATATCCTTCAAAATCATGCATATAGTCTGGGCCCTTCAGAGAGCACTGATAGACCCTGGGGGTGGCCTGATGAGGATGAGGAGCTAAGTGCCCCTGAAGCAGGTCCATCCATGGTGGCCTTACACCATGATTAGTTATCCTTGCTCAATAGAAGTTGTGCATCAAAGTGAGTAAGGGGGACACAAAGGGAGAGGGAGGGGAACTTTGCCTCTTAAGAGCTACCAAACCAAATCACAACCCAGTTCTCCTGTGTTCACCATTTCCTTGTTAAAACAATGTGTCTGTGTCCATACTGGGAGTGTGTCTGAAGGCATCCTCAGGGCAGTGCTTGTCTGTTTGGTGGACCATGAGGCTGCAGTCATGGGTTTGGTTGGAGCATGAAGGTAGGTGTTTGATGCCCAAAAAGCCACTCAGAACTGATCACAGAATGACAGAATTGTCATGCTTGGAAAAGACCTCTAAGGTCCTCCTGAAGCGCCTCATCTACAAAATTTTGGAATACTTTCAGAGATGGTGACTCAACCACCTTCCAGTGCCTGACTACTACTTCAGTGAAGAAATCCTTCCTAATATCTAGTCTAAAACTCCCCCTGGTGCAACTTTGGCCATTTGCTCTGGTTCTTAACCAACACAACACAGACATATCTTGCTGGTGTCCCCTCTCTGAAAGTCCCCTGCAGCCTTTCCAGGGCTTGTCTGTTGTAGGAGGAATGTCCAAGACTGGACATTTTACTGACTTCAAGTTTTTTGTAGACTTCCTTCAGGATTATTATGTCTCAGTATAATGAATAGGTAAGACTCTGGACCCATGGGAAGCCTTGGAAAATATTTTTATTAATTTTTGTGTGGCTTGTCTTGTTTTGGAAACTTTTCTCCAGGAAAAGAAACTGTAAATCATCTGTCAATACAGAAAAGTTGGAAAGGGGTCTAATTTTTTTTTTTTTTTTTTTTCTAGTTTGGCTAACATGAATTTAAAAAGACCTCCTACTTGGATCACAGACACAGTGTCTAGTCTTTCATTCTGCTGTGGAAGGATTTGCTTGGGGAATACAAAATATCATCTTGCTACTGCTTGTGATAAATTAAATCCTCTTCCCAGCAGCAACACTTGGAGCCTAATTTGGGTTTACAAGCCCAGATAGCAATTCTTTTACTGCAGCAGCATAAACAGCTCCTTATATGAACAAGAAACAGGCCCACTGTGTCCCTGTAGATATGAGGACACGTGTGAGAACTAAGAATTCAATTCACTTACATCTTCATTTTCTTAATGGTGTGTGATATTGTTTTTGTCTCAGCTGAACCTGGAAGGATGATGCCCAAAACACTTCAACCCAAATCAGTGATTGGAAAGGTGAGTTGAAGTTTCTAGAGTCCTAAGACTCTTTCAGGGCATAGCAGGTGGTGAATTTTCTCCGTGTCTGTTGAGGGCAGGATGGAAGAAAGTGGTCCTGTTGTATCAGGGTGTATTTAAGCCAGACATAGAGTGTACAGGAGCATGGGAATTCATTGAAACAGGAGGGCCCAAGGCACTTCAATGAGCCTAGCAGGACAAACTTCTCCTGGGATGGTTGAGATAGATTGGACTTTCTCTCAGAGCAGGAGGAAGGAGTAGGCCATTTCTTGGGGAACAGGAACCATCACTCAGGGGGCAGATCCAGGAGTGCCTAAGACACCTGACCAGACAGTCTTACTGTAGGCTGTGACTCAGTGTATCTCTGCTTAGCAAACAGTCAAGAACATCCAGGCCCATAAAGATATCCTGTGTAATGTTTTTGCTACGTAATTATAGGATCCTCAGATGATATTTAATGATGAGACTTTAAAAGTCTTACAAACACACAAGTTTGTTCTGAATTTTAAAAATCTAATCTGAAGGTGGTCTCAATCAGGATCCCTACCCCACCCCCCACTCAAGTACCTTTAGTGAATTCCTGAGACAAAGTTTGTAGGAAATTTGCATCTTCCAAGAGAAAATGAACTTTTTGAAATGTACAGTGACATTTCCATATGATATGCCAGCTCCTTTCTAAATATGTGGAAAACCCTAAAGACTTGCAAACTGAGTTGTGACCAAAACCAACATAGAAAACCTGGGCCACATTTGTGGGTTGACAACAGCATGCATCAGAACACCACTTGAGCTGATCTGAACCACTACACATCAACCTTCAAACCCTGTCAAACCTGCCATAAGCACCTCCTGCCTTCTAGGTACGAGAGATTAATGTATGTTGACCTCCAGGCTACATTTAGGCAGGAGTGGAGAGGTTCTTGCTGCTGCTTTCAACAAGTCCCTCTGCTAAGTGGTCAAGTGCTACAAAGGCTCTGCCCCTTTCCTTGGGAAAGCCCCTTGCCCTGCAGGTAAAAAGACAGCTTGTGCCTTGTTACCTTCCTGATCCTACTCGTGTCAGGCTTCAGTGACTGCAGTGATATCCATACCTCTTATTCTGAGCTCAGGGAGCCATCTGACTGAGGGAGAGCCATGGATTTTATTTCTTTCTAGCATTACTTTTCTAGATCATTTGGCTGCAGGCAATGGTTCACCACAAAACCCCTAAGGAAAATTAGAAGATACCAACGTTTTTTTCCATCTTCCAAACTCCTGGTTTTAAGGTAATTGAATTTTTGAGAGTTGGCTTCTGGGTTTTCAGCACCTGAGGGTAGTAACAAGGTAATTGAATTTTTGAGAGTTGGCTTCTGGGTTTTCAGCACCTGAGGGTAGTAACTTCATGCAGGTCTCTGTGTCTTGTTTGCCAGCCGACGTCCATCAGCAGAGATCCTGCCAAGGAAGAGCGAAGAAAAGCAGCACCAAGGGACAGCCTGATTCCAAGCCCAAACACATTCTGGGACCCACCTTTCTTACTGAGGAAAAGTTCTTGGAGAGAGCAATTTCATGCAGTGAGCCAGAGATGCCTAGATAAGCTACTGCAGTGTCAGAATGGGCTGGGTGCTAAGTTGCAGACATGCAGAAGAAGGCAGAGCTCTGTGCGTATCAGCGATTTAACAAGGGCTGGTGCTTTCACTTGCCATGAGCATCAGACTTTTTCACTTGGAGTCTTTCTCTCTCATTCTCTTTGCAAAAGAAAGACAGAAAAAAAAATACCAACACCCCACAGCCCACATCTCCCTCCCCTTTAAAATTTCTTCATACAGGATATTTTTTCCATTGGCTTTTTACCATTTTTGCCAGTAACCCACAGAAAATGAGTCACTCTGAGCAAGCTGGAGACAGGCCAAGGGCAGGCAGGGGAAGGGATGTGAATGCTATTTTCCCTGCTGTGACAGATCCCTTATGTTGGGCTGCTGGGTAAGCACTGCTCTTGGCTCTCATGTGAGGCCATATGGTGGGAAGTAGGTGGGAAAAGCCTTCCCCATCCAAATAGAGGTCCTCTTCTGTTGTGTGTGCTCAGGGGGTGGTTCCCATGTGTGCTGCAGCTTTCTTCTCCTCCAAGCCAAGCAAGAGGGCCTGGGCTTAGTTATAGGGAAGTTCTAGGTGGGAGAAACTGTTCTCCCTTTAGAAATTCGGTTTGAAAAGTCCGTGGGATCAAAGGGAAAGTGGATGCCTGAAGGCTTTGATTTATATGGCCACCAGTTTCAGCTGGTTTAACTGCATCAGTCTTGTAGACTAGCAGATACAAACTCCCTGACCTCTGGAGAAAAAGGGAGCTGCTGTGTTTTGCAGGAGGGACTGGGTTTAATCCTAGAAGGACACAGAAGCAGTCTGTGCATGTCCACAGCCCAAATTAAAGGCCTATCATCCATAGCAGAACATGTGGTCAGATAAGGAAGGGCAGTCCTTCTCCTTCTGTGTTGGAAGCATTTTATGCTCAGAATGCACTGGGTTGTCTGTGAGATGGGTCAGGATCAAGACCTGGGCTCTGTATATCTGTGCTGGGAGTAGCTGGGCTCTGAGGAGGTGCTGAAACCAAGATTTGTCAGGAAAGGTAATATTTTTTTATGGAAGAAATTCACAGTGGTGGATAAAAGGGACAAGTTTTAGAGCTTCCACATCCTTCTTCATGTCTGAAGTAGGAGCAGCAGAGGATGAGCCAGGGAACTGAAATTCATAACTCGGGACACTAAACATCATGTGCTCTATAGAGATATTGGTTTTATGGTACTTTAGAATTCTTCTCCCCTCCTCCAAGCTAACAGCTTCTTGATCCACTAGCAGTAAATTACCTGCCACTCTCCTTTTCTCTCTCCCTCTCCCTTTCCCAGAGGACTAAATGGATTTTTAACCTCTCCGCATGCTAAAAACACCCCTCCTCTGCTTACTGGATACCAGCTACCTTTTCTCAGCAAGTTAATCAAATTAAACCATGAGCAGTAGTTCTCAGCTATGTTTAGCACTTCAGCTTGCACATGCATCCTGAACCTCAGGCCAGGTGTTTTTGGGGGATCTGGGAGGGCTGGGAAAGCTGCATATTTCATGTTGAATCCATCAGTTGTTTTAATAGAAGGTCCTGTGCTTAAATTCACTTGGTGACATCAAATAAAGTAGACATGAATCCTGCAGATATGGTGGATTGTATTGGGAGATTTTTCTGGCATACAGAACTGCTGTGTGACAAGCTGCAGATTTGGAGAGGTTGACACCCCAGAAGGGAGAGTCACCCTCCAGGATGATTTTGACATGAATGGAGAATTTTGACAGAATGGAGAAGTGAGCTAACAGGAACTTTATGAAGCTCAATGTAGAGAAGTGCAAGGTCTTGAACCTGGGAACACATAACCCAGGAGTGCAGTTCAGACTGGGATCCACTTGGCTGGAGAGAAGCTTTGTGGAAAGGGACTTGGGGGGTTGGTGAACAACAGGCTCAACATGAGTGAACAGTGTGCTGCAGCTGCAAAGAAAGCCAACAGCCAATTGATGCTGGGCTGCATCAACAAGGGCATCACCAGCAGAGATAAAGAAGTCATCATCCTACTCTACTTGGTGCTTGTCAGACCATACCTGGAATATTGTGTTCAGTTTTGGTCCTCGCTATACAAAAAAGGATGCAAACAGGCTGGAGAGTGTCCAGAGAAGAGCCATGAGGATGATCAGAGGACTAGAGTGGCTGCCATAAGAGAAGAGGCTGAGAAAACTGGTTTCTTCAGCTGTGAGAAGAGAAGGCTTAGGGAAGACCTTATTACAATGTTCTGTACTTAAAGGGCAGCTACAAAGAAGATGGAGGATCCCTGTTTACAAGGAGTCACATGGATAACAGAAGGGGCAATGGGCACAGGTTACTTCTGGGGAGATTCCAATTGAACACAAGAGGAAAAATTTTCACTCTGAGGAAGTCAGACATTGGAAAGCCTCCCAGGAAAGTAGAAATCCTCCTAAAGGTGGATTCCCCCACTTTGGACAGTTTTAAGTCTCAGTTTGATCAGGTGCTGAGACATGTCATATAAAAAATAGTATTAGAAGGGTTGGACCAGATGATCTCCAAGGTCTCTTCCAGCCTGACACTATGATTCTACGACTCTATGAGTTTTAGTAAAGATGATTTTTCTACACCCTGGGCATCTGTGAACTAGACCTGCATTGCAAATTGCACATGTGTGTGGGCACTTTGAACTCAGTCACTTTGAACCACAAAACTTATCACCCACCCACCCCATTATCACTTCAGGAAGCTTAGTCACTGGGCACAGGAAAATTTAATGGACAGCATCCCTCAGCTCATCCCACTGAGAAGTGACGGAGGGAGGCTCAGATCCAAGACAGCTCCCAGACTGTCTGGAAGGATCTCTCTCTTTCTTTGATGGGCATCTAGAATTTAAAAACTGTGAATCTGAGCCTCACAATTCCCAAAAATAGGGCTGGCTAGATAAGCAGGTGAATGTAGTGGGGGGGTGGTGTTGGAGACTTTTCCAGGAAAGAAATGGCAACAGTGGCATTTCCCAGTCTCCAGCTCCAGCTGCCCCCCCGCTCCATCCAGGCATTCTGGGGAGCTTCCTTTCCTTGTGGAGATATGGTTTTCATGAGAGATGGCAGCCAAACATGACCTGGGATTTGCAGATGTAATCAAACAGTCAGAAGACACCTCTGTGGCTTCTGCAGAAGCCAAATGAGCTGTGGGGTGCTGAACATTTGCTGGGATGGCTGCCTGGCTCCCTTAGTGGCACTGTCAGAGTTTGTCATCCTGGTGCCTAGGCTAGATGAGATGAGGACCCTGCCAGGCCTTTGAGTCTGTCAGACTTTGACTCCATTGACTCTCTCAGGGGAGAGAGAGGATTGATGAGAAGAGCAGATAGTTATGCCAAATGGTGAAAATGTGCATTACTGGGGTCAAGAGGGGCTGGGCAGCCATACAACCATAGCTGCATCTCACCATAGTGTCACAAGCCTACAGGCATCACCCGGCGAGTCTCACAGTGCATCCTCACCTGTACTTCCACCAAGGGCCATAGTCATGAGGTGGCTGCAGCCCAATGAAGGACTTGCCTCTGAGTTATTCTTGGTCCTAGTAATACCTGTTTTTCCAAACATGGTTAATGTACACTGAGAACAGCCTGGGAAAGTTTAAGCAAGCATTTTTGTGATGTGGTTTCTGCATCATGTATGATCAGTAGAGGTAATTGCTCTACAAGCAAAGACTTCTGGAGGAACAACACATCAGACTCAAGCAGTCCCTCTAAATCCATCTATTTCTCTTCTCACTATTCCTACCCTTTGCTCTTCACAGCTTATGGTTGTAGCCAGTTCTGGAATACCTTTGCAAAAGTGTTTTCAGGAGATTCGAGGCACAGCTGGAAAGACGTTGTTTTGGCAAGCTCTTTCAGCTGCTGGAGGATGACAGTTTTGGATGACCATATTAAAAGTTAATTTGGTGAAAAAGTGAACCAAAAAATGTGGAAAAACATAGGACAGGCAGAACTGTTAATTTGAACACTTCTTTTAAGAGATCTGTTTTGATTTTTCTCTTCAAAACAACCTTTTAAGGGCAAATTTAGCCCTGTGTTTTTAAAATAAAGGAAGAGTAATTAAAGTGAAGAGTCACCATCTCATTTCAGTTACATCAAATATTTCTGCTCACTGAATATATCTGATGAAGCCTAAAGTTTCATCTCAGACAGCTTAAAAATATTTCTACTATTATTATTTAGTTCAGCTACTGAACTGAAAAAAATACTTATTTGCACATCTCTGATTAAGGCAGAGAGAAACTTATTTAAGCACTATGAGTAATTATGCCTCTATTACCAGCTGAGCAGAAGTGGGAATTCTAACTTAAAGGGAAGTATTGCTTCTCTTTTCTTCATTACTTTGGTAAATGGCTTTGAATATGCATGTATTCCCTTCCACTTGGGTAGGACTTCTGCATGCTGCTCAGAGCTGCCTCATGACATAAGAATCATTAACCTTTTGTCTGTACTGTATCTCTTGTGACAAGGGATGAATTAATTTGTTTTCAGGTCTCAAGTGGCATATTAACATTAAACAAAAAAAACAACGTTGCTTTTCTGGGTTCACCCCAGTGTTTTCCATGCTTCTCACTCTCATTCCTAAATGTTATATTGTTGATGTGCTATCTAGGGGTCTGGAATAAGGAGGAGGATGAATAAAAGAAGGGTGCAAATTTGAATACTGGTAACATTTCAGCTGAAAATCCCGCTGTTTTGGTTAATAACTGACATGTTCCTGCTTGTAAACATGCCCTATCCTTCTGTTCTCTCTGCCATGGTTGCAGGTTGTCTTCTGAACCCTTCTTTCCCCTTTGCAAAAGAGCAGCAAGTAACTTGCAGGTACTGGGGTTCATTGAAGAAATGAGCATCCATTTCCCATACACCAGTACAAAGACTACACTTGTCTCCTCTGCTTTCTTTAAAATGCATTTCATATGATAAATGGCCAGTCAATACAGCCATAACTTTCTGGTTTTTTGCTCAAAACATTGATCAATAGATGTTGCAGCTGTCTACTGTCTAAGATTTGATTTACTGTGGATCTTACAAAAGCTGAACTGTTCTGAAGTAATTTCTATTCTCCTTAAATTACTTTTGAATTTGCCTTGAAGCAGCTATTCTATGCTGCCAAGGGCTCAACAATTTCTCACAATCAGAGATTTCTCCAATAAGAAAGAAAAATGTCTTAAAGCCCTGCAGTCCTTTCAGGCTCTGATCTCAGCAATATCCCTGCAGGTGCATAATTCCACATATTTAGGGACTAGCTCCAGCTAGTTGTCACGGAGAGCTGAGAAAGAGCAGAGAGTAGTCATGGAGAGCAGCACATTATCGTGACTTGTTTTCAGCATTGACTAGACCAGACAGTTTTGGCTAGCATGAAAGAGCATTGTCAGGTCCTTACACACTTCAGCTCCCCTGAGACCTTGTTTGGGAGAGCAAAATCTCTGGTTACTGCCAGGCAATCTGCTGCTTAAATGCTTATAGAAATGGAATCCATAGTTTTCCTTAAGACTGTTGAAAACAGGCATCAATAAGTACTTTGCAAGAAAAATGCAGCTTTATTTTTTGGGCATGATTGATAGAGGATGGTTACAATAAGCTTTAGCTATCTTCGAAGAGATGTGTCCTGCTACATTGGAACTGTGGTGAAAATAAGGCAACAAGATGACAGAGGTGGCCACTAGGACATCCTGTGCAACCAACTCACAAATCCCTCTGATCCACCCTTTTAGCCTGTCAGACAAATTCTTATTGTAAGACACCTGGTCAATAAGACATTTTGTGGCACTGAGCACCTTTAGAGCCTTATATAACAAAAAGATGCCAAGAAACCTACAGGCTCACAGCAGTTCATTCCTGACCCCCAGGAAACAGGACTCTGGGGATTTAGTCACTAGTATGCCACGGAGAAAGAGAATTTTATTATTTACACTAAAAGGCTCACTACTAGATGCAATGTGCCTTCCTCCTCACTCCGTCTGGGCAGTCCAGACAGGGAGACCCATGAGGAAATGTAGGGGGTCTACAAAAAAGCTGGAGAGAGACATTTAGAAGGGCCTGTAATGCTAGGACAAGGGATAAGAGTTTTAAACTGAAAGAGGGCAGATTTGATTTAGACATTAGGAAAAAATTCACACAGGCACAGGTTGGCCAGGTTTAGTTGTGCATGCCCTATTCCTGGAAGTGTTCATGGCCAGGTTGGATGGGGCTTTGAGCAACCAGGTGTAGTAGAAGATGTCCCTGCCCATGCAGGGGGATGGAACTAGATGGCCTTTAAGGTCCCTTCCAACCCAAACCATTCTATGATTCTAAATAATGATAGTATCAGATGGAGGTGTTGGCTGGGTATAAAAGAACACTTTAGACAGTTGAGGGAATGGGCCCAGGTGGTGGCCCATGGGCCCACTTTTTGTAATCTATAGTGGACCTGGACATTGCTGAAACAGTTTGGTTTAGCAACTCCCTTGTAAATCACAAGTTCTTCAACAATTGCAGTGATGGTCTGACAACTGTAGACTTTTATACCACTGAAGAACAGGCTGGTCTCGGTCTGAGAGATGTGCTTCTTGTCTCTATTGGCCTCCTTCCTGTCTCAGATATGGGAAATAGGCTGAAGGGTGAAAAGACACATAATTTTGATTTCTATACTGATCCCTCTGGGTCCCTGTCCTGGCGATGCACAGATGGGCTGACAGGCAATTTCAGATTCAGTAATGATCTCTGCAAGCCATCATTACACAGCCAGATAGATAAATAATTTCATTTTCTCTGCTGATCTCTTTGGGTAAACAGATATTTTCGGATTTTGACTCAGTTCTTCTAGCAGCCCAATAGATAAGCAAACAGAAGGACGAATCAGTTCCTGCTTTAAATTTTCAGGTCCTTCCAAATTTGGATAAACAAGAGATTCCTCATCTGAGATTCCTCACTGCCATCCCCCCTGCCTGCCTCTTGCCCGGCTTCTGGTTTGCCTTGTAGCATCAGAAAGGGTGTTCTGCAGCTGAAACTAGTAGTGAAATGTCAGGGCTGGACAGACATACATCCTCTGTGCTACCTAGCTGTGACTCAGTGCTACAGGCATCTGGAATGAATCAAAAGAAGGATTACATGTGGAGGAACTAGACAGATGTGTTTTACAAACTCCACTGTTGAGCTCCCCCAGCCACAGAATGCTTAGCGCTGCTGGAGCAAGAAACAGGGTTTGAAGCTGAAGATACCAGATGACAATTAGCTGTGGTTGGCATGGTCTCCATTTGCTTAATTCCACTGTTAAGCTCTGTTCCATCAACCAAGCCTGTTGCTTTTTGATGGTGCCCCTTGTTGCCATGCAGGATACCCTAGAGGTGCTACCCAGAGTTTTGTGTTTCTCCTGCTTACACAGCCACCCCTGTAAAAGTGCTGAAGGCTTCATCCATACTGATGCTGCTGTGATAGAAGTGCTTGTCCTTTGTCACTGTCTCCGAAGTCAAATATGGGGTGATGGAGAGGTTTGAGAGGTAGGAGGTCATAGAGGTCTGAATAACAGGTACCAAGATCCCTGCTAACAACCTTTTTTTTGTGGAGACATTTAGGAGACAGTGCTGCATTTTTGCTGAGGACCAGAAAAGGTTGATTGAGAGCATGGATGTGCATAGGTCCTACTCTTCACCCCCTCCTTTTGCTCTGGTGATGTGGAGAGACTCCTTGTCCCTCCCTCTTGCCCCAGCCTCTCTCCACGGTCCCAGGACACCTGAACCTACCTCCTCACCCACCCAGAGCCTGGCTCAGGACTCCTGGTAAGGCACATGGTGCACACACTTCTCCAGGGACTTTGATACTCTGGTTTGGAGCAGAGCCTGTAGGATGGCAGTGCAGCTGAAATTTGGGACTGAGGAGTCCCAGAAGACTCACGAATTTTGGGTGCCAAAATATTGTGAGGATCTGTGACTCAAAGTTGCAGCCATCTAGATTCCTATGGTCATCCTGTGCGATCAGCATCTCCCTCAGTTCTCTCCAACTCCTCAGTCTGGACTGATGGCACTGCGGCATTCCAGTGGTCATGGCATATTTCTTTCACAATTATTTTAGCATCCTCTGCAAGTGGTTTGTAAACATAAATATATTTCCTGTTCATTGCATGCTGCTTCCTTGCCAGGGCATCCTAACCCTCAGTCCTTCTCCTCATTTACTATCATCCCCTCAGTGTAGGGAACTGAGGTCTCACAGTCTTCACAAACCAGCTTTTCCATGAGACAGGAGAGGAGGCAGTATGTCCTGGGTCTCAGATCATAGAGCCCACAGTGAGCTGTGTCACTTTTGTATTGTTGGTTAGCTGGAGAAAATGCTGTCTGGTAAAGAATGGATTTAGGCATGGACCAAAAGGAGTTTAATGCTACTGCATCTGTCAGACACAGAAATCTCGACAGACTAGAGACTTTTTTTCATTCCTTTAAGGCCGGTTGCACAATTTAAAATGTTTTATTGAGCTAGCACATGTATTTCTTTTCTAAGGAGAAAAATCTGTATGACATTTTTGTCTAAGACCACTGACAAATGCAATGCCTCCCAGGAACCATGATTTACTCCTACTGTTCCATTATCTTTTATGTTTTTATGAAGAGTATCTGTTCCTTTTTAAAATAACTGTAATGAAAAACTTCTGGTTAAAAAAGAAAATCTATATTGTTTCAGCCAAAGACTCTGGGATCTGTGGCGATGGTTGGAAACTGTGATTTCACCACATTCCTCTTCCTTTTTACCTCTTGGGGAATTCTCTGCTATACTACAATTCTATATATGTATAACAGCATCTCTTTTGGATGGAAGATTAATGAGCAATACAGAGTCAAAGTACACAGTGCTTTCTGAGATATTTTCTGAGATCTTGACTCATTCAGGAGGTCTTGGTTCAAAAGCCATTGCAGTTTTGGTCAGAACCTTCAGGTTATTTCATAGCTTTGGTTAAGTTTTAGTGTCGGAATATACTTTGTTTCTGCCTTCAGATTTTTCATGGATCCCTCTGAGTGACCATAGAGCTCTCCTAACCTTCCCTGAGTATTCATAACCCCAGTAGTAACGTCAGCCTCTCTAATAGTGAGACTAACTGAACAAGTTACAAATTGCAAAATAGATATATATAGAAGTTGAAGTCTTTTATGCATCTTCTGGATTTGAGGCATCCAAGGAACCTCCTCTTTATGCCTGATTGCCTAGCCAAAGGCTGGAAACACATTATTAGTTAACAAAAGTTGAATTAGTTCTGTCATATTTTGACTCTAGGGTCTGGGTCTTTATGAGAGGCACTAACAATCAGATGCATTTATTACATGCCAGTGATGCACTGAAATTAAATTAGCTTGCTGTGCTTCCCAGAATGAGAAATAAACACGTATAAAAGTGAATGATGCCATCACTCTCATTCTGTGTCAGTAAACAAATGTAATCTGATGATGTTTTGGAGTCTGACTGTCCTTTCTTGCACATCTTTGGGTTCCTTTAGGCTCCGTGCAAGATGGAAGGACACTACATGAACACACGTTCCCTAACACAGTGTTGCAGACCCCCTTAACATCATGACCACCTATGGCTCTATGGGGAACAACAAGATAGAAGGCCCTACCTGAAGAATTCCTTGGCTGGCCTCTTGGTTTTCCAGTTGCATTTCCATCATCACAAGAGCCAAATGAGGCATCTTCAAGGAGTTAGAGAAACTTCCTCATGAAAAAATGTTCCACAAATTACTTCAAAGCACTAAGTGTGGAAGAGCACTCAGCCTGAATGACTCCATCTCTTTTTCCTCTTAAGCAGCTTTTTGGAACCCATGGGATAGATCTCAGCACCTATGGCTCCTCAAGAACTCTGTCCCCTGGTTTTGTTCTACTTTTTGGGTATGCCCTGCTTGGTTGGATAGGTAACCCCTGTCCATTCTGCCAGGTAAACTGCAGGAATGTGTGAAGGAGGATGGACTGTAAACTGAGGAAGATGCTGTTGAGGAAGCTGTCCTTGGTTGAGGACATTTTTGGGCTCAACAGGATCAGACCCTTCCTGATAATATGGGACACGTGTGTTCCTGATGCGAGGAGGCAGGTAGATGAGAAACTCAAAATAAAAGGTGGGCACAGAAATGGTTATACTCCCTCTGCCAGATTCTCCTCAGGAAAAAATATCTAGCAACTTTTTCCCAGAGGACTAGAAAGCTCTTTCCTTATATCCACCTCACATTGGACAACAGGGAAATCCTTCATACCTTTGAGAATTGGCATGTCATGACTTGAACACATCTGGTAAGACTGAAACAGTAAGTACATCTACAGTCCACAGAGTGACACAAGTACTGGAAGTCAGTCCAAGGTAAATTATATCTCTCCCTTTTGTTCAAGTTTTTTGATAAGAAAGAAGGAGGCTCAGATACAAGAGAGAAGGTAGGAAAGAGGTGGACCGAGTAGCTGAAGGACAGAAATAGCAGGCACAAGGGGATTTCACTACTGTTCATTGCAGGTAAGGACTCAGAATAGCCCAAGGCTGGCAGGCTGGTCAAATTCATGCAGGGACTTCAGCACAGTCATTGCAGTCCTGAGCACAGTGCTGGGTAGTAGCTCCAGGCACAACCTGGAAAAGGCATCCGCTGAGTCTGACACCTAAGAAGGTGTGTACCATTTGTGTGCACCATTGAGGCTTACCCTAAATCAAAATACTCCAAAGAGAAACCAGGAAACCTGATTCACTTGTGACTGTATGACCTAGGAACCGTAAGTGCTCCTTTATTAAGAAATCGACAGAAATTATTGGATAAACTTTTTTCCTTGTGAGGATACTCTTAGGTTATGGGATCAAAACCTTTGTGTCTACACACCCATGAAGGAGCTCAGGGAAACAATGACAGAAGGACCCCAAGTAACACCCCATCCTGGTTCCTCCTGGACGCATCCCAGAGGCCATCAGCCTATCAAAGGACCTTCTGCACAAACCCAGTGGAGCACAGAATCCCCAAAGTGGAGGAAATCTGAATTACAGACTCAGAGAAGGTGACACCCTTGTTTGGGCTCCTCCAAGGGCTGTCCTGGCAGACCCTCAGACCTGTGGTCTAGGGGTGATAGTCATCCTGGGGAGATAGGCATCCCTGGAGCACCCTCTGAACTAAATAGGATTACCAGACATACTATGAGCATTAAACTCCACCTACACCTATTTACAGCAGCAAGGGGTGCTCCCTGTTCCAGGTGCATGTGTGTGCATGAGGGTCTGAGTGCAGCAACTGGTCAATTAGGAGACCCACTTGTGCTTGCTCATGTGCATTTGTGTGAGGCAACAGGAGAGACTGAGGATTGAGTACTGGTTACTGGATGGACTGTGTGTCTAAGCACAGCTGCTAAAGGCTCCACATTGTACATTTCCATTTATATATATGTGTGTGTATTTATGTATTTCCTGGTAGCAGACCTTCATCCTGATAAGCCAGACAGGGATAAGTCCAGGCCATTGATACTGCTTGTGTTTACATCAGTGCTGAGTGTCTGTGTGATCAGCCACATATATACACTGTATGTGCTGTGCACGTGCATGTGCCTGCTGGGAATAGATGTTTCTTCTCACTAACAGCTGGGCCTGGGCCCTCAGAGCTTTAGCAGCTCCACCTCTATCAGGCATCCAAATTATGCAAGACCCCAGCAGATACACACAGGTTTCAGACATCCCTGTTGAAGGGAATGGAAGTGCTTTGGGGTGTCAACACCATCCCCACACTGTTGTTTCATTAGTTGACCTCTGTACTGGTAGAGGGACCAAGGCAGTCCACTAAAAGAGATGTTCCGTGGGAATCTAGGCAGCATGGAAAGCTTGTTGCTTTATCTTCATTTGCAAAAGGGAAAATCACACAGACTTACACAAGATTTCCATAATGTAAGGTCCATGTGAGGATTTGGGTGCTTGCCAGGTGCTCTGAGCAGGGGAGGCTGTCTCACTCCTCTGTCCTGAATCCATAGCTTTACCTGCTGCGCCCTCATCCCAGGAAAAATAAAGAGAGAGGATTTGAAAGGAATGAAGCAACGTGTAATCCTGTTCAGATCCAGCAGTAGGATGTGCATATGGATGTTAATTAAGAAAAGTGAGAGGACCAGATTTTCATCTGTACCATGACCCGTGAGAAGCAGCCCATGGAAGGGGGTGTGTTACATCACTGTTAATGCAATGATGCTATGTGACCTATCACAAGCTTCTCAAAGAATATTTTTTAGTCCAGACTGGTAGCCACCTCAGTGCCTTATGGTCACCTCCTCTGAGATTTCAGGTCACTTGTCCCTGTGTATTAGGATGTCCCCATTGGCCTATGTCCCTTTGCCCTCGTCTTCTCCTCTTTCAGGTACTGGCCCAGGAATTTCCTCCAATTCCCTTGTTCTCCATCACATTTGCTATTTCCTCTGACCTTTCTTTGCTTTCTATCCCACACATCACGTCTTTCTCTGCTGATCAGTGATCATGGGATCATAGAATATGCCAAGTTGGAATGGACCCATCAGGATCATCAAGCCCAATGCCTGTCCCTGTATAAGGCACCCCCAGGATTGTACCATGTGCCTGAGAGCTTCTTGAACTCAGGCAGGCTTGGTGCTGTGACCACTCCCCTGGGGAGCCTGTTCCAATACTCAACTGCTCTTGGGGTGAAAAACCTTTTCCTGATATCTAACCTACACCTCCACTGATTCAGCTTTCTACCATTTTCCTGAGTTGAGTGTAGGTGTCACAGGGCTCAATGTTGCCACATTGTCTCTCACCCAGGTCACTTGGGGGTTCTTTGTCTGTAGGGGCTCTCCTGTCTGGTTACATGTGGCATCTGGAGGGGACCTAGTCCCTCATCATTGATCCTGACTACTAGGCATTATTCCTTCTCCACAAAAGGGGGTATAACCTCTGCACTTCACAGCTGACCTCACCTTTTTGACTGTACACTACACCTGGTACCTTCCATCTGCATTCAGCAGGGCATGCACATTCTCATCCATAAAAGGGAACCTAGGTGTGTACTTCTGTACAGCAGAGACTTGATACCCTGCTCTTTTCTCCTGAAATAGCAGTAAGACTCTAGAGGTATTTTTCTTCGATTTTAGAGGAGACCGTGAGGTCTGGAAGTTTGAGAAGAGGTTAAGACCTCTTTGAGAAAGAGTTAAGACCTCTGCACTCATTTTCTTCTATTCTGTTTTCATTGGAAACAAAGCTGTGACTTACATCCCAAACCTGCCATAAGTACTGTCTCTAAGGGAGATAGGGTGGAGAAATGGCTTGATGGGAGCCAAGCTGAGCAGAGGCAAATGCACCGTCCCACTCTTATGATGGAATAACCAGAGGCCACATGTCAGGATGGGCAGAAAGCAGCTTTGCAGAAAAAAAGAAGATAGGTAGTGGATTCCTCCCTCCATCTTGGCACTGGTGAGCCTACATCAGGGCACTCTGTCCACTTTAGGCTCCCATGTAGAATGGACATGGACACATGGCATGGACACACCCAAGTGAGTGGGTCAAAGAGATCTTGGCTGGTCAGAGGCTGGAGGACAGTGGCTGAGGGAGGCAGACTGGTTCAGCCTGGACAAGGGGAGGCAAAGGGGACAGCAATTTTGTTGCTATCTACGTCTGCCTAATGGGAGATTACAGAGAGTATGGAGCCATATTCTTCTTGGAGGTGCAGAAACACCAGCTGGAACAGTGATAAACTCCAGCCAGGTGTGGGGGAGGAAAAAAGTCACCAAGTTGGTAGTAAAATATTAGGGCAGAGGAGTAAAGGGATGAGTAGGATCCTCATCCTTGTAGATATTAAAACCTCATCTGAACAAGGCCCAGAACAACTTGCTCTAAACTGGCCCTACTTTGAGCTGTGGGTAGTCTAGAGATCTCCTGAGGTACTAGCCTGAATTATCATGTGTGCTTATGGTTGTTTATGAGACTCTGGGTAGATTTTTTTCCTGACAGTATTCCTCTTGAGAAGTGCAACCCAGAATTACAGACTAGAATAACAATACCTGTCCTGATGACAATGTCATCAGAAGACCACTTCTGCACCCCAGTCTGAGACTTCACCTTCCTGTGTTTACTCACGTACCCAGTCTTGATCTGACCCTTCAACCTTCTGCAGCACCAGGGAGCCCTGCTGGGTATAACCATCCTCTTTCTTCCCTACATCCTACAGGTTATCCTGCATAGTGTTGGATATGGTGATCTCTTAAAATATTCCCAGATATTTCAAAGTCATATATGAGATCTCAAGCTTATAGGATTGGCCTAAACCTCACCAGTATTAGGGGGAGAATGGGAATGGCAGAGTGTTTTTCTTTGTTTTTCATAGATAACTTGTGGAGTCTCTCGTCTTGTAGGATGTGAGCTTTCACAAATCCTGTTTTCAAGCTTTCCCATTCAGCCACAAAAGGATGGAAGTTTATTTCCAGTTTAAAAATGTTGAACTTCTCTGTCAGTTCTTGAAAGAGGATAGATAAAAAAGAAGCACTGCTTTGAAATTCAGGTAATGTTGCTGCTGTGCTTTCCAGATTCAGCTATTCACACTCTATAGCTTCTTCCAGTATTTGAGAATGCGGGAGGATTTTTTTCAGATCTTTTTTCTCCCAGACAACAGAAAGGGTGAGAGTTATGGAGCTGGAGACAGTGGAGGGCTCAGAGGTCCTGGAGTATATTAGATATAAAGTTCTTCTCAGAATAAAACAAATCTCAAAACTGAAAGTGGAAAAGGGAAAAAAAAGTGTTTGCTCTGAGTCAAACAATAGAAGATGGAAAGACAGATGCGATAGAAAAGATTTCATCTACAGCCACCTTTCCATTTGGCCTCAATCTTCCTGGCAGCAGGATAGAACCCAACCCAGCTTGTACCTCAGCAGTGTCACCTCAATGTCATACCTCTTCAGCTAGCACAGAGCCTTTCTCTCTAAAATATTGCATTCATTATCAGTAAGTAGCATAGGATTTTTCAGGCTGAAAGAAACATCGTGGGGATTGGAGCAGAGAGTGGCAAATGCCTGGCAGGTCATGAAGGTGTGAGTGCCTAATTTTCTCTTCATTTTCAAATTGGAAAAGAAGCAACAAATGAAGCTAAAAGGAGTCACATTCAAAAGCTAGCAGGACATGTGCCTCACCTACCATGTGTTTGGTTGATGAAGGTTGAACTGCAGGATTTTCCAATGTGCTTGCATGGCAAGTGGATGGGAGGGAAATCCTTCCAGAGTATGTAAATATGCAGGAACCATATCTGCATGAGGATCCAATCTTAAGGGAGCCTGAGGTGGATCCTCAATAGATCTATAACAGTTTAAAATACAATGGAAGGAAATCTTTGGGTGGTGTCTACTGATAGAGGGCTCACATGCCAAGAGATGAGAAAAGCACTCAGTAAACTGTGTGGTTCCTGAAAAAGGCCTGCCAACAGTGGCTTCAGACAATCCTTTTGCAGCTGTTAGACCATAGCAAAAATTTAACAGTAAAATGTACTGGGAATATGGTATTTAGACTAGTAGGAGAGAGGTCTGAGCTGCTGTGATTTAACCTATCCAAGAAATTAACTTACTGTAGACACTACAGCTGACTGTTCCAGGAAAGCTGCCAGAAAGTAATGAAAGCAAATAGGGATTTTGTAAAAAAAAGCAAATTCTCTGTTATCTGAGAGGAAATGCAATGACTTTAGAAGAGAATGACAGAAGATCTTTCTACATCTAACCTCTAAAAGCCCTGAAGTATATTAGCTAAGGGAGATTTAATTGTGTGCAAGCAGCACTACTGGTAGAGAGTTAAGAACTTTCACCTGGAGTTGGGGGAACTCTTATAACAGATTAAAGATAAAGGGCTTAAAATACCCAAGTAAAACAAAATAACAAACCACTAGGAAAAATTGCTTTTCTGACACTGTGTTTCTGGAACAGATTTTTAACACCCCCACAACAGAAAACAAAGCACCCCTACAAATCTCCTGTACTTTAATCAAATTACAAGGAGTGGTATTAATTACATAGAGTAAATAGATAAGAATGAAGATTGCCTAGACTGCTGGAGTTAGAAGTTCAGGCTATATTTGTTGCTTACCAACAGAGAATAAACTATCAGTAGTGACAATCGAAAGAGCAGCACAGATGATTACATTTGCTTTAATTAGTTTCAAGGAATCTTGATCGAAATTAAAGACCAAAGTGCTGTGAGCAAGCTGTTGTGCTAGCTCAGAAAGCAGAATGGTTTTGATAGTGCTTTCAAACTGGAAGGGCAGGGAGAGACCCTGCCAGCTGAGAGGGCTTGACAGCTTGGTTCAAACTGAAGGCAGGCTTTATGGAAGCTGTAATCCAAAGAGTGTCTCTCAGTCTGAATCTTGGGCATTACTTAAAGAGGGAAAACTGATGTGAATTTGTTGATGCTGAGATACATCTTAAGGTCTGTGTTCCACTAGATAGACAGCCAAATGCTGGAATCTGTTCTCCAGCAGAGCACAAACATCAGCTCTTTGTGCTAGAAAGCAACATTTGCTTCAAAAGAAGCTGAATGTGCCCACAGTGTAATCTGATTTTGCTATTTAAAAAAATAAAAGAAATTTTAATCTGCCTGCACTGTGCAGGCAGGCATCAAAAACTGTGGTACTTCTACTAGGCCCCATGAATGGGACAGCCAAAAAAGAACAGGGTGTAAAATGTACATGTGGCCTGGTGATGGTGTCATTTACAAATATGCTTTCAGATGTGAGTGCAAAGAGCAGCTCTGCTGGTGCCAGCGTGCAAGGAAGATCACAGAAAGGAACACAAGTCCCTACAATACTGAGCAAGTAAAGCCAAGGCTGAGAGCTCTGTGCACACTGAGTTGTTTTTGCCATTTAAACAGGAGACAGAGTAGGTAAGTTACTTGGGAAAAGAAACTTGGCATGCTGTTTTTTCTCATTAGAATAAAAGACTAAATATTTCAGACTTTCATCAAACACTGGAACAAGGTATTCAGTCTTTAGTCTTTAATCATGGTATTCACTAGTCAACATGAGCAGCTATAGGAAATAAAAGATCTACTTCATCTTAAACCTGCCACTGGAATGCAAATACCTTAGCAAAGGATAAAGGTAGATCTCATTCCAAGTAAATAAAAATTGTGGTATCTTCAGTGTTCCCATATCAATCTGGCCACGTAAAGAAATGGCTTGTTAGCTATGGTATTACTGAGGAGAGCTGAACAACACTGTAGCATTCACTAATCAAGATGATGATATCTCAGTCTATTTACCAATGGGATGTGTACATTTCACTATCCTGTTGTGGCTAAAGTGGAAGTGATCTTTAACTTCGGTGGGAATCCCATGCTCCTTCTGGATAATTTGTCACAACGTTACCAGATCATTATACTATAAAGGAATGAGCTGTCCTGCCAAATTTATAGCAGATTAAATTTGAAATTAGAGTCAATATTCAAGACATAAAACCTTTACAAGTGAAATCATTGTTGAAAGCAAACCACAATGGTTTAAGTGTCATGGACTATAGTAGCAGGCAGAAGGGTGATCTGTGAGCAGAAGGGGTGATGTGCACATCTCAGAGCCATGATGAACCTGGAGGTAGCTGGAGGCAGATGGAGGTACTGGTGGAGGAAGAGTGGGAAATCGACCTCTGAGAGAACTATTTATCTTCTAGCAGGGAAATGATCAAGCTCCAGCTGATGATTTGGCTGCCTTCTAGAACACCTGAGGCTTCCTTGGGATAACAAGGTCATTCCTCAAGAGGATGACTGTCAATGGGAAATTAATCCATTTGATTTCAGAAAATAAAATCAAAAGTTGGGGTCAGGACTCAGGGGAGACTGCAACTCAAGAGTTCATCATTTTTTTGCAATGCTATTGGATGATTTTTGGTAAATTCATGACCTCCTGGTATAGAAAAAATCAGAATTAATTGTTTTTTTCCTCCTCTTTCCATTTATCATGTATGTAAACCTTCTGCTAAAAGACCAGGCTTACTTCTACATGCAGGAAAAAAAAAAAATCATACTAACGTAAATGGTGCAAAATCTAACTTGTGTGAGAATTCTTGACATTGCCGAGAAAGCTGGAGTTTCTATCTTTGAAATGGGCTATGTTTGGCAGAATGACATGATTAATTTTGTTTAGTGCAATCCCTTGTGCTTTGCAGGTATTGCAATGCCTGAACTGGTGCCTTCAAGTCTGCAGAGGTTAATGCCACAGTGCACTGCAATTAGATGATGATTTTAAAAGGTAATTATCTAAGAAAATGGAAATGGAGGCGAAAGAAGTGGAAGTGTGAGTTACTTAGAATACCCTTTAACTTAAAACAGCAGAATTAATTCAATTTGATCAAACCTAATTTTAAAATTGGTATGCAGTCTTTTATGGTTTTGAAAAGATGCAGCAAAGCATCTGCAAAAGCATCAGATTTTTTGACATGTGAACAGTAAACATCAAGTTTATTTCATTAAAGGGGTCATTGATATGTGAAAAAGATCTTATTTTAATTTTACACAAAGACTAAAAACATTACTTTTTTTTTTCTTGGTTACGATGCCTGCTCAAATGCAATTATTGTAATCTAATAAAAAGAAAAATTGATGCATTATCTCAAGCTACCCAGAAATGTATCAGTTAAGAGCTGTAGGAAGGGATGGGATGTGAAATCTTGCAAGCACTCTTAACACCAGATGAGTCTCTGCACATCCCTCTAGAGAAACAGGTCTTTTCCTTCTTCAGCTCCTCTGAGTTTTTGCAGCACTGTCCTGCCAGATGAGTTGCCCAGGCTGGATCCTGGATGCTGTGAGATGTGGGTGGGGGCAAGGTGAGCACGGCTGCTCTGCTGTGGCAACTCTTCCCACTGGTCTGTGCACCCTAACACAGCGTTGCCTGGGACAGAGGGGGCAAGTTAGTAAGTGTGTGTACCCGTGCTACCTTGTTTTACAAAAAAGTGGAAGCATCTCCTTGAGCTGTGGTAGAAAACACACTGTTACATGAACAGAGTGGCAGCTTGTTTGTATTTGTCTGGAGTAATTTTGATGGAAGTGTGTTGTTTTTTTGGTTTTGGTGGGGTTTTTTTTTTGTTTGATTGGGGGTTTTTTTTGTTTGCTTTTTGTTTGTTTGTTTGTGGGGCTGGGGGGGGTTAGGTTGTTTTTTCTTTGTTGTTGGTTTGGTTTCTTTTTTTTACAACAACGTCTTTAAGAAGAGAGTGTCTTCTGCCAGCTGAATCCAACTTGAGGATTCAAAGGAACCCATTCTGCACATCTTGTTCCTATGGAAACTAATGCACTTTGTATGGGGAAGGGGGAAAAGAGTAACAGAGAGAAGCAAAATTAAAACTAGAACAAGAAGCTAATAAAATAGGATAATTCTATACCTTTTGTTGTCATTTGTCTTTGAAGATTTTTATATCTCACTGAGGGCTGTCACACCCATGACTGTAAGGCAGCCTCCTTAAGTGCTGAGGTAAACAAGACTTTAATAAGACTTTAATAAAGACTTTAATAATATGATGCTGAATGCATCATGAGTTACTTTGTAGAGACTGCTTAGTGCTAATTGTCCTTGCTCCAGTGGCTTCAGGAGCTCACATTGGAGACTATGCTGTCTGACATTCCAATAAAAATAAATATTATTGAAATTCTAGGATGGAGTCTAGTGCAAGTGCAACATCCTGTCACTTTCCTTGGCTCTGTTGAGAAGGCTCTGTTTGTGAAGCTGAACACTTCTGCTCCACAGAAAGGATGCAAGGGCTTGGCATGGTAAATACACAATTTAATCTCTGCATTTTGCATAGGAATCCTGGTTTGCAGAACAACTTTACCATCAGGTTCAAGTATGACTGTCCAAATTTCTGTTTTCTGTAATTCCTTAAGGTTCCAGACAGCTGATTTTTGGATCATTGAGAGTACTGCAAGGTGCAAGAAAGCTTCTTGAGATATCGAAAAGGCACCCATAGATTAGATACCCTTTGCTATGTCTGTTCCTTCCAGACATCCAAAATGCCTAAAGATGCAGATCTACATGCATCTTTAGGCATTTAAAAAACATTTGTAAACTTGTACATAGAGATTACTTCTGAAAGTGGGACTTGGACATGTAATATCCTGCAGGCCTGTATTCAAAAAACTCTCCTACATAAAGAAAGCAGCAGAAGAACAAAGAACCTTACATTCTTCCCATCTCCTTGTTAAATGCACACTGAAGCACATTGTGCTTTGCCCACAGGTCTGTGTGATGAAATAAAGCAATCAAATTCAATGTATAATAATGATAGCTGTTTCCAGAACTGTCAGGGCTCTACATTGCCCAGGCCAAACACCCCCAAAAGCCTTTATTCAGCTATTTTTTTTCCCCATACTCTGCACAGATTTTATAACCTTTATTGACTTTCCAAATGTTTACACTTGGAACATTCATCTGTCAAAGCTGCTTGCTGCATCTGCAATCAATCTCTGTGGTTTCAGTGCCACGGACAGCAATAGGAAAGCCTTATTTTAAACATCACTGAAAACTTGTGTTAGTCATTGTTACTAAGTAAGGGAGGCTGGAATAAACTACACACTGTGCATGCTCAAAATTATGTCAAAGAACCTGATTAGTGCAACTTGTCACAGCACTTCAGGTTTCTTGGGTAGACAGGTTTCTGTGCATCTTTGCTCAGACACAGTAAATTGCTGACACAAAGAACAGGTGCAACTTTACTTGTCACAGCACTTCCAATGAGGCTCGAAACTCTTCAGAATAGGGAAACTGAGGGTCAATTTGCTGAGTACTCTTCCAGTTCATCTAACAATCCTGTCAGCAATTTATCCTATGGGGAAGATTCCAGTGTCTTCAATATTTCCCCAGCCTTAAGATGAAAAAAAAAAGCAGGCAATTGGGCTTTAGCTGAGAGAAGGCACACACTCTTCTCACTGCAAACA
Source organism: Heliangelus exortis (assembly GCF_036169615.1). NCBI lineage: Eukaryota > Metazoa > Chordata > Aves > Apodiformes > Trochilidae > Heliangelus > Heliangelus exortis. The sequence goes on along the minus strand of NC_092424.1, from coordinate 32,546,154 downwards.
CCTTTAGAAATAATATACGTGTGCATTCAGCTATAGGGCAAACTCTGACCTGGATGCAAGGGCCAGCAGTCACTGTCTTTCCAAAGAGCTCACAAGCCGTAAATCCAGCCATAGAAAAATGCACTCTAGTTTCCTTGTGACATGGTGCACGTGAGCAAAGGCTTCTTGTTTTGTATAGACTCTGGGCTATTTTTGTTTTTCACTTGACTTCTGCCAACAGTCTCATGCATTTATACATCTCATTCCCCAAGTGCCTGAGCATCTCACAACCTGCTACAAATCTCCTCGCAGACATCCTATCAAAGGGTGGCAGCAGTGTAAGTGACCTCGGCTTATGGATGGCCCAGATTCAGGCCATCAAATTTCTGTCAGTGTGACAGGTGTTGTGTTGCCTCCTGACTGTTTCTAGAGCATGACAACTGCCTAGTCCCAGGTAATGAGAAACAGAGGAGCATGGGCTGATTTTAGGTCTTCTAAAGCCCTGAATCACAGTGCAGCTCCACTGTACCCTTAACATCCAGCTTCTGCAGGCTGCCAGGTGACCTTTCAGAATGCTGAGCCATGCACAGGGGCTTTGTGGCAGAACAGAGAGTTGGACTGATATCCAGTTATGTATAGAAGATGGCCAGCTGATTTCTATTTCAACAACAAGTTGAAATGCAGACACTGAAAGACCAACCCTCTACATCACAAGCCTGGCTTCTTCCTGTTCTGCCTTTCCACCTAAAACTGCAAACATTCTTACACCTGTACTCCCAGTTTCCATAAACCTCAGCTCTAAATTTTAAAACATCCAGGCACTGCTCCCAGATGGAAGGTGCAGGGCCTGAAAGCTGTTGCTCACCTTCACCTTCCCCTGTCACACTGTTCAAAGCCACAACAGCACTGTGGCTTTGGTCTTGCCTTGGCACCTAAAATGTCAAGATGAGGCATACTGTTCTGTGGTTTAGCTGCTGATAAGGGCTGTAGATCAAAGTTACTTTTTGAGTATAAGTCCACTCAGATGTGGATGATATCCACATTGACCAATGTCTTCCCTCTGTCTTGGACATCTGTCCATTTTCCATCAACACTTCCATTCTCTGTTTTTGTGGCATGCTGATGATAACAGTTTCCATTGATCAAATACCTACACTAACTTTGAGGTTAACATGTCACTGACCTTCCATCCCTCCATCCAGCTGCTCACTAGTCCCTTATTCCATTGATCAGGATCTGTCATAAGCTATCTGTCACATATATAAGGATCCTCAACCACCCCTCCAGGTGTCTGGAAAATAGACAGTATCATTTAAAAACCAACAACATCACCAAGCAATACTTTCGTCCTCATTGCCTCACTTGCCAAGGAATTTTTTCACTCTGGATCTTGTTCAGATGGACCCTGCTTGGGTATTTTTGGAGCAGGGTGCTGTTCCCCGCCCTTTCTAAATATCCAGCATCCTTATGCTGCTTCCTTCTCTAAGGAAGATGAGCAAAGAACTGCACTCACAGCAATGGCATTCCAAGAAAAGGTGGGTGCCAAAGCAGTAAAAATAGCTTTGGAAGAGTTCTTCCTGCCCACTCTGCTCCACCCAAGCTCTAGTTAATTTTTCACCTTCAGCTTTACTGTCTTCTGTACGTGGGCCAAGGAAAATTGACTTTATCTAATGCCAAGCTTCTTTCAGGAGAAGAAAGTTCCTTCTTTTTTTGGAAGTAAAAAGTTCTTACATTGGTTCTGTTTCCCATGGAGCTGTGGAAAGAAATGACTTCTCTAACCAACTTTCTAATCCCAAGCACTGTAGAAAGTGTTTAGAACTGTCTGCTTGAGCCCCATGCTGAGCCCTGTCTCTGATTCAGCTTGAATTTTGCAACACTGCTGCAGTTTTTCTCTCAGAGAAGACAACTGCAGCTTGGATTTCTTCTTCCCTCCATGCTGAGCCAGACATTTGCACGCAGCAAGGGCAGATTCCCACTTAGACTGGAAGCTGCTGAGGTTGGTTCCAGGGTCCTGTGACAAAGCCAAGAGGGAGGGCCCAGCTGGTGGCACCTGTGCTGAAGTGCTTTTTCAAGCAACAGAAGAGCCACTCCCCAAACTCCACTGCTGAATCCTATCCCAGGTGTTTCAGGTGCTGGGTAGAGATTCTTCTCCTGCCTGTAGGCCTGAGGCTTGCTGCAGACAGCTCCATGATGCCATGAGAGTTCAGAACTGGTTGTTTTCTGGAGCTCTAGGAAAACTTTTCATAGAAGACCAGTCCTGATTTTGGGCTATTCAATCACTGGAAAATCAGAGCAAAAGCAGGAGAGCTCCAAATTTACAAAAACTAGAAATTTAATTCTCTCCCCACTCCCTCGCCCATCAAAAAAAAAAAAAAAAAAAAAAAAAAAAAAAGCAAACTGTGAAGCTGCTCATCAGGGGATATTATTAATGGCAAGAATGTAATAGGAGACAAGCCCACATCAGCTGCTTTTATGGCTATGGAGAAGGTGCTGAGTAGCAGCAGTGAAAATTCTTATAGCAGTGTTTTGGAAAGGTTAGAAATCCACATCTCCCAGCTGTAGGGCAGCCACTACTTGGTGGAAATCAGGAAATAAGTTTTTTTTAGATGGGTTGCTATTTCGTAAAGGGTCTTATGCCTTCCCTGTACCAAAAAGGTTATCAGCAGTTATTCAATCCTGTCTAGCAATTCTGCTTTTATTAGCATTTCATACTCTACACTGATTTCCAACTGCAGTCACTAACGTTCTGGGGACACATACTGCTTAATCATCTGGCATTACGATAAAAATTCCTATTTGGTAAAACTGGTATGTTATGCAAAACCAAAGATCATTTATGTTTCCAGTTCCTTTCCCACTGCTCTCACTGGTGCTAATACTTTGAGCAGTTTTGGTCTCTTTACCCCTCGTCAGCAGTAACTCTGAGAGGAGTGATGCATCCTGGGCAGGGTAAGTATGTTTTTCTTCACCCCTCATTCACAGAATGCCCTTCCTGGAAGGCTGTTCTGACATGAGTTATTTGACTGAACAAATGAATCTTTGCTTTAGATACCACTGGGTATGTTTTCACGGATACTTTATTTTGCAGTGTAATTAATGCTATTAGTGTTAATATCATCAAATCCCTCAGTACCGTGCTGCCAGTGTCCCCCTGTGTGCCTTACCTGGAATATGTATTCAAATCAAGCAAGGGTCAGAAAGAGAAAAAGCAGAGGCCAGAAGCTGAAAAATCTGAGGCTTTAACTCTGAGGGTTACATCTCTGCAGGGAAATCCCTGCTCAAACTGGGGCCTCACTTAGCACCACAGTTCTGTGATGCATCCCATAGATCTACCTCGTGCCTCACCAGTTTTGACATTCTTGCTAGGTTCACCAAGAGCTACCACAGCTGGGGCAGTGTAAAGAAGCAGCACACAAAAATCACCATACATACCTGGCATTCTTCCATATACTTTCCCCCCCACCTGAGTCTCCTGGGCATTGCTGAGTTATAGCTTCAGAGATGGTATGCTGAAACCACAGCCCATCATGCCACATCACTAACTATACACCTTTACATTTCTCTACCTCCTGGAGTTATGGATCCCATGTGGAATTACTGGCAATATGTCTGGGAAGGATTTGGGACCAGCACTGCAGAGGTAGCACAGGGCAGCAGCAGCAGATGGCCTGAAGTCCCTGTGCATCCAGCTGGACAGACGACAGAGCTCATCCTGCTTGGGGGCAACAGGAAACACTGGTCTCCCTGTCCAGACATGATTTTCATGATTCCTGTATCACTGTGTCTCCCTCTTGTTGCCCAACTCCAACACACACGAACAGGAACCAATTGCAGAGACCATGAGACGGTAGGCAAACAAAAATTCACTAACTTGCACACTCACTTATTTTCAAACTTCATTAAACAAAGAAGTTGTCCTTGATGAACAACATCCAGCTTAGTCCCTGTAACAAGAGACTTACAAAACAATCAAGTCTATCTTGAATTTATTTTGCTCCCTCTCAAATGGAAGGTTTCACTTGGCTTTGGGCTTGTCAAACAGCTTTTCAGCCCAACGTATTTCTTCTCTTATTTTTCACTCCCTCCTACCCAGAACAATTCTAAACTATGAATGCAGTTTGGAAATGATCAGCATTTGACACAGTTGCAATTATATAGTTAAACAAGTGACACTGTTTTCACAACTTAAAATGTTTTCCTGTATTTTCTGCTAAAGTTAATTCATAAACAGATTTTTTTTCTCCCAAAGCTCCATTTATTTGTGTAAACTTATTGTGGTTTTTTTTTTAAGCTAAATAAAAGAGCCTCTGCTAGCTTCTAGTTCAGTGGGTGTTCTTTTCATTATGAGTGCAGAGAATGTCACAACAAATTTGTTCATTTGAGATTTCTTAAAATAAACATACAGAGAAAGCTGAAAACTGTAAGTAGGCATTTATATTTAAAACCACCAAGTTAAATGCTGAGAAAAATTAGCTTCCTTAGCAAAAAGATATGCCTCATAAAGTCAGTACTGGATTTTTCCAGGGGGGAAATATATTGGTAAATTACTAGGAACACATGTGGGAAAACTTATTTATTTATGTGAATGTAAGAGAAGGTTTTTTCTGGATTAAGATCTACCACTTTATATATTCAAATATTCACTAATCTAACATTTTACCTTCAGAAAAGTCTTACCAAAGCATTAGACCAAAAACAGCATTACCAAACTAGCTGTACTCTGCATTAAGCTCTGCAGACAAAGGTGTACGTAAGACAGACATCAACTTATTCCAGAGAGAAATCCAACAGAAACCCAACAGTACTGATCAAGAAAGAGCACACAATAGCTTGAAACCCTGAAGCTTACATGACAATTTTCATCATAGCCTGGAGCAAATAGGGAACTGATTCACCTTCAGAGCTGTCCCCACCGGGATGCAAGTCCCAGAGATGGGTTTTGATGTAAATTACTTTCTCCACTTCCCTTTTTTCTAAGAGGCTAGAAAGAAATCTGTAACTCCTGGGAGGATGTGATTTATATTTTTTAGCTCATCACCCCACACCTTGCACCTGGGTGACTACCATAGTATTTGCACCCTTATGTCTCATTGTCCCAGATGGACAAGAACCAAGAAAAATGGCCTCCTCTCTTGTTAACTAAATGTAGTGACAGTCAATATTGGTTTTTCAGCACATGCCTCTGGGTTTTCATGTGGCAAAACACAGATTTTCCCTCTGGGAACCTCTTCTTTACAAGCTCAGAACTCTTTTTTTTTTTTTTTTTTTTTTTTGGACATAGAAAGTGCAAAACTCATTTGTTTGGACCTGGCACTCATCTCTCAGCAGGAGGGGAGCAGCTGCTTTCATGAGAAAACAGCGGCTTGCTGCCATCAGCACAGGCATTTTACTAGAGGGGCTTGCTTGCATAAAGAAGTTAATTTGCTACAGTCTTTAAAAACAGGGAACTTATCATAGCCAGCCGTGCAGTGAGCGCTGGGCAGGGAAGATAAATTTCTACTTTTTTTTTCAGAATTAAATCTTGCTAATTAAGACCGCATTGCTGCTTGCTAGACAATTTGCATTGATACCTAGTATTTCCCACATGTACTTCCCAGAACTGAATGAACTGATGCTTTAGCCTGATTGCAACTCAGGCATTAACTTCCTCTGCTTCCCAACAGCATGGGTTTTGAGACCTCTTGCTAGTGCTGCATGAAGGGTTGTGCCTTTGTAGACCTCCTTTTTAGAGAAATATTTCTCCAGTGTTGTTATTTATAGGCATACTCAGTCAGAGTTGTGCCCCCCTCCCTATCTGAGAGCAGAGATTTTATGAGGGTGCAGGAAAGGTAAGGAGGAGATGCTGGCTGTGTTTCAAGACACTTAGCTAATATGTACAAGGGACTGCAGGACCCCTGGGAGACTATTAATGGCTGGGAGAAATTAATGGCTGAGAACTGAGAAAGGCTGAAATACTGTCTTCCATCTCATCCACAAGGACAGAAGATGTTTTCCACTGCAAAGACTTAAAAAGGCAAGTGTGAGAATGCAACTTTCCTTCTGTGCATGCTGGCTGTCTCCTTAACTAGTGATTCAGAAGAGCTTTGCATCTGATGCTTTGGTTATGAGGAACCTTTCTTATGATGCCTGGCAAATGGATGCAGGAAAGGACCCAGGAAAGGGAAGAAAAGGAAGACAGGAAAAATGCTCCCATCTAAGTCACTCACTGAACTGATACTCTGACACTCCCTACCACTCAGGATGTGGAGGCATACATCTCCTGTGAGCTACTTTGAAGCCGGGCAGAAGACACAAAAAAAGAGGCTAGGTCCAGGCAGCTGGGAGAAAGGGAGGTGTCCCCATTAGGTTGAAGCAGATGGGGAAAGCATTATTTTTGGAACTAGCACTCAACTGGGAGATGGATTCTTGCATGGTCTCATATTCTGGAAATTCCCCATGAAATTCTGTCCCACTTATGCCAGCCTCACCTAACCTTGAAAGAACCCTAAAAGCAACTCCTCATTTTCGGACTTATCATGACAACACTGTTGTCCCTCTGCTCTGACAGCCAAAACCAATTTATGCAGCAGGGACAAGCAATAAGCTAAGGAGGTGATCAGGCTGGAGGAGGTGAAGGAAGGTTCGGATGGCAGAACAGGCAGTGCCAGTATGAATATGGTAATTGACTGGAGACCTTGGAATGCAAAACCATTAGCACTTGTTTGTTATTGCAACCCATGGGAAAACCTCCCAGAACACTGAAGGTTCTGGCGTTTTCAAACTCTGCTTTTATTCATATATAGAACTGACAGTCAAAAAGGCTGAGATTTTACTGCAAAACCCCTCTTTCCCAAACCCTTGTTCCCTCCCAGTGCTAGAAAAATCATCCAAAATTTGTGATAGTGCTGATTGAGGTTAATTTCCAGTGATGCAAAATCAACCTACAGCAAAGTAAACAGTACATATTTGGCTTTTAAAATGCTGAAGCCAAAACAGTGCTGCTGCAAATGGCAAGGTCCATTAAAATGAAAATGGAATAAAAATGAGTGTTAGTATGTTTGTCCAAAGCCAAAATGGAATTAAACAGGGAAAGTTTTGAAGCAGCATTTTCTGTCACTGAACAAATCATGAGGAGGACTGAAACACACAAGCTTGACATTATTTGAAAAAGCTGGGCAAGATGAAAAGATTTGTCTTGACACTTATTCATGGGTGGATAATTTTGCTGAATGGATTTTTGGATGGGAAACTAGTTTCGACTTTTTTGTGAGGATTCTAGTTAATGAGCCAGCAAGAAAGACCAGGGAAGGGCACTAGAGCAAGTGCTGAGCCTCCACTATCCTGCTGTATCTGACAGGAAGACTGCTCTTCTTGCTAGCTCTTTCCACTTGATTACAAGCCTGTCAGACTTCAATTTTGGGGCTTTTTTTCCTTAAATTTTCTGGTTTTGGGGTTTTCATAGGCCAAGAGAGACGCACAAAGCTGCTGCAGACAAAGAAATCCATGATTTAAAATAGATAAGTGGTTCCTTTCTCTAAACATTGCTTTTCCACAGGAAGTAGATTTTCTGGGAATTGTTTGTGTGGTTTCCCCCTATTGCTGCTGCTAAATTCTGAAATTAATGACAGAATTGTGGAATGGTTTGGATGAAAGTGACCATAAAGGTTTTTCTGAGTGTTTGGTTTGGGTTTTTTTCAGGGTTGGAAGGGATCTTTAAGATCATCTAGTTCCAACCCCCCTGCCATGGGCAGGGACACCTCCCACTAGATCAGGTTGCTCAAAATCTTCCAGGGATGGCGCTTCCACCACCTCTCTGGGCAACTTGTTGCAGTGTCTCGCCATCCTCATGGTGAAGAACTTCTTCCTAATATCTAACCTAAATCTACCCTCCTCTAGTTTGAATCCATTCCCCTTAGTCCTATCGCTTCCTGACATCCTAAAAAGTCCCTCACCAGCTTACTTGTAGGCCCCTTCAGATACTGAAAGGCTACAATAAGGTCTTGGAGACCTTCAAGATCATCTATTTCCAAACCCCCTGCATAGGCAGGGACACTTTCCACTAGACCAAGTAGTTCAAAGCCCCATCCAACTTGGTTTTGAAAACTTCTAGGCATCCACATCCTCCCTGGGCAACCTATTTCTGTGGTTCACCACCTTCAAACTGAAGAATTTCTTCCCAGTGTTTAATCTCAGTCTGCCCTCTTCCAGCTTCAAACCTTCAACCCTTTTTCTGTCACTACACACCTTGGTAAAAAGTCCCTCCTCGGCTTTCTTGTAGGCCCCCTTTGAGGTACTGTAAGGCTGCTATAAGGTCTACTCAGGGTCTGCTCTTCTCCAGGCCAAACAACCCCCAAGTTTCTCAGCCTTCCTCAGTGCTCCAGCCTTCTGATCACCTTTGTTGTCCTCTCCTGGACTCTCTCCAAGAGCTCCCTGTCCTTCTCATGTTAGGAACTGCAGCTGGGGTGCCATGAGAGTAGAGTAGAGGGAGAGGATCACCTCCCTTGACCTGCTGGCCATGCTCCTTTTGATGTAGCCCAGGATACAATTGGCTTTTTGGGTTGCAAGTGAACGTTTCAAGCTTATGTTGAGCTTCTCATCAACCAACAAACCCAAATCCCTCTCTTCAGAGCTGTTCTCAATCTATTCTCCACCTGACCTGTATTTATGCTTGTGATTGACTTGACCCAGGTGCAGGACCTTGCATTCCATCTTGTTGAACTTCATGAGACAGCCATGGGCCCAACTCTCAAACCCAGAAAGGTCCCTCTGGAAAGTTTCCCCTCCAGCATGTCAACCACACCACACAGCTTGGTGTCATCAGCAAACTTGCTGAGCATGCACTCAGTTTGACTGTCCATGTTTCCAACAAAGATGTTAAACAGTGCCTGTCCCAGTACCAACCCTTGAGGAACTCCACTCATCACTGATCTCCACTTGGACATTAGTCCCCTGACAACTTTGCTAATTGCAACATTGGGCTGTACTCCCACATAGGCATATGATTATCAGTCCTACAGCCACAGCTCAGGGAAAGCAGCACATCCCAAGGCACCAGTGTGAAGTTCTTCACAAAGCAATCATGTGAGCTGCTGTATTCCAAGCAAGAATATATGGGTTTGAACCTGGCATCTCTGAGTATTGCAGTTCTGGATAAACCTCTCTTCTTTCTGCAGAGAGAGCAGTGCTCCCCAGTGAACTGTTTGAGGCAGGTCACATTCTCTAGCTGCAGGTATGCAGCAGGAGCCACAGGTTGCCCTCAGAGATGGCTGGCAAAAGGAGCCATCATAAAAAGAGCAGTCAGGGAGCAGGGAGAAAAAATATTGGTCTTTCAGGGAAAATGGAGCAAAGGATATTCAAGAAGAGAAGGGAAGACAAAAAAAGCTAGAAGTCAGCCCAGACAGATTGATGAAATACATATTTCTCAAATGTGTAAGGTAAGTTCTGCAATTTGAAAGAAGTCTTCAGGTTGATGAGTCCTTTGGGCTTGCTTGGTGCAGCCATGGTGAGGTGCAACCACACTGTTGTAGTTGGTCTGGAATGTGCAGGTGATGAACTGAGCCTCTTCTGCAGGAAGATGGGTTGTAGCTCCTGGGTCTCAGAGCCTTACACCTACTTGGACCTGTTGATATGCTTATTCCTTGAAGAAAACTTCTAAAAGCCTGTGTACTTCACTGTAGGAGAAAGCAGTCCGTCTGTGGCAGGGGCCTTTAGGCTTGGTCCACAAATATGCACACTGAGTTTGCTCTTCAAGCATTGCATTCAAGCACTGCACTGCTCACTCTGGAGAAGATCAGGACCACTGTCACCACTGCACTGATGGAGAAAAGGAAAGCAGTTCTGTGTGTGTGAGCCTCAGATTCCAACACTGCAGAGCCTGGGAAGCACATGAGGAGTCTTGCAGAGATGTCAGCGCTGACTTCTGTGCTTCAGCATTGCCCTGGGCTCAAGGCTTTGGACATGCAGTGAGCAAAGACAGAAGGTAAATCCAGACCATGTGTGGTTTTGAGCTGGATTAATTAATAAAGTGAGACTGCAACTAGAGATTTTCAGCAAAGCTGAGGGTAGACAAATCTCTGCTGGACTCATTCTCCAAAGCAAGTCTGCAGAGCATCTCTCAGAGGCCATTACAACTTGGCAGCCTGCTTGATAGGAAAACAGGTGGGAAACGATCTCTGAAATCATTCCTCAGGAAATCTCTTCTCAGCTCCAGAGAGCTTTGCTCCCTGCTGCTTCTGCTCGAAATTTACCAACAGATTTTCCCTAGCAGCCTCCCACCTGCTCAGCTCTTTTGCAAATCTGACCCCTAAAGTGAACTCAAATTTTTCAGAAAATCTGCCATGAAAGAAGCTGAATGAAAGCATGCTTACACACTTGGGAAGGTCCTTGCTGGTTCAAGTAAGCTTTGGTCCATGCTGCTTCATTTCTCTTCTCTGTTCTCATCACACTGACGTGGTTCTAGAGATCAAGGTGAAACAGCATCATACACTTCACCACTGCTGTAGCATAAAGAAAATATGTGTAGTCTAAAGAATAATTGAAGTCACATTCTTAGTTCATAGCTTACTCAAATTGAGGGTATTAAAGAATAATAAATTTCATTATCAGACTCAGCAGGAAAAACTAAGCTGGATTGAGGTAGCTCTTTATTAATTCATATGGCTATATATCATACATAATGTCTGGCAAAAAATAAAGTGTTTTAACTTGTAGAGCAATAATAATTTTGGATTAAAAGAAACTATGTCTAAAATGCCCACTACGGCCTTTTAGGTTTTTTTAAGCAATGTGGCTTAGCATCTTAAGGTAAATATTCTAGTTGTTAACTTTAAAATAATTGCACCATCACAGTTTCTGACTAGAAGCATATTTTCTAGCACACGCACAAAATGAAATTGCCACATTTCAAAGAGGAATCCAACACTCTGGATCCCATTGCATCTGGTATAATTTAAATGGTTCTAGACCAATTAAAGTCTTCTAAGGGCCTCACTATTGAACCCAGAGCTGGCCAAGCCTTGTTCTTGCGGCGTTTTGGATCATTAAACATCTTGATCTTTTTGACCTAACGTGCTCTGTGTTAGAGCAGAGACACTGAGGTCAGAAATGGTACATTCCTGTGAGCATAGGGCTGAACAAATAGTCCAGCCCTCGGTGTGACCCAGGGCTGTGGATCAACATGGGGATGGTCTAGTCCCAAAAAAGCTACAGACTATGAATTTATCATGGGGACCTTTTGCTACTCTATTGCTGCCTCTTGAGTTGGAAAAACAGAGAAAGAAATTGGTTTGGGAGAAGGGCTAGAGAAAAACCATGAAACCAGCTGTCCCAGCACAGGCTGAGGTCTCCTGGGCTGGTGTCCTCTGGGACAGCAGCTGAATACAGGTGCTCCAGAAGGGCTACAAAATGAGGCTGTGCATAGGGCTGATTTGCTCTACTTCAGCTCTCCTCTGGCAGCAAAGTGTTCAAGTGCTACTGGTGTATGTAGTGGTCATTCCTAGACCATCGTGGTAGAGAGCACCAGCAGGCCCTGTCCTAACCTTTCTTTTTCTAATTCTCTGACATTTTCAATCTTCACAATTGATAGTAGCAAGGAGTACCATCGTGCAAGCAAAGGCTTCCTGGGAAGACAGCAGAAAGATGGTTTCCGGGTGACTCTTCCTCTTTTCTCCTCTCATGCAAAGGATATCTTTGAAAGCTGAAAAACCTGTTATATGATAAACTGAAAGACAAATTCTCTTGTTCTCCTGCTGTCCTGATGCACCAGTGGTGCTGCTGCACTTCTAGGTAAACTTCCAACATCTGTGAGAAGTGAATTGTCTTCTTCTTTCAACTCTTGATTTCTTCCTCATTTTGTTACTTCTTTACTTCTCCTTGCAACTTACAGGATTTACTGGGTCTGCCTAGACTACCATCAGGTACCACCCAATAGCTAGATGACTAGTTAGAGGTATCAGAGTTGAAATGTTAAAGTAATTTGTATTCATTAGACCTCTCCAGAAGAGAAGGCAACTTTGGAGAAAACTGAAAATGGGGACAGTTCATTAAATGCACATCTTAAAGGAAAGTTTGCCAGACACAAGAATACAAATTGCCTCTGAATACCTCAGACTGGTGTAAAGTTAATGTGGGAAAAATATGTTTTAGAATTAAGAATTTTTTTGGAAAATTTGCCTTTGACTGTAAGAAACTGCCAGCTTGTTGGGGTCATGGTGGATCTGAGGCCCGTATAGATGAGTTGGCATGGAGATATTGGGAAATGAAAATCAAAGCCCTTCGGTTTCCACTGAAGCATGCCATGAAAACTGGAATAAAACTTCTAATTGAAAATTAATTGGTGTTACACTGAAAAATGCAAAACAAGAGGGTGTTAATTCAGATAGATTCCCTTTTCAAATGTCAACGACAAATTAAGATTCCCACCAGGGTTATGCAGTGATATGTATTAGCACCTGACACTGAGAAAAGTCTGCCTGCTTTGGGAGCTGTGCATGCAGATTTCTCTTCAAGGGCATTTTACCACTTCTTTCAATAAGAAACACAGAGCTGCACAAAATCTGAGACTTTTGAGGCATCCTAACCTTGCTTCAACATCACAATACCTCCTAGTTCATGAGGAGGATGTGATGCACATCCACTACACAGCACACATGCCTTCTGGCAGACTAAGGCAAACTCATCATCCCCAGGTGGCAAGGAAATCTGGCACTCTGAAACACACTCAGCTCTGACACCATCCCATCAGAAATGTGAACTGGAACAATACCAGAAATGCATCACTACAGGTTGATAGAGGCATCCTGCTTCAGTGGAATCTAAATTCCTCTTTGAGGTCAGCTGGTTAGATTGTGAGAAAGCACAAGACATGCTTAGGAAGATGAGAGGTTTATGCTGATTTTTTTCTGTTTTCCTCCTCCTAGCTCCAGCAAGCAGAGAGTAATCAGACTTTTTTCTCTTTACTTTAGCACATTTTACCTACTAAAAACCCAGGTCAGATCTCTCTCAGTTTCTTCTTTCCTGGGATAACCAGGTCTTTCCTCACATGCTGTGTATTACAAATGTCTCTTCTTTCTTGCTCCTCTGTCCTGGTTTCTTTCCAGTATCTCTGCATAGTTCTTGAAACACAGAGTCAAAATTAGGCAAGTGAGACCTTGCCAGCCCTGTGGTGACCAAAGAAGAACAACATCTTTCAGGCTGTGCTCCCATTTGTACCTTTCTAAATCAGCTGTCTCATTTTGCTAGAGCATTCCCCACACCCATAGTCAAACCCATATCCTTACTTATGGATGACTGAATTTTCCTGTCCTCCATGTCTTACCTAGTGTGTTTTTAACAAATGCCACCTGAAGGACTGCAGATCATTTCCCTTTATTCACCCAAGCCAGCCTGACTGGTTCCTGTCCCCTCAGAGTCACCAGCAATCCCTCAAATTTTGTCTGAGCTATGTCAGTAAATAATTTCTGTATTTAATAAATCTATTAATTAGAATCAACCATGGATAGGGCTTCCTGGTGACTTCATCCAGACTATGTATTAACTTACTTCGCTGATGGCAGCATCAGAAAACTTCACTCGTATCAGATGATACCCTCCCTGATAATCCACCAGTTTCCCCTTTCCTTTCAAGCAGGTCACCCAGGCGAATAAATGCAAACACTTTGTTCTGGCATGACTTTTTCTTGATGGATGTGAGTTGACTGTTTTACCCCTCCAATTAGTCTTCATTAAGGACTCATGTAAGAAACAAGTGAATGTCAGTGTCATTCTGGGCATTGTAGCTTGGATGATGGGTTTACTCTACCTCCTTCCTTTTGAAAAAAAGATCTCCATCTCTTGAAGCCATGCCTCAGGAGGTCTCAGATATAACAGGTTCAGAAAGGAAAAATTCAATATTTTTTTCCAGCAGCCTTTTTTCAAAAACAAACTTGCTCTGAAATTAATGCATTTGGGAAAAGCTTATTTTGATGAAATAGAATTCTGTGGCAGATATATGTGCTGTCACGCAATAGAATTTTGTGGCAGAAATATATGCTGTCACACACTTTTTAATCAGTCTTATCCCTAGCTTACTTGAGGAAAAATGCAACATTGTTCATTCTCTATTTTGTCCTGTAAAGCTTAGGTGAGGAAGATTGCTTGTGTTTTTTTCACTAGTGATGTCTGGTATGTTTAGGTGTTGTTCCTTGGCTGTGAAAGAATTTGGTCTCAATGAATCTTAAAATACTTAACACAGGAATATTAACTGTTCTTGGTTAGAACTCATCTTGGGGAATTTCTTCATTGTCTTTGCTGAGGGCAGAGTTAGAATGGAAAATGCTTGAACTTGGCACAAATCAAGTCAGTCAAGAGCCTTGCAGTACCTGGTGATAAAATCTGAATGCCTAATCAATTGCAGAAACTCTCAACTGTCCTGGTTCCTTTCAAGGTCTGTGTCTGAGATGTTTAATTAAGAAGTCCTTGTTAAATGAGAGCCTCAGGTCAACATTCAGCTTATAGTAGTTGACACATCTTGCTGGTGTTTATCATCCAAATTCTCATGCTAATGATCTCTGGGGACCTAAGTGGGTCTTTGGTCAAGTGAAGTGTTTGCTTGCCCATGGATCTATGCTATGTTGAATCCTGGCTGTTTTTACAACACCAAAGGATTTGGCTGTTATTGGGGAGTGGAGAGGGGATGACTGTGTTCCTCATGTGTAGTGAGAGAGAAGGGGAGAAGCAGAGAAAGAGATGGAGGTGATTATGGATGCCAGACATTAAATTAGGACTAGCAGTCTCTTTCTGGTAGGTCTGAGTAATGGTACATCAGCTTCACTTATTGCTGCCAACTTGTGAGAAGTGTGGTAGGTAACAGGAGAAGTTGTTCTGGTGGGGTATTTGGGGTAAATTGTAAGACAACAGGTGATGAGGAAAGACAAGACTTTTTCTACTAAAGGTATTGGTGTCACTGGTACTAGGGCAGACAGTAGAAAAAATAATAAAGTCCTCAGCTGATCATACTACAGAAATGTAATATGAAGAGAAAAGGCTCACCCATATAAAACTTTCAGTACATTTAACAGATAAATGTAACTTAGAACAATATGAGAAAATCATGAGCACCTCTCATATGAGGACAGGCTGAGAAAGCTGGGGTTGTAGAGCCTGGAGAAGAGAAGTCTCCTGGAAGTAACCTCATAGTAGACTTCCAGTACCTTAAGGAGGGCTAAATGAAAGCCGTGGAGGGGTTTTTCACAAGGGCATATAGTGATAGGATGAAGGGGTAATAGCTTTAAACTGAAAGCGGGTAGATTTAGGTTAGGCATTAGGAAGAAATTCTTCCCTGTGAGGGTAGTGAGACACTGGGACAGGTTGTCCAGGGAAGTTGTGGATGCCACCTCCCTGGAAGTGTTCAAGGGCAGGCTGAATGGGGCTTTGAACAATTTGGTCTGGTGGCAGGTATCCGTGTCCATGCAGGATGGTTGAAAACTAGTTGACCTTTATGGTCCTTTCTAGCCCTAGCCATTCTATGATTCTTGCTTTCCTTTTCTCTCCTTCTATCCAGAGGATGGTTTCTTTGGCATCCTTTTTCCATAGCCTGAATCTCAGATAGAGGCTAGTTTTATTTAAAATCAAACCAGCCCACCTACTTCCCACCCTTCTGCTCCAGTTCTCAGCAGAAGCAGCCTTGGCCCATATTTTTTTGTTTGTTTGTTTTTGCACCTGTGTCCATCCCTCTATACCAGTCTGTTCTGTCACTCAGTGTTTCCTATTCTATGACCCATTGCAAAGACCATTTTCATAGATATTATTTTATAGAGAGGCACATCTTCTAGCCAGAGGATTCCACTGCTGGTTGGCTGCTGCAGCCTTTACCACACTGTGCCCATTCTCTGCACAGATTTCCAGGACAAGGTCCCTGGTAATGTCACAGTTTTCAGGAGAAGGGACAATTAGATCCTTGTAAGGTGAACTGCTGCATGAGTTCATCCCATCTTCCCCTTAGACAGCAGATTTCTCGCTCTCTTGACTTCCCCCAAATGGAGGGGTTTTTTCAAGGACTTTATTCTGAATGTCTGCCTACACAGCAGATTGGTCTAGTGGAAAAAAAAAAAAAAAAAAAAATTTTTTCTTAGCAGATTAGGCCTAACAGGCCCCCCAGGACCTAGACATTCTGATAAATACTTGATCAGTCATTCCAGTTATCCAGGAAAAATGCAGGATGGCAAAATATATCAAATTAACATGTAATAGCTCTCTACTGTCCTACTGCATGGAGTTTTAAGAACTAAAAATTATGCCATTTATGCCATTTTTTGAAATGAAAGATTTAAATTTCCCTTCCTTATTGATGATTATTTGCTGGTCCATCCTTTTTCCAGACTCCTTTTTTTTAATTATTTTTATCTGCTTCACTTCACTTTATTGCTAACTGTGACTTAAGGACGATTTATGATTCAAGTCAAGAGCCTGATTGCATTTAGTTTGCTGGTGACAGAATCAATTCATTCTGGGTAGGAAGAATGATGTATTGCTTGTCAGCCCCTTACTGGTCTATGGATTATTGAGAAGCCTGGTGAGTGTCTTTGTATGTTTTGGAGTTGTGGGTTTTCTGCTTAAATAGCTTCATAATTACTGAAATTCAATATTCCCCTCCTCACTGGACATTATGGGAATACTCACAAAGAGGAACAGAGTGAACATATCCGAGCTTGCAAAGGTCTGGTACATGGACCACAAGGTGACATACAAATTTCTACCCAAAAGGCTGCAGAAGGAATACTGCTTCAGTATAGTAAGTGAGGACACTGAAGTATGCTGGTGCTGAAAGAAGACATGGACCATCACTGCTCTGTGAACTGCCTGTGATCCTCAGCTTCTCATGACTGTGAGACGTATGTGTCCTGAACAGCATCATGCTCTAAACACCACCTGTCAGGAAAATCCTCAGCTAGGCTCAAAGGCTGCTGGTGATGCTGGAAACCAGTGCCACACCATGGCTTCTGCCTTTCTCGTGACCTCTCTCCCACCACAGGAGGTAAATGCTCTGTAATGAGGGTACCTGGTGGCTCAAATTCACCATCCTCCAGGATAACTGGGGTGGAAATGGATTTGGGCAGAGATGACCCAGCAGAATCATCCTCAATTAGACACTGGGCTTTTAATGTGATGCAAATACCAGCTATAGCAGAGAGTGGGGAGGACTCAGGACAGGGGAAGAGGCAGTTTTTAGGAAGTTTTGAAAGCAATATTGGTTGGAGCTTTTCCAGCACAACAGTTTTCTTCCAGAACAAGGTATTTCCCTTCCATTTTCTCAAAAGTATGTAAGTCTTGATAAAATTACAGACTAGAACAAGGAGAGTACTAGAAAAAAATAATGGTAATTTTCTCTTGATAATACCAAATCAGCTCATCCTGCAGAGGTAAAATAAATAAATTCCTCTTTCAGCTCAGCCATTTTCATTAATTTCTCTTGAACTTTATGGCAAATAGAATACTAATTTTAATATTATATTTCAGTGATGCATTTAATATTTGCTGGTATAATACTTTGTTATTATAGAAGCAAAATGTTCGTACCTTATGGAAAAGGAGCATTTGGGTGGTGTTGAAACAAAACAATTTGATGTAGTCAAGACCATCAAATTTGATTATTCTTATTAGACATTTCTGGTGGAGAAGGGAGAAGGAAGAGCATTTTGCCTTGATTCCATACAAAATTACTTCTGAAACACTGAGATTTTAACACTGGCTAAAAAGGTTGGTACCTGGCAGATATTTCTGCCAAGAAACAAAGAAACCAAGAAGACCAGTCATGAAATGAAAAGGAACGAGGAGACAGACAGTTGCTGATTGTCTTGTCTGGGGCTGCAGAGGCCAGCTTGTCAGTCTGTAGATAAAGCAGAGCTACTGCAGGCAAGAGTGTCAGAAAATCAGTGTTCTGTTCAGAATTAGTTCTACAAACTAAAAGTCTCAGCTTTATGTCTCCACTCTTACTGCATTTTTTGTCTCTCCCTCTGCTGATGGTGTTGCCTGAGTTCCTCTTGCTGCTCTGAAAGAGGGAGAGTGGAGGAGTCTCCTCTCCTTCCCACTTGCTAGAAGCCTCTCCAACATTTTGCACATTGCTAAGGGGGTTGGGGTGAAGGATAGCCCCGTCCAGTCCTTTCTTGTGTCTCCATAAGGAGCCAAATGGAATGGGCACATAGGACCAAGGCAACAGGCTGGAACTGAGCAGACCTGAGGCTATGTTCATGAAGCTCTGTAAATATCTAACCACAGGATGTGGACCCAAGGTTATGCTTGACCAATTACAACCCAGGGAAAGTCTTTTTGGCACAACTCACTTACATTCCCAGTGAGCACACAGCCTACATCTGAAAGAAACGTAACTTGAAAGTGCCCTGAGCAGCAGAGCTGGATGCAGCTGACAAATGGATGAGGGGGGCTGGATGACCTTCACTCCCTAATGGATTCACTCCTGAGCTAAACACATCTAAGGCTTTGGCTGTATCTATTCATCAAACTAATGGTGTGATGGTAGTTGTGCTTATTGGATTAAATCAGCTCTGAGCCATGGGCTTATGCTAACAAGCAGTGAGCTCCCCAAAGTCCCTGAAGTATGTCATGTCTGCTGGCTTCTCTTCCAAAAGAAATGGGCACTGTGTCAGAATATGCATCGTAAAGTGGTATAAAGACTTTTTAATGTATCATCTCCTGCTCCTCGGGAGATCCCATATGACATATCACTGTCCTGGTCTCCTTGGGAGCACAGTCAGGGTGCTGTCTGTCCCCATGCTTCAGGTACTCCTAAGCAGACCTGTCAGCCTTTTACTTTGGCCTGCCCAAGTCCACTCCTTTCCCTCCAGCGGTGGGAAATAGAGAAGGAAAATTTCCACATGCTGGAGAAAAACGGATGAGGTGGCTCTTGCAATGACAGTTGCCTAGTCAGCCCTGCCCTGCCTCCTGGCCTGGGAGACAGGAAAGTCACATACATCTTGTTCTTGGTGCTGCAAAGAGTGCCTTAGCTCCAGATCTGTTTTGTGTTAAGTGTGCCTAGGGCAGGCAACAAAGACTGAAACATCAGTGTTAAGAATGCCACTGTTCTTTGTTCTTGATAGTAGCACTCCTGACTTACAGAAGTGGATGAGCAATGGAACCTTACTTTAGAAGCACATCCAAGGCAGAACTCCCAGTTCATTGAAAAACTGGAGTCCATTTGATGCCACCGAGACACCTTGTTACAGCTTTGCTCCAGTCACAGCTTTGCTTTAAGCTCTGTGTGTGCTTGAGTCCCACTCTTGCTGATAGAAATCTGCACTAAGGCACCCTTGGGCATTGTTTTTTGTAATAATTTGCCTCCCCACGAAGTTCCCATGGTTTTCTTCTTTCTTATTCGTTATTAGTGACATCTAGTGCCCAGGAAGAGTCATGCAGTAAACGAATGACACCATAATTAATAAGGTAAGCTGAAGTTACATGACAATAAAATACTTGGTCTATTAATTTACCACATATTTCTCATTTTTGCCAGTAGAAAAATCAGCCAGGCAGGATCTCTGGTATTTGGAATTATGATCCTTAGCTTGTTACAGACTACCAAAGGCTGCCTCAGCTCTTGCAAGAGGTCCTATGAAGAAGGCTCTCAGCTAATACTTTCCAGAATGTTTTGTGATAAAGCTCAGATAAGAGTCTTGGGGGTTGCATTTTGATGCGCTTTAAAGGGTCTGATTTTTAGGTGGTGAATGTTCAGCTTTTTAAATAACGGATTTCTTCAGGATATCTTAAGTGGGTGTCTGAAAAATTAGGCGATTCATGAAATCTTCTTTCCAACCTGTTTTCCTGATAAAATAAGAATATTTAATTGCTTTGTGTGCTGCCACAAGTTAGCTGAGTCTCTTCTCTCTACCAGCTTACACATCAAGTGACACTGTAGTAAACATCTCTGAGGTCATTATGCTCCTACCATGTTTTATGCAAGTAGAAAAACATGCAGAACAAAGTGCCTGAGATAGCTCTACAAAGAGAGAGGCTCCCGAAGCATTAAAAACCTAACTAGGTGATGACAAGTCCATTTGGAAAAGAAGGCAAATGGAAGACACACCTTATACATAATCCAGCCAGAGCAGAAAACATCACTTCATGTCTCCAGGTACACCAAAGTCAATCTGCTTTGAGATTAAAATCTTGGAAAGAATGAGCTTAACCTGTTGCTTGCTAGGGCAAGCATAATGTCTACAAATAGGCAGAGAAAGAGGCTGTGTTCTCAGATCCTTTTTGCTACCTCTTTCTCCCAAAGTAATGCTTACTCTAGGTGACAGTGACAGGTGACAGTGCCAGCTGCAGAGCACCCCAGTGAGACATGACAGGCAGACAGGGATGAATGCACCAGTTTCTGCTTTGACCTGCCTTTCAGGGAGCTGGGGAAAGAGCTGGCTGGAAAGTGATCCAGCTGAGGAATCCAGCTCACCAGCGAGATTTCAGGAAGCTATCTTAACAACCAAGCCCCCACAATGATGGATATCATGTATTAAGTTAAGAACATTTTATAGAAGCTGAATCAATGCTGGGTTTTGACTTGTACACTCACTAGTGAACTGCACAGGACATGAATTCTGTGGCAACTATACTCAGCTCCTGATCCCACCACAATAAATGGTGTGGCGTGGGGATGGCAGAAATGGAGAGACATAGAGCTCTCCAGCTAAAGCACACAGCTGGTGCACCTCTCCTGCTCTGGGAATCTGAGTGTGAAATGCCTCAGTGGAGGTGGCTCACGCACTGTGTGGGACCAAAGGAACTTACAGAGCTGAGCTGGGATGCATAGTGATGAAGGGGCATCAGGGTCAGCAGCAAGGCTCACTTTTATTTTTGTGTCCCTGCTGTACCAGCCAGTCCACTCCCGAGTCTACGCTAGCCCTTAGGCTGCTGGAGGAGTGTGTAAGGGCTGCAGACTTCAAGGCCAGGACAGACAGACCAGGTGAATGTCTCAGCATCCTTTTATCTGACAGATGCTGCAAGTGATATGACAAGTAACAGACTGAATACCAAATGTGGTGCACCCCTAAGCAAACCCAGAGCCAAGAGGCCTGTACCATTATGCTATTAGTCAGAGCAGATGCTTGTGATGGTGGCAGTGACCCGAAACTGCTAATCTTGTTACTCAGGGAGGGCCTTCAGTCATAGGGCTGGTAAGCATGGAATAAATAAACCAGACTCTTCTTTCCTTCCCGGAGATGCCTGTCATATTCAACTCTCACATAAGGCAAAGAGAACAGTGAAACAGTTGTGATAGCTGGCAAGCAATGTCCTTTACGGCTAACCCACTGGCTGAAACAGCTGCTGAGATCAATATCAGACAAAGTTGGCTCAGCCTGGGCTTGTAGCTGAAAGGCTGCCGACTCCCACCATCTCTGGTTTTACCTGTCAGGCTCTTCTCCTCTGGCTCTTTGAGAGGTTTCATTCATTCCCAAGCACTGTGGGGCAGTAACCCCAGGCTGAAACATTCATGACCACCCTCAATTTGTACAAGAGCTGTTGTCTGTTTCATGGTGTGCTCATCAGCTTTTGCACAACTATTTAGTGCAGGAAATTTGCACACAGGTTGTGGTGCTGAAGGGAATGAGGTTGCTGCTGGGATCAGCCATATGCACAGTTTTCCTTGTCCTTTTTCTCAGCAAGTGAGCTGTGCTATTTGCATCACTAGTGCTTGTGATGAGGAAGAAAATAGCAGTACTTCTGGGTGATACCCAGTACACTGACTCATGTACCAAGCATCCTGAAGAGGCAAATGCCCATGTTCTCTGCTTTAGGGCACACCTTTGCTCTGGGACTGACACATCTACTGCAGTATATGCAAACATCTGAAACAGATGCTATGAAAATAGGCTTAACATCCACATGCAAGGGAAGTGCAAATAGAAAGGTTTATCTTTGTCTGCTTGAGATGGAGGTGGAGAAATTGCAGTAATCAGCAACTCAGGCGGTAAAATAAAGTCTAGCACAGAAATTTTCCAATGCCTTTCTCAGGCCATCCATCTTGTCTTGCACCAGACATACCAGAATTTCCTGCTTAATGTAAGTCATGTGCATCTTCTAGTAACTTAGCAGGGGACTCCTCCTCTCACACTTTCATTCTTCCTAGCAGGTGTCAGCCAGTGTGGAATTTGCAAGGGCTAGTACATTGCCCTGTTGTAAAAAATCCTTTAAAAGATTAAAAAAAAAAAAAAAAAAGCTAAAAAAATATGTCCACAACTAGGCCAAACCACTCTTTAGGCACACCTGTTTCTCCTGGTAGAACTCTGAAGACACCAAGAAGGTTGCTTTAGATCAGGTGCATCATCATATTTATACATCTTTTTCATCCTGCCACTTCATGGTGTTGCCCCAGAGGAAGAAGCTGCAGGTGGATTGCAAGTGAGGCTAATGAATAATGTGGCTTATTGGGAGATGGTAGCACAGGGGGTTGTTCATCCCTGTGGTTGACAGCCATCAAACCTGTGCTGTCTTTTCCTGTTTTCCATAGGAGAGTATGAGGTGTCAAAGCATGCCAAAGCAGTTAGACACATCCAGAGGCATCCAGAGGCACCAAACATGAATGTCTTCTCACCACCTCAGTCCCATTCACCTTGATTTGGAAACAGCTCAGAGTAAAAGAGGAAACCAATTAACTGGCTGTTTTCAGATAAGGAAAATGTAATGGTTTAGAGCATAGGGATGAGAGAAATGTCTGGGACGTGCAGCTCTGATGTGAGTCTGAGGCAGGGTAAAACTGACCTGTCACCAGCTACTGGCATGATTGGGGTAAGCTGTGAGCTTATTCCAAGTACCCAGGGGTCAGAAGGGCAGGAGAAGTACTGGGCACTTCCTGGCCATTTCATGGGAGAGCAAAGAATTGTCAGGAAGACAACACAAGACTTCTGCCACAGTGCTTTGCTGGGTATAAAATACATGATTATTGATGGAGTTTGAGGATGGGCAAGACACCAGAGAGCATCTTTTGCTGCTGCCAAAGATGACTGAGTGAGAACAGCACTGTGGAAAATGTCAGTTTAGTAGCACATTGGGTGAAACGCCACTGTCTAGGTACCAAAGCTGGGTGAGCAGGGAAGCAGAGTTTTCAGGTTTTAGTGATTTTTCTTTAAAGGTCCCTCTTTTTTTGGAATGCTTCCATGTCTTTTAAAGCAGAATAATAAGAGAAGCACGTGGAAGTTTCCAATGCTCCTCAAAGGAAATTACAACAGCTGTGATAACAGTGTCACCCTGACCTTTGGAAAGTGTGCTGGCAACTGTAGGCACCAAGACATGCCATCTTGGATAGAAAATGAATTATTTTTTTTTACCAGCACCTGCCTGCCTCCCCAGCAATGTTGTGGGCAGTTACTTACCTAGAGCTCTAAATAAAGCCATAAATCACCTGGCTGCAGCAGACAGTGTAAGAATACTTCTGCAGTCTTCATTTAAACAGTTTAAACATAATGAGAGAGATGAACCTGCAAAGGCATCTGTGTCAGGGGAGCTCTGACACATAGCTCCTGGCTCAGACACATTGCTTTCAGACAGATTGCAAGAAGATGTGTGGTTGGGAAACAAGGGCTTTGACAGGTCCTGAAGCACGTACCTTGTCAGAAGAAGTAGATTAATTGAACTACATCTACTTCTAAGATCAGTACCTGCACAGATAGTGGCTTTCAAGCACACTGGGAAATGTTCCACTGACCCGCCATGGTGTTGTGGCATCCATAATCATCTCCTAAGCCCTTCCAGGATGTTTTTATAATGGTATCCCCTTGCCTTTCTGTCTGTAATTACCTTGATTATTTTTAATTGCTTTACATACAACTGCTAGGATGTCATTAAGATGGCTAAAATGTCAACCAGACCAAAAAGCTTCTTGTATTTTGCTGTCTATATCAAGAACATAGAATTGTAGAACCATTTAGGTTGGAAAATACCTTTAAGATAGCATCCAACAGTTAACCTAACACTGCCAGGTCCACCACTAAACATTTCCCTAAGAGTCACACCTATACATCTTTTAAATACCTCCAGGGATGGTGACTCAACATACAAACACAAGGGAAGGTTTTTGCCCTGGTTTCACAAGGAAACACCTATGTGTCTATCAGCAGCTGCTGACATGTCATTTTCCCTCCCTTAAAACTTTTCTAGTGTTGTGTCTTAAGTTGGCTTGATATCAAACACACAAAAATGCTTAATTCCATCAAATACCATGAATATAGTCAGTGGGTAGAGGGGAGAAAATCCAGTACTAAAAGCATCAGCTCAACTTTAGTGAGGCAAGAGTGTCCCCATGGGAAAGAACACTTTTGTATAAAACAAGCTTTCTTGATTTTGCTGCTCCTTCCCTGTAATTACCCCAGGTGGCGGAAACACCAGCTGGCTGATCCTACCAGTGCTTCTGACAAAGGCTGGAGTTGGCTGCACCAGGGGAAAAACAGCCCAGCAGAATCCATTATGAATCAAATAAAGCAGGATTTGTATGCATTTTAGATAAAATTCAAAGACCACATCTGGATTCTGTGATTTGTTCGGCCGCTTATCCCCCCTGACATGACATCCCCAACCAGCTCATGGCTTTCCAGGACACAGGCTCATCAAATGGCAAAAAGCTCCTTTTCCCTGGATAAATAACATTTCTCTGCATTACAAACGTGTTCTTTGCGTTATTCAGATCATTGCAGATCTGTTCCTTTCCTTTTTTCCTTCTTTACCATTCTGTCACCACTGTCACCAAGGCAAGTGTTATCAGCAATGATTTCACATATACTTAAAAAGCTTTAGTGAGAATATAAAAGTGTCTTGAGCATCAAGCTGGTGTCCTCTGCAGTCCTATTTGATAAACGTTGAACATCATGTTCTTCTAAGATGTGCCCGTTCATTAGCTTACAATGCGCTTGTTAGTTCACACATGGTTCCTTCCTTCTGCTTCACACAGAAACCCAGATGAAGAAGAAATGGCATTTGTGTGTGAAGACCTGTTTTCCAGAAAGCCATAGAGGTTATCATTAACTGTGTTTGCATTCTTTATTTATTTGTCAGCTCAATGCTGGATCTTCTTTCCTCTGCATTCCTTGATGCTGATGGCAGCATGAGTGCTTCAATATTACTTCTGTCTACTCTGGTATCACTGTGTATTTTCCTAGACCCCCTAACGTGCCTGAAACCTCTTTCCTGCCATTTTCTCTTATTCTGGGACTACTCTTCAACATGAAAAATCTCAGCAAGTCCTGGCCAGGGCAGGAAAAGTTTGAGTCAGGCTCATAAGCAGCCCTCTCCTCTTCTGGAAGAAAGGAGGGATTACTGAGAGATAAGATCTCCATTTCCCAATGAATCTTTCCCAGTTTCCAATCTCCTTCAGCTTTTGGGCTCTGCCCAGCCCCTTTAGCCCTGGTGCTGACTGTGCTTCCATTCAGTGTGCTAGCTGACATGGTGGCACAGGAATGTACAGCTACTGAAGTTTCTTGTACTTCATAAATAGTTCAAAAGCTCATTTTGAGAGTCTCTTTCAGGTAGAACCCACTTGGGAGCTCTCTAGCTTGCAAGATAAGCTTTCACTTCTGTTTTTTTACAGCCTTTATGGTCTTTGCAGCATGGAAAACATGTTCTTCCTCTGATATTTCACAGCAAGTGCTGATTCCTCTCCATTAGAGAAACCACAATCCCTTACCCACTGTATCCTATTCCTCTTCTTGAATAACTGGTAATACTGCCCAGAGAAATGCAGACACAAAACTACCCACCTGTAAAGGAGGGTGTTAAGAAGGAGGACCAAAGAAATGTCAGGGTTCCTTCACAATCCACAGATGCGGAACTCTGACCCCTTTCCAGAAGTTCTCACAGTTCCCAAGGACAGCAGATGAATACACATCAAGGAAAATCCTCATTGAACTGTGCCTCTGCAGCTGCCAACATAATCTGTATTATGCCTGTGGATTTCTAGTTTGACATTTTCTACAAATTGAATATGCTTTCAGGAGCTGCCAGAAAACCTTTTTTCCTCCTAAACCTGAGAGCTGCTAGATTCAGCTACAGCACCTGGGGAGCTCTGAAAAGGCTTTTAGAAATATCAGGTAAGACAAGGCAAATTCTCAGCCTGTTTAACAACGTGTCTCCATTGGCATCAACAGGCTGGGCATATTGATACCAGCTGACACTGGGTCTGGCACTAGAAATGTTCTTAGCTTTATTTCTATGAGAGCTTAAGTTGTACTTGTGTCTTATAGTGCAGCTCTGTGCCAGTGCAGCCTTGCAAAAAGCTGACGTGTTAGTTTAACATTATTAGTAAATCTTTAGCTCTGCTACAGCAGCACTTCATGGTTTTTTAATACCTCCGGGGACAACTTTCTTAAAATAATAGGTGAAACACTGGGACTTGAGAGAACTGAGTGAAATTTGCTGTTCTTCCAGACTTGGCTCTTCGGCTCATCAATGCACAGTGCTCTGCTCTGACAGGGTACCCACATACACCCCAGATCCCTGGGAGAGGAGATGCAGCACAATGAGATTATGGATGCACAGTTATTTTGTAAGAAATACAAAGGAAATGCTCAGATCTTAGTATGGTGATAAATCTTAAATTGTATATTTTCAGAACAGCTCCAAAACGCAAAAAAAAGTACCTTAAGTCTCCTTGTCTCAAAACCTGAGCACAACAACCTGGAGAAAAAAAAAAAGTATTCCAGTATCCAGCAAGGACTGAGTGGTTGTAAATAAGAGGTGAGGAGTCGAGTCCTGAGGAGAAAGATCTTCAGGTTATGTTTTGCTTATTTTAAACATCTGAGAGCAGATAGTTCATGTTCTTCACATGCAGGGAGTTTTCTGGCTTGTAAATCATAAAATCATGGAATCAAAGAATGTTAGGGGCTGGAAGGAACCTCTGGAGATCATCTAGTCCAACCTGCTCTGCCACAGCAAGATCACCTAGGACAGGCCACACAGGAAATCATCCAGGAGGGTTTTGAAAGCCTTCAGAGAAGGAGACTCCACAACCTCTCTGGGCAGCCTGTGCCAGTGCTCCCTCACCCTCACAGTAAGGAAGTTCCTCCTCATGCTGAAGTAAAACTTCCTATGTTCTACCTCAAACCCATTATGCCTTGTCCTATTTTAGTTTAATACTTAGTTATTTTAGTTAGGTATTTAGTTTTAGAATATCCCCAGCTGCTTGGGATAGGCTTCATGCACAGAAAATTCATGGTCATAAAATCTGGTGTCCAGAAGCAATACCCTACATGTTCCAAGGCTTCCTGTGGAGATGTAGCCAAGAAAAGTCCTGTTTTCTCTGAGTTATTTAATCAAAACTGAAAGAGATGGACCAAGTCATATAGTTTGGGTGTTGAGTCACCTTGAACCAGGAACGTTACATGTTTAGCCAGGTTTCTGCAGTACTCCCAGCTTTCACAATTAGTCTGCAAAATAAACCAAATAATATTATCACAAGGAATCAATCAACTAACTTACAATAATGCACGAGAGAAAACTCTAGGTTGGTGGCAGAGGTTCCATGGGAATAAAAGCACATCCAACCCTGCTATAGTGTCTGTTCTGCCAGGTGACTTATCATGCCACACTCCTGTTGCAGTGCTCCTTCATCATCCATGAAATGAGATTTGTGTGCTAACAGGAACCCCTGCGATACAGTGTCTGCCTGCACAGAAGTAAAAATCCTAGTCTTGGCCTGGGGACAGGTTAGTTTATAGAAAGGGTAGATTCATCCCTCTTCACCATCTTGTGAGGGTTTGATTTGGCACCCAGTGAAGGTCTCTGGGGGTCTTTTCCCTTGAGACCAGTGGGCACTGACTCAGAATCAAAGTGTGGAGCCCTTTGGACCTCCATGGCTCATTGACTGTCTCTCAGATGCCCATGCAGAGCCTCTCTCCTTGGCATAAAGAGGGAAGAACTTCAGAATAAGCACACGATTAGTTATTTAGTTAACAAGAAGCAATCTGAATGTAGGAAAAGGCTACAAGCTATTCAAGACCATTGCTAGTGTTATCAAAACCATAATGTAGCTTTCCATAAATGCCTTTTTTATTTCTCACATAAGGCATGCTGTCAATACTGGGAGAATCTTTCATGTCACAAATTACTATCAAATAATTTGGCATT
Organism: Heliangelus exortis; assembly: GCF_036169615.1. NCBI lineage: Eukaryota > Metazoa > Chordata > Aves > Apodiformes > Trochilidae > Heliangelus > Heliangelus exortis. Next base: position 32,518,098 of record NC_092424.1, on the reverse strand, counting down.
GGGCTCTAATTTGGAACATGTTCTATTTAGCAAACAAAATGAAACAATGCCTAAATAATTTTCCACAAATATTTAAAGCACAAAAAGGCATGACACTAAAAAAACACATCTGAATTTGATGGGTGGATGCAAAACTCTCTGGACTTCCTGCATGTATTTATTTCTCAAATCAGATTTAAAAATGCTTTTGTATCACAGTCCTTCTTTACCCTTTCTGTAAAATGTTTTTATGATGACAACTTTATTGGTGTTAAAATTACTCCTTTTCTGACTTTCACATCACAATAACCTTGTTTGTCATTTGAATATTAAGCCTATTATTGTTTTTTCTCCCTATCATAATGATATGCATTATTTCCCTTTCCTTTTTTATAGTTTTTTTTCTTTTCTATAGTGATGTCTCCTTGAAAGAAAGAGACACAGTAATTAAAAGGAGGGAATATCTCTTGATGTTTCAAATCTGTGACATATAAAATACTCAGAATTATTGAAGAGAAGTTTGGCAATGTCTTTGAAAACACAGACAAGTATCTTCATTTAGGTCTTTCATTTTACTTCTACACAGCATTTATGCAGGCTTTTCAAAATTGTCTTATTTCTAATATATTCCCCCAGGGTACTCTAAGTTTTCAGTTTGCCCTGTGCATTCCTGTGGTGAGTCATCTGGCACTGTCCATCAGCAAAGCTCAAGGCAGCCAGCAAAGGATACAACTGGAAGAGAACACAGACACTAAAAATCTTATCATGCTAGCACCCTTACAAGTTCTTCAAGATAATTCTCTTTCTTGAATGAATGACACAGCCAGCTGGGCAGAGATGGCCCATTTGATAATCCAGGCCACCTTTAGAAAGTTGTTGTGGTACGGTCTCTTCAAGTGTCAGAATCAGACCCCTGGCCTGGATAAATTCCCCCAAGCAGAGCTGGGATGGCTGATGCTAGATCTGCCCCCATAATTCAAGGTATGTATGTTGGCAAGTTGGCATGGCTGTGTTTGAGGCACATGAATTCAAAAGGCCTGATTATCTGGAGCAGAGATGCTCTGGAATTTGAATGAACATTTGGGAATAATTTTCTCCTTTTTTCTCAATGTGGATGGAAAGTCAACCTTTTCCTCTAAGGAGCTCTTCACTGCTTACAGCACAAAAGCAGTGGCAGTGAGCAGAGACTATGTGGATCTTGAACAGTCAGTGAATACAAGTATTGACAGTGAAGTGACATGTAGATTAACATGCCACAGGCAGAGTCACTCAGGACCGGGGAGAGCATCCAGCAAAGCACCAAGGGTCTCTCAATGATTGACTCCCACTTTCTGCTTGGGGACACTGAGTAGCTGCCATGATGTTACTCCAGGTTTGAGCAACACGAAACTGACATCTTGACAGCAGAAGACGCAGCACTCAGCAAGCATATTCCATCATCCAGATCTATTTAGTGTCCTACATTTCCTCCTGGAACTCCCAGAAGATCTGGTTCCCCTGCAGAACCTGATCAGACAAGTCTCCAGCATTGCGGATTGCTGCTTTCACTGTCTGTGGCAAAATCACTTCTGCTCACTTGGGGTAGCCAGTGGAAGAGTATAACTGGGCATGTTTGGCAGTAGCAAATACAGAACTAACAAAACTCAGCCCCATCCCTGAGAGGGAGGTGATGAGCTGCAGAGACCACCACTTCTGGAGCCTTTGTCTCATGTTAGTTTGATAGAAAAGGCCTGGATGTGTTGGGGTAGCCCCGTGGGTACCACCAGTGGTGCATCAATGAAGATATTAATTCTTCCAACATACTTGTTTTTAATTTCTGACCTGCTTCAGAGATGTTATATTGGAAAGCAATAACAAGTTTTATGTTCTTTTTTTTGTTTTGTTTTCTAACCTTATGGTCATAGCTGAAAACTGACATAATAAGCTTTAAAGACTTAAAAAGACAGTTGGCTGGCCAAATTGAACCCAGATGCTGTTTTTAGGAAAAAATCTCACAGACCATTTTGTGGCAGAAATTTGTGCTCACATAATAGCTCCAGGGGCTCATTAAATTGCTCTTCTGACCAGTGTGCATCTCTGTATTTAATGTGATGTGGTCAGAATCACAAACCAGAAACCAAGCAGAGATGACACTCCAGACCTTTGTAAAAAGATGTGTATGTGTTGCTAGGATAGCTCGAGCACTTCTAAAATATTAGACACTGCTTATGTTTGGCAAGCAAGCAGGAAAGCACTTCCTGGGCCATTATCTGCCAAGCTTCTGGGCTCACATAAACAAATTTTCTGCAGCTATTATCTGTTGCAGTTCTGGCATCTCTTCCCACCTCTATCATATGTCCTTCAATCATATGTTTAAGGGACCCATGGAATGCTTAAAAAGGAAATGTGACTTGGTTTCATCTCAAACTTTGGGCCTCTGTGCTCAATTCATTAGCAGATAAGGAAGCTCTTTGCAGGACCCTGGGAATCCTTTTGCCAGGTGGATCCATCTTCTTCAGTATGTCCTTTCCATGTCAGCAAGTTAAAATCATAGAAAGGAATGATTCGGATCCCTAAGGACAGGTACCTAGTACATTTGAGATGTCTTAGGGTAAACACTACATCCCTGTGTGGCTGGTAGATAGGACATGGGCTTTATCAATTCCTTCGCTCCCAGAGCATCAGCTAAACACATACCACAGAAGGTGCCTAGAAATCCATGTTCAGGCAACTGAGTCCTGCCTGAAGGGGAATATCAGATCTCATAATGTGGGAGTCCATGCTCACCCCCACGAATCTAATAAAACATCCTCACATTGCTTGAGTCCCAGCCATCACCAGCTGGGTACTTACACACAACCTTTCACTAAGCTTTTCTTACAGGTAATCCAGACCCATAAGCAGATGGAGAAGGTGTTCTGCAGAAGCAATGGACTTGCCCAGGACAGGGTTAAGATGCAGTTAGTCCCAGGGGTGCATGATGAGGAGGAATAGTGCTGGCAGGTGAGGAGATCCTTAGACCTTTAGGTGTTATCTCTGCAGATTCCCTGTACCTGGGGAATTGAGGGCAGTCAGAGTAGTTCATCTTTCAGGAGAGAAAGAAGAACCCAGGAAATTGGCATAATCTAATACCCAGAAAGACAGGAGAGAAAATTACTAAACAATCTCTTCCTAGTCATCTAGAGAATAATAAATTGATAAAACCAGCATAGATTATTCAAGAAGTGACTCTCTCAAACCATTTCTAATTTCATTCCTTATCAGAGTAACCAGCCAAGTGGATAAAGAGGGGGCAGCAGATGTGATATGTCTTGAATTTATTAAGAGTATAACATTGTCTTGCACAACATTCTCTTAAGCAAAGCAGGAAATATGGCCAAGCAGGCAAACTTAAAAAACTTGTGGATGACTATGTTTTGAGAACAGTACCAAGACCTTTGGAGAACAGGATTAACAGAGGATGTATGAGTTGGAGGAATGGCAGCAAATCAGTGTAGAAAACTTCAGTGATGATAAGTGCAAAGAAATCCAGGTAGAAATGGAAGATTTCTTCTGAGGTGCTTGCCACCCCAGGATGATTTGTTGTAGCAGGTCTTTAGAAATATTTTCCCTTGATCAAAATGAATTCATGTGTGTTTTCTTTCCATAAAAAGTCAGTGTAAAAGAACAACACTTAGAAGCTTCATTTCTACAGAAAAAGGAATTACCCATGCAGATCAGCTCCTCTCCTCAGTTACTCCAGCCTCAACTACCCACTAATTCTTAGTTTAGATGGTGTTCTCAAAAACTTGGGTCTCTAATTTTTTAGAATGTCTTCATGGAGAAAAGCATCACTAACAAAACTGAGTACTCCCACAACAGAGGAAAGGATGAATCTCACAGAGTAATCTGTTAGTTAGCCATGGTCCTCTTCAGTGCTAATAGACCAGTTCTGGTTGAAAAGTGGAGGAAACAGCATTTCTGTGGAGTTTTATGCTCCTTTTTTTTTGTATTGCTGTAGACATAAACTTTCCCCTATTCATTTTGGAAGCAAATCTTGGCCACATTGACAAAAGTGGGGGTGTTGAGAAAAATAAATACATCAGCCAGTAACAAATTGTTTGGATTGAGCGGTACATGCCAAATACTTTTAATACCAAAAAGACTAAACTGTTAATGAAGTTATATAAACTCTTTTTAAAATATACTACAAGAGCTTCGGACATCTTAAAAACAAAAAAACAAAAAAACAAAACAAAACAAAACACAAAAAACAAAAAAAAACAAAAAACAAAAAACAAACAAACAAAAAAAAACCAAAAAACAAAAAAACCATAAAAAAACCAAAAAACAAAAAAACAAAAAAAACCAAAAAACAAACAAACAAAAAAACAAAAAAAACCATAAAAAAAACAAAAAACAAACAAACAAAAAAAACCATAAAAAAAAAAAACAAAAAACAAACCAAAAAAAAAAAAAAAAAAAAAAAAAAAAAAAAAAAAAAAAAAAAAAACTAAATCGTGTAGCAGTTAATTTACCTGAAATGTAATTAAGTATAAAGGAATTTCTATAGCATTTGGGTCAGCAGTGTTTAAAGAGGACAAAGCAGCAACTGAAGAATATGTCTCCCTAATTTGTTAACATCCTGGGGAAATGCAAGAACACAGACCCAAGGAGACCCTGTACATACCTGTCTCTGGACTTGGTTATCAGTAATTGAAATATTCCTCCTGACCTGCTTGTGCTGTTGCAGCAACAGGAGGCACCAGAGATTCAAGTGAGCCCAGCATCAGGAACAGAGTACAATTATCACAGACATATCTGAAGTCAAGGCTGTGGACTGAGTTCTGTAACTATGATTCTCCCCTAGTCCATGCACCTGAATTTGGGGTGATTCTCCCCTGGTCCATGCATCTGCAGACTTAGCTGTCTGTTTGGGATTGTGCCACATACGATACCAGCAGGTATTGTAAAGTATCTCTCAAGCAAAATTTACATCAAACATCCTTTTCCTCACTTCTAATATCTGTGACATAACTCCCACAGAAATGCATGCCTCTTTGCAGGCATAGAAGCCAACAAATATACTTGGAGAATTCAACTTTTCAAGGAAATATTCAGATGGAAACATACACATTTTTTCACTGCATGTTGAGCATAATAGGAAGAAGGGAGGTAAAAGAGTACCGAGGGGAAAAAATTACAAAACTAAAATGAAAATGCATTGTTAGGTGTTCAGTACGCACTCTTGCCTTGAAATAAAAAAAATTAAGGAGTTTTCCTGTGAAGCCTGTAGAATTCATTTAAACTTAATTCTTGGCCACTGGACTAACACCTGTTCTTAGCTTTTCTTTTATGGGTGTCACGGGGAATGGGGAAGGTAAAAGCCATGAAAATTGTTAGAGCAACAATTTAAACAATCCTTTCAAAACAAGGCAGAGATATTCTGCTCTAACCACTTACACTTACTCCAAAAAGCGTGATAATCAAGTTGTGTTTCAAGACAAAATGCTTAGATATAAAACCTGGGAGCCCATTTATATGTTTCCAAGAAACAGACAACCTTGAGCTTAGTTTGAATGCACAGGGTCTGCCTGCAATTTCTGTGTAAATTAAACACTTTCTTTCATCTTTTTTCCTTGAGGGCCTGATGCAAAGTTAATCAGGCCCAAACTCATTTTCCCTGACTACTTGCCAGTGTTGCCTCAGTGAATACAATATATGGGCATTGGAAAATGACTTGCACTGTGCACTTGTCAATTTTAGTATATCAATAAGTTATTTGCCTGTAATCAGAAACCTAATATATGTTCAACAGAAGGTGATTGATGTAGATGAGGCACTGAGTCTACAGCTGTCCTCTTGCTAGTTTAGGACTATTTCAGAAAGCAGGGTAGCTCTGTTGAGATTCAGGATGTATGAAAGATTTGTCTGTCTAATTTTGAGTGACATCAAATGCAGATGTGTGTGCCTGTGATGGGCATTTGTGAACAATACTCTACTTTACCTCCTTATTGCAATAGCTCCCTGACTGAACCTCCTTTACCTTAAGCAGACGTCTCCACTCTTTCTCACTGATGTTGGTCAAAGGGGCTGTTTGCACTCCACTACCTGAAGAAGCTGTTTGAATACCTGTTCCACAGGTATTCAGGAGGAGAATTGTCCTCTATATTGTGCCTGGCTGCAGCAGTCTCACCCAGAGTCCGTTCGCAGGTCATGGAGAGAGACAGAGAGATTAATCTGGAGGGTAATTAACTCTACTTTCCTTAGCAGTGTCATCCCAGCATGGAATAAATCACTTTAGCAATGTGCTGATGTACTACCACAGCTATAAAGAAGACAACCCATTTTTAGCTGGACCACCTTCTGTGCTAGGTGGCTCTGGCAAAGCAGGATGCCTTCTTTCTTCAGGGACTCTGTCCAAGGCATGTCTGGTTGTGCCTAGAAGTGGGGTCCCCAAATGGAGGAAGAAAATCACAGCATCATGTGTTCAGTTCAGTTTCTTGCTCTGGATCCTTAAGTCCCCTGACTTCTGCAGCCAGAAACTCCACTGCACAGGCCAAGTTACAGAGCTGCTTCCTCCTGGGCAACCAGCTTGGTGCCCATATTGTTACACTCTATAGTCTTGGGGCCTAATGCTACAGGGAGGAGTATCATTGGGTTCAAGATCAGAAGGGAGCAGTAACTGCTTTCTAAGGACAGAAGAGAGCAGTTACATCCTTTAGATCTTTAATCTCAGTGCATATACTTGAGTGTCCTTGGAGGCTGACAACTTGATTCCTTGCAAAATCTGAGTTAGACAACCATTCCCCCTCTTCACCTGACTGTAATAATTGCTGCTTGCTACCTCTGTAGGTTGCCTTCTCATTTTTCAGTTTTGCAATTTCTTTATCAATATCCTCCTCCACCATTTCAAGGTCAAAATTGTCCTCACTTCATGGCAGCTTTTTGGGTCCAATAAGAGATGGATTGTTCATCAGAAAGATACCAGAATTACTGAAACATAATTAACCCTTATTGTTTCCAGTGGCAGGCCATGTTTAACCAGCTGCAGATGAAATTCATTCGCCCTATAAATCCTAGTTATGATAACATTTGATGTTATAAATGTGTGCAGTCTGACAGATGTATTATTATTAGACCTTGTGCAATCTCCATTTGCATTGTAATAAAGCCTTCTAAAGGCATTCAGCAGGTGAGATGGGAGATGAACTCTTCCATCAGCACCCCTGCTTGCATCTCACGATCAGTGGTATTCATCAGAAACAGAAAAATCTTATTAAACTGGCACTGGCTGTGGTATCACTTACATCCTTAGCATTAAAGCATAAAACTCATCCAAGTAAGCCATGCCTGAGCACAAAGATAGGAAGTGCCACCAATGGTGAGAGGAGAAGCTGCTGCTGATGCTGCACATGGTTTAGACAGTCCAAAGAGATTTTACAGTGTCCTAATTTATACTCCTCTACAACGATATTGGAGAACTTTACCACCCCCAGTGCTTTTATGTCCCAGCATGCCAAGTTTTCTACAGGTGGCTCTAGGCTTAACTTCTGCAAAATAAAGAGCAGCGCCATGTATAAGGGTTAAACTCTTTGTAGGAGGGCCTCTAACTGCATGTGTTGTAAGACACAGACCAAAACAATAATAATGGACTTCTGTGTTAACCTCCACCTTCCAGGTATGGTTTTGTGTTTTTTTAAACAAGAAAAAGTAACACAGACATCCCACTACATCTCTCTCCATTTTGAACCTCTATTGGGTCCCCAGTTGATTTGTGGTTAATTGATGCAAACAGGGACAAATTAAATACCTAACAATTGTAATGCAATAATTTTTGTCAGTACTTCAGTAAAGGTGTAAAGGTAACAACAGCAAATCCTGCTTCCTGGGAAAGGTCTTGCACTCAAGGGGTGCCTGTCACTCATGTGTGAGCTCCTGTCAGGCTGCAGTAGAAATAAAGCCAGTATTAAGTTGCTAATCTCTACAGTTATCCATCCATCTGCAGTCAGAGGCTGGAGAGTGCCTTTTCCCTTTCTGGCAAGGCGCAAGAATAGCCATGAGGGAGGGAGCCCCTCATATCTCCAGTGTGTCTTCTAACCTCTGCTTCAGAATTTCTTCCCAGCCTTCCCTGTAGCAGATGCTCCAGTGCACATCTCTTAGTGCAGGACTCAGCACAAGCACATGTATCTGTTGTGTGTGACTATGCCACCTGTGTCTCTTTTCACTGATAAAACTATGCCACCTGTGTCTCTTTTCACTCTCATTATGAGGCCAGATATTACATGTACTTGTGGTTCTTCCCAGTGGTTTATAACCTGTATCATAACTTTGCATGGCTAAGCCACCTTCTCCACAAAGTTGCTGTGCAAAAGGTTTCAGCCAAAATAGTTTAATTGCTTTGGGTAAAAAGAAGGTGAAATTTTTTAAAGGCTCCTGCTTCTTCCTTTGGGGATTCATCCCTACCCCCTGTACTTTGAAGGAAGACTAGATGTTTAACAGACCCAGCCTTCATATAAGGAGAAGCAGCAACTACTTCCCTCTGAAAAACCACCTGCAGTTGCCAAGAAGTCCATATTGGGAAAACAACCTGAAGGTTGTATGGCAAAGGACAATTTAGGGCTGGAATTAAATTCAGGGGAGAGCATAGTACCTCTAGGCACATTTTATGCCATCACTTCAGGCAACTAACATGGATTCCTGCATGGAGGAAACCCATCAAGCAAGTCTCTACCCACCTACAGATACTGAGGTGGAAAACAGGGAACAGGTCCCACTGTCACTGAGTTCCTGTGTTGGCTGGAGGAGGCAGAAGATTCCTGAAAGGGATTGCCAGGTCAATAGGTAGTCACACCATTACTAGGACTGGTACCCTGATGGTACATGCAAAAGGGATGTCATCATCCCTTCTGAGAATACTCCATTGAATATGTTTGGGGTTTTTTCCAGTTAGCAATTTTATTTTAAACATGTTGTGACAACACAAATAATGATGTTGTGAGTATTTTTGTGCTGGACTGTGCGTAACTCTCCCCATTCAGTGTTTTGGGATGGTTTTCGCACCACCAGGGGGGTTATTTTCATGCTAAGATGGCTCATAACATATCCAAAAATACAGGAGTGGCATTTACCTTGGTTAAAATATTTCATAATTTCTGAATCTAGCTTGTTTTTTTTATCTCCCCAAGCAAACAAACCTAAAAGTGAGTTAGGACACTAATGAGAAGAGCAGACAGGAGGCCAGAAATTACACTGGGCCTATTTAACCAAGATCTGGTGGTCTCTAATCCCACTTTCCTGAGACAGGGTTTGCACTCTGCACAGCACCATTCATCTGTTTGCCTACCTTCTCATGACTAATCCTGAAACAGCTTCCCAATTTAAAGCTCATCAGACATAATTTGAGCTCCAGAAGGTAATTAAATTCCTCCAAGATGTGTGAAAGTTGCTGGCTGGATAGACAGCGATGCAAATTGAGAGCATCCTCTGAGAGGAAATTGCCAGGAAGAGCTCAGCAGTTACCCTGATTGCTGGCAGCTTCATGGGCATACAGGTTCCCAATGGCCAACAGCAGGCATGGAGCAGGAACAGACTCCTGCAGCAGAGGAAGTTGTTGTTGAGGAGATGATCAAGCTGGCTTTGTATCTTGCATTGCTACATGGGGTGGGGAGGAGATACATTGGTCCTAGCCAAGAGACTTTGCCAGATTGGGTGATACTTTCCAGAGGACTGCCCCAGCCTCCAGCTGTTTTCAGCTGGAATATCCTGGGAATGGTTCATCTTCTGCATTCAATAAACATGGTGAGGAGCCTATCTTCTCCAGTCCTCCCCTACACTCTTAAACATTGTCCACCACTGTATTTCCAGGTCCAGCAGTCTTAGCCTGCTCATCCGTGGTTACCTCACACAGAAACAAAGACAAACCCCAACCATCCCCACTCCTCACAGACATCCTGAGATGAGCAGATAGGAGGTGAACACCATGTTCGAGCTGTAGGCTTACAGTAACCCACACCCACAGGTATAACAATTATCTTCTCCAGTCAGTCCTCCTCTCATAATTTCTGACAATGGATTTATTTTTTTGGGCACAGGTGTTGTTTGTCCAGGCATCCACTAATTCTATCTCTTGCCATAATTTTCCTGGCATGGGTGCTGTTCACCAAATATGATGTTTCATGCTTCTGATCATGCCCCAGCTGCACACTTCAGGAAGCATGGCCTGAGTCGCTGAGCTTGCGACTCCCATGAATTCTCACTATTTCATAACCATTTGAGTGACCATTTGAGTTAAATAAAGATGTAAAGCTGTGCTGAAATCCCTTTCCCCCGAGAGTGAGTGAATTTTGCTGATGTCAGAAAGGGATTTGTTCCTCTGTTGTTTTCTGTAACATCAAGTAATTCCCATTAGACAGTAAGTAATTGATTTACCGTGTTTGTCTAGGGCTTTTTTTTTTAATGTAATTGATTTATTTAGTCATTGCAATTACAGTAAATCAATTAACTAAAGATAGTGACAAATTAATTTACTAGATATTTAAATATTAGAAATTGCCATGAATGACTGCAAATTACTCACAGACAAGGCAAATTTTCTTATCACTTGCAGGAAATAGGATCATTAATTTTCAAATGTAATTTATGTGTGCTTTTTTCTGTGGTTTGCCACTGCTGTTCCACCTGCTGAGCAACCCACAGGAAAATCCAATCCCCTGGTTCTCCCTTTCCAAAGTCTTCTCAGCTGCACAAAGCAGAGTTATGTCCCTGAAAAGTGTGAAGGAGGGTAAAAAACCTTAGTGATGGATAAGATAGGAGTCTGAATACCTTGCTAACAGGTTTAATCTTCCATCTGAGGATTCTCTGATGTCTAATAATGCTTAACCTCACATTTCAATTGTTTCACTGATGGCCACTTCAGCAATGCCTCCCTTACAAGGCCATCTCTTTGAGCAAGGAAAAAACCCATCTGGTTACATCTGGTGAAAACTAGCTAAAAGAACAAGAAAGAAGAGTAAGGAAGGCAGATGTTACCCCCCCAAAAATCACAATATCGTTGCTTCTATAGGAAACTGTGTGAACTAATAGATTTCATTCCTTTCATTTACTAAGAAGCTGAAGTATCTCTGTGCTGGAAGGATGGGATTAATGGTGTGTACTGCTCTGAAAGTGTTTCATTCCTAGCAACCTATCCTTAATTGACATACCTGCACAGCCAAGATAAAAATTCATGCACTCAGCTGCCATGAAGCAAGTGCCAGCTGCTATGGCACAGGTAGATCAATCTTGCAGTCCTCCTTGTGGGCTGCTTCAGAGTCCAAAGGTACAAGGGATGCTGCCCTGGCCCAGGACACTGACGCTCTTGAAAGAAAACATGCTGGCTCCTACAATGGAGTGGTCAGTGTAAAATCCATCACACTGCCCAGGACATGTGAATGCTTGCTATGAGGTGACATAACTTCCCAGCTTCTTTGGTCCTGCAGCTAGAAGAACAAGAACAAAACCTCCCCAAATAGTCTGTTTCGAGGGATTATCTCTCACTAGACAAACAATACCAGTATTATGCACAGATGGTGGGATCTCCTTGCTCCCCAATGGAAGTCAAACCATCTCCAGTTACTGCTGCAATGGAGACACTTCCCTCTGGAAACTCAAAGCTAAGGGTAGTGAAAATTTAGCCTAAATAAATTTAAAAGGGCAAAACAGTGGGCTGTCTGGGGAAGTATTCTTGCTGTCCTTTCAGGGATTTTTTTGTTGTTGTTTATTTTGAGTCATTATTAAATACCCTTCAGAAAGATCAGCAAATGTAATTTCACACAGAGGCTTGCTCTGCTCAGAAGAAACAGTAATGAGAGAGAAATAATAATTTATTATTTTTTTAAAAGAGTCTTTATTTACACTTCAATGCCTTCATTTGAACTCAGTGTGCTCACCAGGAAGAGCTCCTGAGAGTCCCTGCTAAGGTTTCCACGTCCTTGCGGGCCCAGCCCTAAAAATCTTGGGAACTTACTCAACCATAAAGCCTGTGTTGTAACACTGCCTGAGAGGAGATGGAACAGCCAGCACTGAACATACACACAGGAATTATAATTCAAGGCAGGAGTCCACATTTGGAAAAAAAACCCCACATCCTCTTTTCACCAAGCTTTGGGTCATATTGCAGAGCAGCTTTGGAGCTTGCAAGGCAGATGTCTTTCATACAAAACTGGATAGGAAGATATTTTCCAGGAACATAGCTCATGGTGACAGATGGGATCTATTCTGTCAAGGACTTGAGGTCCTCACTGCCAACCACAGCACACCATGGCACCAAAATCTTGTTTGTATCTCATTTTCTTCTTTTGTCAGGATTTTTCTTTCATTAAGTCAGTGGTCAAGCATAAAAACAGAGGTTCAAAGACATGACAAAACTTCATCTTTGGAAACATTCAAAACTTCACCAGATAGAGACATGAGCAACCTGCTCCTCTTGGCCTTGTTTGACCAGAGTCTTCCAGAGGTCCCTTCCAATTTAAATTTTTTAGTGCTTCACTTGCTTGTGATACATATTGAATCCATTCTGGCTGAAACGGCACAGTTATCGGTGTGGTTTAATGATGCCTCTCAAAACTTCATATTACACACGAGACCTACAGGATTTTTCTCCCTCTTCGCTCCATCCTTGGTGTGCTTATGTGGGTGTTGGAAACTTGAATCATCGCTTCACTTGAGCACATTTAATAACCCTTAATTTCACCATTCTCGTATTCCCAGCAGACTCACTTGCACCATAAATTGACTTAATGACTTCACGGGAAAGATGCTCAAGGCAGGACACTGTGTGTGCATGGAAAAACACGAGTAGGAACTTTGCCTGGATCACTTATTATTTGCCACCTTCTCCCCAGCCATTCAAAGCTCGGGGGATCCTGTTTTCTCTGTCTTCATGAAAACTTAAAATGGAACTTAAAATGGAAAGACTGACCTCACGGTCAGCCTCAAAGTGCATCTAATCCAGTACCCTCTCTGGCACTGTGCATGCAGATGACTCAGGGAAAGTATAAAAATAGGACAAACATGCAGCAATACTTCCCACAAACATCTCTTGGCCTCTGGGGCGAGAAGTGTTGTCTTTGTGCTCCATCACCCTCAGGGGACTTTCCTTCCCTTCATTCATCCAACATCCTTTCAAACCGACCCATACCACATTTTATCCAGGACACAACCAGCCCCCCAAGTCCCATACCAGAAGTTTTGCTTTTAGGCCCACCCTCAGATTAGAATTTTCAGAGCAATGCAAACAACTGAGGGCCTTAAAATTTATTCTTGCATTGCTGGCAATGCCTACACTCAAAATTAAAATTATCCAGCTCCCTTCCTAACCAGAATAGTTTCAGTATTTCTAATAAATCCTAAAATGCTTCTCAGAGTTCAGTGAAACACTGAAGCAGTGGGCAACAGATGTTTTGCTTTGCAGAATAATTTTCTCCTTTTTGTAAACAGAGCAAGGGAGCATCCAAACATTCATGTCTGGAATGATTGTTCCATTTCAAAATACCCAGAGGGAAATTTTCTTCTTATCTTTCTTGTTTTGCTTCTGATATGATTAATCTGGCAGAACCAAAAGGACTTTACCAACTATGATGGCACTGATAAATTTACCTAGGGGAAAAATGTTCCAGCTGCAAAACTGGCAAAGTTTCACTCCAAGAAGTGCTGATTGCTTCTGCTGCTTTCATTTTCTTCCCAGTTCATGTGTCTTCCTCTACTTCAGTTGCAATACAGAGGACACTCCCCCAAAACCTTCCCAGACTGTCTTCTACATGTCTTCTTGCCAGGTGGTCATATATCAGCCACTTCTTTACCTCTCCTTAGCATTGCCTGCTCCAATGGATCTCTACTTCTCCACCATGCTTTCCTTGTTCTGCTCCCCATTTTTTACCTCAAGTTTACTTTCAACTATTTTCTCCTTCATCATCATCATCCAGTTTTCAGACTTGTAGGATGGAAGAAAAAGAAATACAATGTGAAAAAATATTCAGTGAACTGTACAATTGTAAATATATTTGCAAGACTAGACCAGGAATGAGTCCTTAATGAAAACAAGGGGTAAAATTATACCAAGCACCTGGTACATTTTGCCATTTTGCAATAGAAAGTAGAAAGCTTAGAGCTAAGAATAGTCATGTCATTATTTCTGAAAAGACCTGGCAGGAGTCCCGGCCCAGAACTTAATAAAGTGTTGAGGACTGAGGAAGGCATAAAAGTGTTATTTCTTTCTCAATGAGATTTGCTGTTCCACTTAAAATCAGCAGATCCCCTGCTGGAGTTAATTGGTGTCAGAGAACTGTTTTCTTCTCAGCATCTCAGAGACACCAGCAGAGAAAACACCATTCTCTATTTCCACATTCCCTTTCCTTCCCTCCCCAGAGGGAGGGAAGAAAAGCTTAATTATTAATACAGAAGAGAAGTCTGTGTTTACCACTCCTGAATAGTTGAAGGGACTCAGATCAGAAGAAATTGTTACAAAGGTCCAAATTTGCAGGGCATGTAGACACATGCTTTTAAAAAGCCTGTGCTTGTTCAAGCATTCCCTTTCCTGAATGGAGCCTGAAGTGTTCCCATCACTCCACCTGACGAGCTCAGGGAGGGCACAAGCATTTTTAAACCCTTCTCTGTAATACACACCATGCTCCAAGATGTCTGGTGGGTGAAATGTTTTTCACAAGGCAGACAAAATGCCTGTTTTTTGAAGGGTGGCTTATTACTATGGCAACCAGCACACTTCCTCCCCTTCTCTCTCCCTTCAGCACTGGTTTAAGAGGTCAGGGAGAAATTTCAGCTGAGTGTGCACATCACGTTCTGCTCAACTGTAGCAGCCATACAGGCAATCGTGAAAATGAAGTTAAATGGAAATCCATTTAATCAACATGCCCCAGAAAGCCAAACATCTGGACCACTTCACTAGTGAAGCATCCACCGTGTTGTCTAAAATAATGAGGAAATGAGGAGGGACTAAAAGGGGGGTTTTCAGCTCCTTATGTTGATGACAAGCAGCTGGACTTTGACACAAAGCCAGCGCCTGGTATGTACAGCACACAAAAACAGGGGAAGTTTGCAACAGCATCTTTTCAACTAAAGGAAAAGCATAGTTCGAAAGCCAGAGCTTGGAGAACGTCGTATTTGCCAGGCTGTGCACAAGTTTAACTTTCCATTCAAGACAAGATAAGCTTCTGAGGAAAATTACTTGCTTTCATAGCTGCAAAAACACAATTTGATTAGTTTTTGAGGGAGAAAATTGTTCTCTTCCTCATTTTCAGCTACTGACAATTGCTAGGCAAAGCAAACAGAAGGCAGAGAAACAGCTCCACTTCAGACAATCACAGCTACAGCAGCATTTCACTTTTGCAAAGAATGTTGCAGCCTTAAATGGCTCGTTTCCTGCAAAAGCAGCCACAAAGGAACCCTTTCTCACCATGGAGCTTTTCTTGTTCTTTCATCCTGTTCTTACAGGACTGATGTTTTTTGGTCCATCAGTGCTGGCAGCTTCTGCATTTAAAGATACAAAGGTGCCTGGAGGCCAGTTTCTTTTCTAAGGTCTGCTTTGTGTGTAATGATAGGCCTTTTCCTCCTAAAAAACATGCAATGTTACTGTCTCCCACGGGCATTCCTCAGTACTTTCAGTACCTCAGTACATTCCTTCCTTAGTACTACCTTTGTTTTTTCCTTTTTTTTTTTTTTTTTTTTTTTTTTTTGCGATACTTTCCCCCATTCCCATAGACCTCTCCTAGATCCAGATCTCAGGTGATGGTGACTTGAAAGGTCTCTCTCATCAAGCTTCTCAATAGAAGCTTCTCTCTTCATCGTGGCCCTAACCATGAAACAAGTTTTTGGGTTTCATTTACCAAACAGACCACTGATTGTGCCAGGCAAAGCAGAAAGCTCTCAGTTGCCAAACTGGTGGCAACAGGATTCATTCCCCAGAGACAAAACAGACTGGCTCTTCCCTCTGTCCCCATAGCACATGTCCACGAGTGGCAGGGCACCTGGCTGACCCCATCCCATGTGCGTTGTCAGACTCTTGCTCACCAGCCTATTTCAGTGCCCATCCTTCAGAGTACACTGGGGAGTTGAGTGGGACAGTGAATGTCTCCCAGCAGCTAGGAGACCTCCAGGAACCTAGGTATCATTTTTGCTCTTTCACTCCTGTTTGTAACTCTTTCTGTACTGTCCCACTTACTGAGCTGACAGGAAGCAAAAGATTCTAGCCCTGGAAATTCCACCAGCTCTTCCTCCTTGCCTGGCATCCCCAGGCACAGGCTTGGAGATGGGGTGGATGCTTGGAGAAAGAGTCCTTCTTGTCCCCTTTGTCGTCCATTAACAGACTTGCTGTCCATCACTTTTTGAACCTGCTGGTACAACAAAATTCAACATTTGTTTCCCACTGTATAAAAAAGTGTTATCTTTTATCAGTTTTAAGGCTGATCGCCTGATTGTTTTCTCCTCTCCTCTGCCCAGTTCTTATTTTTGGAGATTTATTGGGCAACAGTCCCTTCCTCAGCTTATGCATTACTTTCACATCTCCTCCAAACTCATCCCTCCTGTGGTCTGGCTACAGTTCTAACCACCTGGGAAGCTAGCACTGATGCTAACAAAGTTACAGTGCTGAGAAACCAAAGCCTTTGTGTACCACCTCTCTCATTTACAGAGTTTAACTGGATCTCAGTGCTTAAACATAGACTTCATGTGTCCAGCATGAGCAAGACCTATACAAAAAAACCACTTCTTTACAACTCAATTTTCTCAGAAAACATCTGAGCTCACCCCTATGGTATAGTGTAACTTTCTTTCTCAAGGCTGTCTCTTTCCTTAAGGTGGTGTCATGGGAAAGGCATTTCTACAAAGAGGATTGTTGACAGGGGGTTGAAGAGGATTGAAGCAGGGCTTTTTTTCCCCTTATAGTTGGTCATAGTCTGGCCTGATCTTGCACATCTTCAGCAGAATGGGTAGGAGCTACAGAGTTTTTCAATGAAAAAGTGGAGATTTTTGGCATTAGTCAGCAAGAGATGCTGCCCACTTCCATCTCTGTCACCAGGACTTCTGAAACAGTGGCCCTGGCAGGAGATGTGCTTCTGAGAAGTAGCCTGTTGGCAACACATTTTGGTACTGCTGACCATGTAATGGGAATAGGAGCAGGAATGTGAATGTGCCTCATGCCTGTCCCTGGGAAAAGGTCTTCGTCCTTCAGCAGCACCCTGCATTCAATCGACCAGCTGTTCCCAGTTCTCTTGGGTGAGAAGAAAGAAGAAAAGTGAATACAATTTCAGGCATGGTTACATCCAAGACATGCAAGTATATAAGCCCAGACAGATCCCACCAATATCTTACTGTATGTATGGAAACCAGACTGAGAAAAAGGAGAGTAAGAAATCGGGTTTCACCATTATAGCATGATGGCAGAACTGCAGAGGGATTCCTTGACCTGAAGAGGATGGACTTGCCAAAATCCTGGTCTCCACTGCCAACTGCAGGAAAGTATGGAGACACCACCTCTAGGCAGATGCTGTCAGCATAAGTGCACCAGCAGGCAGGTTGCAGAGCAGAGCCCTGAGTTAAGATGCTTCCTGGAAATGCTGGCAGGGTGGCCTGGGCTTTCCTGCTCTGCTCTGGTTGCTGATCAGTCTGCACTCATGCCTGGCTAATTCATGCTGGCCCTCAGCTGGGATTGCCAGCTTGTGATAAAATAGCCAGACTGTTCCCACACTCTGGTAGGCTCTGTCTGCAACCCTGTCCCTCCAGACTTTTGCCAAAACTCATGATAGGCATTAATTAGATTTCAGAAAGTATAAGGCCAGGGTTGCACAAAATCATTGTCAATTCTTAAGTTCAAGCTCACTGCAATCAGAGGACAAGTTTGATTCTCCCCATGCTCATACTGTTTCGTTCAACCTCAACAAAAATTAGGAAGAGGCAACTTTGGCAAGCTTTGCACTGGGTCAGCCTGTCTCCTCCTTGAGCACACGTACAGCTCTTCTAATAGTGCATGCTCTGAGTACTGCAGCAGAGAAGCAATCCTCTGTGTGTAACCAGTCTGCATTGGCACTGCATTGCCAAGAGACTGGCCATGGTGTAGTTATTAAAATCCAACAGTAACAAGTGAGAATAGACTGTGCAAGCCCTGTGAGCTCTGCTTTGCAAATGCTGGAGTGCCACCAATTCAGTTACAGTTTTTTATCACCTCCCTAGGGCTTGCAGGCTTCTCAGAAAGAGGCAGCAGGGAACAGTTGGTTTGTTTGCTAATTCCCCCCAGGCATCCCAGATGAGGACTGTGATTTGCAAAAGAGAAATTCATTCAGATCTGATGTGAAGAGATGTGATTTTATTTGTGCTGGACAACATTCACATCTGACAGGTGTCAGCATGTTAGAGTTGGTGGGACAATACTAATTTCAATCCATCTGTCTATATGGCTCATCACATTTGAAATACCATATAGAAAAAGAGCAAAATCAAAATTCTTGTGCTCAGCACTTGCATGCTCTGATGATTTCAGAAAAGGCAGGGAAGGGTGAAGCAGCCTGTCTTCACATAGTCATGCCTGTTCTTGTGGCAGTCTACTTCACCACCACACCTCTTACCCTCTCAAAAGAGACCATCAGCTTAGGCTTCAAGGCTCAAAGGTTGAGATGTCAAGCTGGGCACCACTCAGTTTCCCTTTGCTCCTGTTGTGCCAACCAAGGCTACCCCCAGCACAGCATAAATTCCCCCAGACAGTGACACAGAAAATGTTTGCAGCCCAGGCCTTGTATATCATTAGGATCAAAGAGTCCCTGACCCTCAGCATCTGACACCCCTGACCCTCAGCATCTGACACCGCGATACATACAAGCTGATTTGTCTCAGGTCAGTTCAGGGGAAAAGTGAAACCTCACCTGTTTGGATCAATCCTGCAAGTGGTGAAGGAAGACTGGGTGCCAGCTGGGAATATGAGGTGTAAAGTCACAAATAAATGGGCAAAAAAGGTGGGGAAGGAGAGTAGAGGTTTTACCTCTGAAAAATAGAGCAGAAAAAGAGAGAAGGTAATCATTTCAGCCCTGTTCTTTATTCTCAAAATATGGGCTGTCTCACAGAAAATGTTAGCAAACAAAAGCTGCAGCCTGTAAAATATAACCTCATGAGATGTCCCAAAATCGGCACTTGGTAAATGCACCCTGACTTTTGTGCAAGGATGATCTGTGACTGATCAGCTAGCATCTGGCTATCAGAAGTCCCACTGATGACTACAAGTTTGTAGGTGAAAATGTCAGTCTTTCAGAAAATGAAGAATTTGGACAATTCCAGACACTAAAGCCACTACCATGGTGCCGAAACAGATCTCTGTTAATCTGATTAATCACAGCAAGATTGACTGCTGGCCATTGCTGTCTTGTGTGTATAATGTGAAAACCCAACATGCTTCAGTTCACACAGAATTACTCAGGGCTTAGGACTACTACTGAAAAGCCAGTCCTGCCTCTCATGCACTTGCAGAGCAGCACAGGCTTCAGGCTGCTTCCAGCTGTCCTGAGAGGGGGGACAGGCTGTGACAGCCCCAGGGATTCCTCCAGAACACCTGAAGAGCAGTAGCATTTCCTACTGCATGTGCAGCAACTCCCATGGCAATTCCCACATGAGGCAATCCTCCAGTGATTCTCTCCATCAAATGTTTCATCTCAGAAATACACCCAAGAGCTATTTAGCATCAGGCCCACTAACAGATCTCACTTATGATACAGACCATCTCTGCAGGACACCTGTTGGAGCTCCAAAGGGCTGAGGCTGGAAGGCAGATGAAGCTTGGAGTGAGACAGCTGGGGATGTTTTGTTCCCTTGCTCAAACATTACACTGCAAACCTCTTTGGCTTGACAGACAACATGACAGCATGGGTTTCTATGCAAGCAGGATACAATGTACAGCTGGTGTCCTGGCTCCATCTTCATTCACAGCTTGAAGCTTTTCAAGTTAGAGCAAGATTCTGCCAAGCCCCAGTCTCTACTGTCCCTCTCTGATACACTAGCTCAGATGTTTCTCTACTCCTGTCCTCTTGTGAAAGATATCACTATGCATTTTTCTTCAGCCCTAGAAAGGAGAGAGCAAGAATTTGTTTCAGGGAAAACCCTTCCTTACCTCATCCCATGCTGGACTGGACATAATAATGGGGTGCATTAAGAGCTTCACCATGGTTCCTCTTTAGAGCCTGCTAGAGAGCATTTACTCTCTACCAAGACAGTACTCGTATACCACAGTAAGCATAAATCATGCCTGTATATGTCCAGAATTCCTACTGAGCATTGATTTGTTCTATATCAGTGACTGTGACAACCAACCTGTGAAAAATCTTTGCTGGGGACAGAGCTGGTTGTACTATATTTTCAGCCTGAAAACCCAGATGATAAATGAAAAGAACCCCCAAGTTATTGTCTTGCACAAGACAAGATTTGTGTCCACCTTACAAAACTGAGGCACTGCCTCCTGCTCCTTGAACTCACAAGCTTGGCAGTGCTTTGGTAAAAGAAAGTATATTTTAAAAGTTCAATGATACAAGCTCTTTCCAGGGACTGTCACCCTTTCCCCAGAGAAACAGGAAACTGAGATGAATGTCTCTGCTGGAGCCATCCAGCCTGTGTTAATGAAGAGACACATTGCCTCTGTGTACTGATTGACTCTGATTCACCCTGGCTCTGCTTCAGTGAGGCAGCTGCCAGCCATGCCCTGGGAAGGAGGTGGATTAATTAGCTGATGCTTTGGGACCAGGCCTGCAGTGAGGGTACAAAGAATTAGCCAAGGGCAAAGAGGCATGGTCCTTTCATGTATGCATATTTGTGTGGGTGTGTTTTGGCAAGAAAACTTCAAACAGTGGCTACCATGGGTGCTTTGCTGAAGAAAGCCAACAGCAGGAAAAACCTCTAGGAAACAGCTGTCTGACAAGCTGTCTTCAGATAGTTTATTCCAGACCTGAGTCCAGCCCTGGACTTCCCAAAATCCAGGCTCTCTATCTGCCTAGCCGTGACTCTGAAATATGTCAAAACACAGTAGAAGGTAGAAAAAAAAATGTGGTTTCATTCAGATCCTGTAGTAGTGAACTGACTGTGCTTTTTAAGGAGGAAAATAAAGATTTACTTAATTTGATATCTGCCATCTCCTGCTTTTACTCTCTCTCTTGTTGTTCCCATGCTCTGTGGGACAGGATAGGACCCAGACCTGGTCCTTCACCTCCATCCCTCTGGAAACTTTCAAATTCCAGTTGTGTCTGACTCTGAAATAAGAGCTTCCCCTGTTTAGTTTTTGTCTTTTTCATAATGGATGTCGCACTTGCAACCAAAGGCCTTTATTTACCTCTGAACAGCAGGCACCAGGATGTATGCCTTCAAGCAATGTGTGCAGTCAGAATTAAGAAGGGACAAAAAATGTGAGCAATAGACTAGACAAACTCAAGTTTGGCCTCAACATCATTTCTTCTTGTATTCCTTAAAGCCCGGACACTTATTTTCCTGTTATTCTGCTTTGGGAGCCCACCACTGATCTATAGGATGTTTCCCCCTCACACTCTGCAAAAAATCCCAGGAGACAGGTAAATATTATCTTATGTAATTTTGTTTGGAACTGGTTCTGATACTCAAAGTCCCTCTTTGGAATGTACCAGCTGTTTTTCTAATATTACTCTTGTTCTTATGTACATCTCTGCTGCAGTTCAGCTGCAAATAAAAAGAAGCACTTTCTTGCCAGAAGGTCTTGGCAATGCAGAAATGAAAGGAATGAAATAAGGCTGGCTGTGCAACTTTTGAAGAAACATGCATCTCCAGAGAAGATTTTGACATGGGACCTATCTGTATAATTTGGCATAGCTGCCTAATGAGACCACTTTATACCAGAACAAAGTTTATGGCTTTCCCTAAATCCAGAAGAGACATGGGGAGATTTACACACCTAATTCCTGTAACAGATGTCGGACCTGGCCATCAGACTTTGGTGTTCAGTTCTACCACAGCACCCCAAGCCAGGTGCAGCTTACCAAGGCTGTGGGGGTCTCTCACAAGCTCTGCCAAAATAAAACAGTGTGGGTATGAATTTCTGTATCTGACGACAGAATCAACCACAAGCAAGCAAGGGATGCCTTCTTCTGCTCCCACTGAACCCACACACAAAATCTTACTGTCAGTCACAGCAGACTGCTCTGCTGTGGGAACAGAATTAGGAGGGAACAGAATTAGACCCCTGATGCCCAGCTCAAAGGCAATGCTCAGCAGTATCAATCCTTACAGCAGCATTTCTAACCCAAAACTTCTGTGACGGTAAACGGAATTGTGAAAAAATGTGCTTTTTTTGAGTTAAAACATTTCATTGGCTTTCCTTGAAAAATTTGAAAGCTTCTGCAATTTTGTTCTAGCTTCTGTTTCAATGGGTTGTGCTTATGGCACCAAATATTCTCTTCTGGTCTGCATAAAAATGTTTTACTTGTCCCAGAAGGATTTAATTTGTATGTGGGTACTTATCAGTTTTCCAGATATGCTGCGGGAAATCAGGTTCATCTCATACTCACCCACCCCGTGCCCACACTCAGTTCTTCACAGAAAAATGAATATCAACAAATAATGACCACACCAGACTTTACATTTAAAGCTGAAGCGATCCTCTTCCAAAGTGTTTCTTAATGCTTAATTAATGCTTGAAAACTTGAAGTCTTAGAATAATATAGAGTGTAAAATATTGAAAGCAACCAACAAGTTCGATCAAACTGTGGAAAAATTATATTTCCATTGGGATCAAAGATCAGCTGAGACCCCATGGTGACTCTAGCAGTTCCAGTAGCCAACTCCACCAGTCCTCTCAACATCAGGGACATGCAGGCACATCTGGCTCTTAGGCCACTCACCCTACTCACTGCCTGATCTGCCTCTTCAATGTCCAGAGGCAGCTCACATGTTTCATGGCCTTTTTGGGTTGTGCTACCTAAGTTGTTCTGCCCAAATCATCTGTGCATACCAAATGAGCACCATTTTGAACATATGTCACAATTGGTTGCAGGAAAGAGAGAAAAACACACAAACCATTACAGTTTCCATAGTACAAGATTTAACAGAAGTTCAGTGTCTTGGCAAAGCCTCCCACAGATGCTTCCACCTGCCAAGACAGCAAAAAGAAGAAAACCTCAAAAAAAATCTGCAATGCATTTCAATACATTAACTCTTAGGGACCCAACCATCTCCCAGGAACCTGATTTGCTGCTCTAGGGTTTTTTGTTCCACTCTGATCTGCTTCCACAATCAGGAACCAGATTCTGTCTCTTCTTGTATGCTGGGGAGAAGATTTTTTTTTTTTAATGAAAAGCAGTACTAAAATAAAATGTGGGATTAATAGGTAACTATTAAATGCTTGAAACTAACTGCACCTCATAGGAACCTATGGCAGCCATTTGCTCCCTTTGATGGTTCTAACCTCAGCTGAACACCTAATTAATGAGTTTGCATGGCATGGGGTGATCAGAAGCCAACAGCATTTTTATGCGTTGCCTTTGTGCTTTATCTAAAGCACTTTCAGGGAAGAGGAAAATGCTTATTCAAATGCAGCCCCTATAACATTGTTCAGAAAACCATATGGACACCAATTAAATTGCATTGTGAGTCTAAGCTACATCATCTTCTTTTATCTGGAGACAATCAGAACAATGCCAGGATAAGGCATTCTGCAAACACGCAGCTTCTGGTTACAACTTGAGGATTTCATTAGGAAAAGATGTCACTTATCTTCATTAGAGAAGTTTTCAGATTTTGCTGTAAGTCCTCAAATCAATTGTTTCTCCTGCCTAATACTGATGGCTCTTTTAAAAATATGATTGATGACAAATTGTCTATAGCCATCAGGCTCCTATCAGAGAAGTGAGACATTAAATAATTTGGTTTTCAAAAATTCAAATGATGCTGCTAAATTTTAAAAACAGGGAGGAACAGGTATAAGATAGAACAGCTATGGGGGAAAAAATATCTTACCCCTGAGTTTAAATTTGATCAAGAGTGCAGTGGCAACAATAGACTTGTACTCCAAAGTAACATTGTTCCACTACTAGTTTGCGTGTGACACCTAATCACACCGAGAACAAATAACCTATTTAATTTGATAACTTTTCTATAGGAGTTGTAGGCATGTTTAGTCCTCTAGTTCTCTTCTGTTGTTCTTGTGTCCATCTGGGACTGCTGGAAGTAGAGGAGACACAGATCTTACCCAGAACATCAGTCTATGAACTTGCAAGTGACCTGCCTCTGGCCACCTATGTCTGTCACTAGGTGATAGGTGTCAAAATCCCTAATCCAGCCCTGGGACAACTTCCCCGTACTGAACCACAAGCCAAGGGAGAGGAGAGACAGGAGTAAGAGCTGGCTGACCTCCAGTCCTATCTCTTAGAACTTGCTGCAGCAAGATGGGGGTGCAAAGCTGCCTGCAATCCTCTCACAGGGTTCACTCCAGGACTGATCCACTCCCTGGACAGAGCTGTGCTTCTATAGCTGAGGGGCAGTGGAAATAATCTTCATGTTGCAATTATCTTCCCTCTCCATCAGCAATATTTTACTTTTCCAGTTGGTACCTGCTGAGTCCTGTACTGCAGGGCCAAGTCCAGCATTTGAATAGACTACTGATAGTTGTTTTAAAATCAGTGAAGATATGAAATTAACTTTTTAACAGATGGAGAGGAAAAAAAAAATCATGTCTTTTTCAACAGACTTTAATAGTCTCTTGCCAGCTGACATTGTCTCTCCTGGAGGTAATTACACTCTCTAATCAAGCCACCAATTGATCTCCCAGCGCACTATTCCCACCAGTCCTCAAGTACCGCTGCTCCACAGCTCTCCCATGCTTACCCTCTCCAGTACTGCAGCCTCTGCCCCCCATGGAGGGCACCACGCTGCACCTGAAGCAAGCTACAACAGAGCATGAAGGATCAGAAAAACAATCTCTCTCTCTCTCTCTCTCCAAATCTCCCCTGATGTGGGACATCCAGAGAACCTCTTTCACCGTCTGAGGGAAGCACATTTTTTCCTCTGGTGCAGCAAACCAGTTTAGTCCCTGGAGTTCAGAGTGTAATCTTTCTGAGGAAATCATCTTCGTTGAAGACCCACGTTGATTCATTCTGACTGAGTCTTTCAACTCATGCTTCTGCATTTAGTTACTCAGTGTTGCCACTGGCCCAAGCCTTGGTGCATTCTTGTTCCTCCCACAGGGTCAATGCTATCTGGTGTCCTTGACTCCAAGACTTCTCAAGGACAGATCAATACCATCACTGGTAACTATACCTGAAATAGTACTGCTCTGCGTTGTCTAGGCACTTCTACAACACTGCTAATTTTATCCATGAAGAGCTAAAGTTGGACAGATGAACCTTGCTGCCACACAGCCCGTTTTCCTTTATGGATCAAGGAGGCATGCTGGGTGAGACAGCTCCTGTGGAGGAAGCTATCTGCCAGACATCAAGTCAAAGGGACACCATCACAAAGTGATGAGATATAAGTAAGGCTTCAGACATCTAACATTACTATTCCTGCCCATAGAACCTAAACAGTCTAGTGATGGGGCTGGTTACATCAGTATTGATGAGCTGATACTAAAGCACTGTACTCTGACAGGGCAAGAATTACTTGACAGAGGATAGCCCTCATGCCATATCAAGTGTTCTGCAGCACTGAGGCACAAATAATGTTCCTGTAGCCCAAATGCCCTTATATGAATCAGGAGCATGCTATCTCCCATCCCTGCTAGCCTCACTCCTCTTTTTCCAAGGCAAGACTGAGTCAACTTCTCCAACAAAGGCTCATCACTCTTGATAGCTACTGACAAAGGGCAGCCTGAGCACCTGCTGCCTGATCTCCAACAGCTCTGCATATTGTGTCTACAGGAACCAGGAAGGTTGTATGGGGAAATCGCCCATAGAGGATTACCAGCTTTGGTTTGGAAGCTCCTTTCAATGTAACAACTCTCATCTGTCCAGAATATCTATTTCTCTGACACATGTTGCATCTTTTCCTTCAGATAATACTGGTAGGGTTTCTCTTCTTTACCCTAACACCCTGAAACTCCTTACTATTTTGTCAGATTCTGCTGAAATGATGCTCAGTTATAGGGATGAGACAGACAGCTCTGCCTGTGCTTGATACACAAGTATCATCATGACCTAACCCTCATTGCATAGGAAAATAGGTTACTAGAGCTGAGATCTGTCTTTAGAAGGCACACAAGCCTGATCCCAGTTTCAATAAGATCATAAACCTGGCTGATATTCAGGTCTCTATATGGATACCTTAGGAAAGGAACAAACCATATACTGACCTAACTGATTCAGGGTCATCTTAGTGAGAAGCAATCCAAACAGTGACTTTATCACTGGAAGATAGCCATCTACTACTGGCAGCCAAAGCAGGTGCAGGATACTTTCTCCACTACAGGTCATGCTCATATATAGAATAAAAAAAAAAGGAGGGAGCAGGGGAAAATCAATGTAATAAATTTGTTCTTCAAGGTTCTCTGATCCCAATCCACTTTGATGATCTACAGAAACATTAGCAGGAAATTGACTGGAACTTTAAGTGGCAACAAGAAAACATAACTCAGTGTCTCTTCTCCATGTAGCTCTTGTCTCCCACCAATTCTATTCTACCTCAGTTTTAGAAGTACTCTTCCTAAGTGGGTATTTCTCAGGGTCTTGGAAGACCCTCAGGCTAGGATGAAGCCTGCTGAGATACCCACAATGGAAGGTCCTCCAGGCACTCCCCCAGGGTATTGACACCCTTGCAATCCAGACTGGCAGCATGAAGAGATAACAGGACTTTTCTGGTGGGATGCAGGACAGAGCTCAATTTCAAGATACTCAGAAAAGTATGTCTACACACCACTCCAAAGTATGATGCAGACATTGCTAGACCAATAACCTTCAGATGCATAAGGAAGATTACAAGATCTGGACAAAAGCACTCAAACACCCTGTCCCTGGACCACTCTCCTGACTGGCAGTGATTTTGGCTACTGAAGAAGAGCATCTGTATGTTGATTAATTTCCTGTCTTTCAAATTGTCTGAGCACTTTTTGAACTCAAGCACACATCTGTTGGCTGCCACACCAAGCAACAAAAGGTCCCATAGTGTAATCATGCATGGTGCAGAGAAGCATCAGCATCTCTCGTTTTGAGCCCAGCTCAAAATACTTCTGTTCATCTATGCAGCCACATTCTACTTGGGAGCACCCAGAAATCTCCATTAGAGCTCAGGAGAAATGCTATTCTAAATCAAGATGTTCTCTGCTCAATTCCTGCCATAAACATAACATGCTCATCTGTGTCTGACATCTCTCAAGAACCTTTGGATCCTTTAGCAGAGAATCACACAGATTCCTGTGATGATTTTTTTAATTGATTTTGCAGAGAAAGGGAGCTATTCATTCAAGATGAATGTGATAATACTGTCAACTTTGCTGAGTGGTTTTCACAGGCACAGTAACACCTCGGTTGCAGAGTCAATATTTTGCAGGAGGGGTTGGTGGAATACATTTTACTTTTCTCTGGTAAGTTCTCTGCTCAGACCTAAGAGGCAGAAGTATTACCAAAAACAAATGTGCACACTCCCCTGTTCAGAGCAATGTCATTTCCTGTTGTGCTTGAACTAAAAATTTGCACTCTCAATTTACCTCCAGGTGTGAACATCACAGGTTTACTGTGAATAATACAGGCATTCCCTGGACCATCAGGGATGATACTGTGCATTAAGGAGTTTGTACTGAAGATGACAAACCTGCAGCCTCAGGGCATGTGCTGTTAAATATTGTCCCCAGATCATGTTGGCACAATGGAACTGGTGGGATTTGCTGTAAGAATTGCCTGTGTGTGTGTCCAGGAACACAATTTTTGTCCTTCACTGATGGGTATTCATCAGATAGGTCTTTTCTCCTTTGACAGAAGGAAAAATGGGAGCATTCAGAGCAGTTATCTCTCACTAGATGAGTTATACTGATTTAATCAGTTCCCATTAACTGAGCAGCACAAATTTTACCAGGGACACGAATGATGCAGACTGCAGCATTATGCTTATTAAAGAGCCTGGCTTGGCTTTCATCAGGAGTAGTGGTGAGATTGTCAAAGGCACCTAAATAATTTAAAACACAAGTCATTAGGGATAAGAAAGGTCCTTCCAGCAAACTTGAGGCATTTCTGAAAATCCCACTGAAAATTATTAAAGTTAATGTCCCAGCCAAAGGCAGGGTAGCTCTGCTGTATCCTGTGAAGAACATCTTCTTTAAAACTGTGTATTCATAGAGGCTATTCCGGAGTGCTGTCAAGTCACCTCTCCTTGACTACCTGAATGAATTATTATTATTGTTTTAACAAACCATCTGCTTTCATAACTGTGCACTGCTCCATAAACACAGTGACGTGCATATAAATGCTGGCTTTGTCCACAGTTGCTGTAACTGGTCAGGAGATGTTTTCTAACACAAAGTAATTTTGAAATCAGCTCACCCTAAACCATTCCATTAATTGCTGGGATTCATGGGATGACAAACAGATTTTTCTTAGGCTGTCCAGGACACAGATGGAAGAACAGGAGCACTGCAGCAAATATGCTAGATCCTGGATCTCCATCCTCTCTTCTTTCAGGGCTCCTTATTTAGAGGCAAAAAGGCATCGTCCTCTTGCTGTCAGAGTGATGGTGGGGTTTCAGGCAGAGTAGCTGGGAAAGGAAATTTTCTGGCTATTGGCAACCAAGTGTCTCATACAGCTAATTGACTTTTGCTGTGTTACTGGGTGCTGCTCAGTCCCCTGCTGGTACAGATACAGGAAAGCTCCAGGAAGAATCAATCAGCTGCTTAGCTGAGCATAAAAAGAATCATTAGTGTGGCCTCAGAAATGTGAAGGAAAATAACCTGAGAAAATAATTGCTGCAAAGGAAGCAATTCTGCCTGCAGCTAACACAGCCCTAGCTGTAGAGAGGCATCTTGCTCCATTCAGAGACACCTAAATTTCTTCTGGGGAAACCAATATTTCCAGATGTCGCACAGCAGTGGTAATAGATGGAAGAAGCAATCTGTGCCTAGCAGAATTATTTCCTTCCTACCTGCTTTGCCAAGGCATAAATATCTTCCCTGTTCCCTGAGGTATGGTTCTGCTCCTCAATGCAGGGAGCCCTTCAGTTCAGCTGCAACACATTTGTTTAGTCTTTGTTTCCATTCCTGCCTAATGCCTCAGGAAGCAGAACCAGAGGGCAGTCCTGAACCAGCCTGCAGGTCCCTGCCCCTGCAGCAGTCCCAGTCCATGCTTGCAGTCCCCTCTTCACACTGGAAGTTTAAGGCACAAGATGTTCTAAAGTTGGTTTGCCCTTTCCCCTTAACGAAGTTGAATGGTGACCAATCATGTCTCCCCAAAGTACTGTGGGATGAGGAAAAGCTGTCAGTCATATTCCCCCCAGACCCTCACCTCTCCCCACTTCTCTCTGTCCCATTCCTTTGCCTCTCTACCTCCTTCAGCAAATTCTGCCTACACCTACATAGCATCTCTGATGCTAAATATGGGAAAGCCCATGGGAAAATGGGCTACAACCCCTGCCAGTGTCCAAGGAAGAAGCAGTGTACCTGGCAGCAACTTCTTTCCTCAAACCTGTTCTCTAGAGCCTGTAAAGATCATTCAGTTTTTGGTGTCTTCATGGTCAGGAGTAACATCTCTCCCCCTAGCCACAAGTCCACTGGGTGATTTATTCTCTGGAGGTTTAGTGCAGTCCAGCCAAGGTGAAGGGACAGAAAAAAACATCCTGTGCTGGAGTACTGCTAGGGAGAAAAAGCAGTGTGATGTGTTAGCTACCTGTGCAAATTTTGCAGAGTTTGCAGGTAGCATCCCCCATACTAACAGCACCAGAGGGGCAATGGACTAGTTTTTTTTTTTGCTGGATCAGCCAGTTGATAAATCCAGCCAGATCTTATTAAATAGCAGAGTGCTTTATAAATAAGTAATGCCAAAGGGACAAGGCTGAATTCTCAGCTGATAAAGCTGTATTGATCCTCCTCAGTTTTCAGGGGAGCTGGTCTGCACAGCCAGTGCTTGTTTGCCATTGCATGTGTGGGGGTGAAGCACCCCCACCCGGCAGCCAGAGTTCTGTATCTTCATTTCAGGATTGCTTTTCAAACAGCTCCGTTTGTCTTTTTCTACACAAATCTTCAAAATCCCTGAAAACACTTGTATATCTGTTTTTTAAAAGGTATAAATATAAGATTTATGCAGCTTACCTTACAGACTGGTTTCTAAAAGTAAAGAAGATTAAAGTGCCTTTGGACAGTGCTTAGTACCCATCCTCACTGGCTTTTAAAAGAGAGTTAGGTGGAATGGAGGAAAGAGAGCTGATGGTGGTCAGAAGCATGTGGACAATGGGTCACCACCTGCACCCCTGCCAAAGCCTGTTTTCTGTGATTTATCTGCTACTGGTAATCAGTGCTAATACTGGGGCATTAAAGGGACAGGAGGGGGAAGGAGGAAAAGAGAGGAAAGAAAAGTTGTGGTTGAATTGCTACAAGGACTTCCTTTGCTCTGCAAGTGTGGGCACAGAAAGGTTTGCTAGGAAAAATCCTGCCAGATATGTACTTGGCAGATCAAAAGGTGAAGGTGGGAAGGGACCACAGCCCAAAGGGAGGATCCAGATCTTAGGTAGACCTGGTCTCCCTGAAATGCTCTTCTGTCTTCATTGTCTGCCAAGGTAGCCCAAAGGCTGCTGGTTTCTCTCTCAGGACTGGTTTGGTCCTAGCTCTCTGGGAGCACCATCAGTGAGCTGCAGTGATGGAAGCTGAGCACCCTCCCTGCTCAGAAACCCTTCTTTCACATGGAACAAAGGGAGCAGCTGAATTAATTTAGAATCTCTTACAGTAAGTTCCCTGGTAACAGCTCCTGCCTTTCAGCCTCCTGACTTCTCACATTTAAAGTGTATTTTCAGACCAGTGAGGAAAGGAAACTATATCACCTTTCACCTCTCCACCACAGCACAAACCATCGGGAGCATGTTCATCATCTTTGGAGAGACCCTGTGCTATTTCAGACCTGGGGAAGAGTGGGAATGTAAGTCTGCTGCAGCAATAGTCCCAACCTATGCAAAGGGTAGGGACCTCTGGTCCAGGGCAGCATCCCCTCCTCCACATTCCCCATTTCTGAGTACAGGGCAACTGTCATCTATGAAAAGAGCAAAAATCAGCAGTTGTCCAAATTAAAGGCTTTACAATATAGCCAGGGCACTTTTGTTTTTTTTTTCCTTTCAGCACTTAGTCATACCGGTTTCCCAGTGAAAGTTAAATTACATTGCTGCCTAGGAATGGGTTTTCAAATCATTGAAAGATGCTGGCAGAATATAGAAAAGTAAATCCTTCATTCCCTCCAACTGTTTGTTTTTTTTTTAAGCATTTCCAAGTTTCAGTCCATGTCTTCCTCATACAACTGCATTTGGTGCTTCAGGTGCCCTCAGGGTGAAATCAGCTGCTCTTCCTATAAAAAAAAATCTACATTGCTTCTGCAATTTGTTCCAAAGGCATGGTGCAGCAAGTGAGATTTCGTTGCTTGTCCTCTTTCTAATGATGCACTGATTGGTCATCCTATGCATGAACTTATTTCTTGCTTCAAATTAAGTGAAATAACATGGGAAATAAGTTGGCACCTATATATTGTTCATAATTGATTTGATACAAGTATTTAATAGTTTTGAAACACGGTTGTTTGAGCAGATTGCAGAGTATTCCCCAGTACTCACACAGAAATTGCTGTGGGTTTTTTTCCCTACAAAATTGCCTCTCTTGAGAGCTTTTTCTCCTAAAGTTTCAGCAAACAGACACACAACTTTCAGGAATTAGATTAGCTAGTTGGCCTTTTTTTTCCATCTAGCCTGTCTTTCAAGACCTGCATTTATTATTAAATGATTTGGTGCTTTTACCAAGATCTACTTGCCAAATAAATGTTGCTCATTCACTCTGTGTTAAAGAAGGTTGTTGTTTTGACTATAAAAGAAATATTTTTGTCTAACGGCTTTCCATTTCAAATTATTTGACAAGGAGTCTGTCTGACTTATGTGGGAAATGACATGAATTCTCCAAACATCAGCTCCCATGTGTCGTTCTGCCAGTTTCAAAAAAAAATTTATTTCTATATCATGCCACAAAAATAAAAGAAGAATATTGATTTTACCAACATTCTCCATTTGGGCAATTTTCATTGTGGCATTTTCCATTTTTAAAAAATCTGCACCTTGTCTGAGCATGGTAAACAGGAAATTTTTTGAGCAATCCCTGAGCAACACAATTGACATGTAAGAGAGTCATGCAAAAACCTCCTGTGACAGGCAGCAGTTACTGTTAGTTCCATGGGCCTCCAGGTAGGAAAATGTCACCTTCTTACTGTTTCAGTAAAACAGAGAAATTACATATCTCTGGAAAAACACAGTTCCCACGTAAATCTTTAAGGTTACAACAATCTATTGAAAAGACTAATATACACATACTGTAGAAGAACTGTATGTATATATAGAACAGTCTTGACATTAACTCTGTTGCTGTGGGTTTACTTCAAATGAAGCACAGAACAATTTACAGGTACAGTCAACAACTGGACTCCTTCAGAGCCTGGAGAGTTGTCGTGAAGCTGTGAGAGATCTTTCCTGCTCTGCAGACCCTACTGGCAAAGAGGGCATTAAGCTAGGAATAATGTATGAATTGTCATAATTATTTAGATAAAATAAAACTTGCAAGAGGGAGCCGAAGTGCAGAAGTGCAAAGTCAGTTGCAGAGTAGTGATCCTGTCCCAGAGATAAGCTCTTATTTGCCATAATCATGGCTTGGGGGTCATCAGGACTCATGATGTGGCAGGTCACATTTTGTTCCTTGAGTTTTCAGCAAGGTTGGAACACTCAGCAAAGTCCAACAAAGCCTCTGAACAATTGAAGGGGTAAAGTATGAACCCAGACACACTGGGGTCAGGCTAAGTACAGTCAGGCAGAGCAGGAGGGGGAAATTCGTGGTCTGGGGATAATTCTTACAACTCACACTTTCCCTTTGGAGAATATATTCACTTTTCCCATCAGTGTGGAGACAGATGGCTTTTCCCAGCATGCATCTAAGCCTACTCCTGCACAGAACAGCTCTTCAGCCTGTCTGGAAACACACCATAGCAAAAAGCCAGAAGGAATAGGTCCCCAGGCACTGTAGATGACCTGCTGTTCTGCCCTGCAGCATCAGACTAAACAGCCTCCCCCATCGGAGAGTGATGGATAGCCCTTACAATCTGTAAATCAGAGTTGCAGCACCTCTGGCTAGCTCTTGAGCAGCCCTCCTCCTTCCCATCAAGAGGATGATACATAGGCAGGAGTGCTCTCATGTACAGAAGTTTCTTGTGGAAAACCAGGGGAAATGTTAATCATTGTGTGTGAGATGCCAGAGAATTATTTTTTTTGCAATGTAGAGGAGAAAAGCTGAGTGAGGATGGACTAGAAGTACGCATGCTCAGAGCAGGGCTGGTGAGAATATTCAGAAATGGCCTGGAAAGGACATAGGCAGAGAAGCAACAACGTTTGCTGATAATTCTGCTTTTCAGGTAGAGAAGAATAGCAGAAGGATCGTTGAGACTGAAAGAGCAGTAAAATAGTAATGTGTTTGTACTATTTAAGGCCAGAGTAGAGAGTTAGACTGTCACCATGGTCCAGTTCCCTACACAACACAAACTGAGGCACTTCACCCTATTACTTTTCTCCTAAGCCCACAAGCTGTCTTGGTAAGACTGTGGTGCCCAACATGGCTCAGCCATCAGGATGAACACGGAGATACTGAGATGAGTCTATCATTTTAGTGATGGTACTTCTCCAGCTGGAGACCCACATCCCACACCAGGACCACTTGTGAAGAGAAGCTATAGGGACCTCGCAACAGCATTTGAGATGGGCTGGCTGAGGTCACCCTCAGCCACTCTTAAATATCTCTCAAAATATTTTGGATGTTTGCCATTTGAGTCTAAAATTAGGCCTTTTTGCTGCCAAGAAACAAACACAAAGCAAGAGTCCAGGCTCCTCTCTGGTGTGTACTGCCAGAGGGTGTGAAGGGAGCATGTCCAGAGGCTCATGCCAAGCCTTGGTCAGCTTGCTTATACTCATGCAAAGGACTGTCTTTCACAGCTGCTTGAATGGCAGGGGACAGGATTATGGCCCCATGTGCTCATTGTTTTTGTTCCTAAAAGACTCCCACCAACTTTGACCTAAGTGCAAAGAGGCCAAGCACTTGCCAAGGTCTTGTTCCTTCAGTCTCCAGGCATGTGGAATGTTCTCTGCCCAGCTTTCCTCCAAGCTCAGTTTTGTAGTTTCCCTCTATCACCTGTAGACATTTTGCAGACAAGTTTGGCCCCACTTCTTTAAGAACTGAGATGTGTTAGTAAACCTGTGTCTGAATCTCAAAGGTCGTTTCAGTGTTTCTTGCCTGTTGACCTCTTTGAGCTCACTTCAGCAGAGCACCAGTCCTCACAGTGCTGAACTCCTACACATCTCATACAGAGAGGTGGCTGAGGAGAAAACACAAAAACCTGAATTACTGCACCCACAGACAGAGAAGCTTCTGCCTATCATTAAACATTAGGGAGACTGCCAAAAATCAGAGGCAGTATCTGTAAAATACATGAGGAATCTGTCTTTGTAAGTCAAGCAGCTCACAGTTTTGCTTGGGTTTTGTTACCTCTTACAATTTATAAAGGTATTTATATGCACATCTGAGTTTAAGAATGAAATTCTTGAATTTCACTGAAGCCAACACATTTAGAGCAAATAAGGCATTTTGAACTGAAAGGTCACCAAAAGCACCCACATTTTGACAAGTCAATAGATATTTCAGAGTCAAACTCTGCACTTTGTGTGCTGTGCCTGATGATTGCTGAAGGTACAGTGAATCCAGAAATTAGTCTGCAAATTTCTAATATGGGTTATAAAGAAAAAGTACTGGAAAAAAATGTTTCGGAATAGCTGAAACAGGGTATAGGGGATTTCAATTGCACCAGAAACAAGCACAACAAAGCCCACCTTCCCACCTCCACCTATCCTCTGTCTTGGTCACAGGAGAAAGGCAGGAGAGACTCAGTAGGTAAGTCCAATGTAATAAGCATCATGTAGAGAGAACAGGTTCGCAGAGCTGGGATTATATTGGTAGCCAAGGTTGCTTTGATTGCTACTTTATTTGCTGATTTTGAAATTAAGCAATCTTTCCAGAGATTGTAATCAAGATTTTTCGTATCAATACACACCTACCTGCACTGTGGAATTAATCATCTGCAAAGGAAGATTCTGTTTCCAGTACCATGGAGGAAAAAGGAAAAAAACCAAACAAAAAAATTGTCATTCTCCCTAGGGTAAAGTTTAAAAAGAAATGCAAGACAGCCAGCTTCCTTTCCTATTTTCTAGTCCTTCTGAAAAATAAGAAAAAAGGGTAATTTTATGTCTAAATTCCTCAGCATATGCTCACAGCATTTCTGTCTGACTGTTTTATTGTTTGTTTATTTACTTAGTGCCAACTATTGGGAGCAAGAGAAGCAGTACCATTCTGCTGGTATGGATATTGGTAGTACCACACACAGCAGCATTTCAATGCCCATGCATGCAACAGTATAGCATATTGGCCCTTTTCAAAATGCATTGGTTGGTGTTTGTCACAAATCAATTATGTGTCCTGATGGCCTTAAGCCATTATGTCCACACATGCACAAAGTAAATCATCTTGGGGTGTGTTGTTTTATTTTCTTTTGGTCCCAAATCGGCGCTTAAATCTTTCATGAACAACTGGCACATTATTATTATTGACCCAAGGAGGTGAGAAAAGTCTCACTGGATTTACAGGGGGGTAGGCTCAAAGGGAACTGCAGGAAGTTTAAATATTTGCAGCGGGATTAAATTACACGGATTTTAAGAAATGTATCAAGTTCTGACAGAGTTTAAGCATTAGGAAAAAAAAATCTCTTCTTGCCTAATCCTTAGGAAAAGCAGGAATAAAGTAATTATTGCTTGAGACAACATTTCCCTGTATTTCTTCTGCTTAGAAGATCTTGCATTATCTAAAAAGCACCAAACAAATCATAGAATCATAGACCAATCCAGATTGGAAAGGATCTTGTAAGATTATCTGGTGCAACATTTTGTGGGAAAAACAGCCCAAGTATGATTACCTAGTGCCCTGTCCAATTGCATCTTGAACACTTCTGTCAATGGGTACTCTACTATATCCTTGTGGAGGTTGTTCCAGTGAATGTTTGTAAAAAAAATCTTTCTTGAATTGAGATGTCTTTTCCTC
Organism: Heliangelus exortis; assembly: GCF_036169615.1. NCBI lineage: Eukaryota > Metazoa > Chordata > Aves > Apodiformes > Trochilidae > Heliangelus > Heliangelus exortis. The sequence goes on along the minus strand of NC_092424.1, from coordinate 32,481,833 downwards.
CTTTATCAGCCCTTTGAAGTTGAGTTATAATGATTAAGTTTTGCCCCCAGCTCTAATTTCGACCTTTATGTCCTCAATTCCTCACCGCATTAAATTTAATTCCTTCCCAAAACAACCGGAAAAAATCCAGAACCCAAAGTCATTGCAGCTGTAACCAGTTGCATCATCCCCTCTGTTATACTACAAGGGATGAAGAAATAGTTGAGTACTTTCCAACTTTGCATCCATCTGTCAAAAATCATGCAACAACCAAGTAGAAAGGTATGGTCTGCCACTGTCCATGCCTTCCCATCAACACTTATCCCCTGCCCCAAAAAAGTCTTACTGGCATCATTGAAACAGAACAGATACAGAGACCCCCCAAACACATCAGAGATCTAGAGCAGAAGTAGTACAGCAAGAGTTTGCCAAAGCAAACCTCTATGACTAGGAGAGTTCAGGAGTTCAACCCCAATGAAGCCTGCTGCAAATATGCAACAGGGAGTTTCTGACTGTATTTTCCTCCAGCCACGAAAATTGTCTGGGACTGCCCTATGAGGAGACATTGAAGCAGCTGGGTTTGTTCAGCTTGATGAAGAGATGGCTGAGGGGTATCTGACAGCACGCCCCCAGAACCTACAAGGAAGCTGTTGAGGAATCAGAGCTCAACTTCATGGTGGTCTGTGGAGGCAACACGAGTAAGTTGAAATAATAGGTTCCAGCTGCATTCAAGATAAAATACTTTACAATAAGGATAGTGAAGCACAGTAATGGATTGCCTGGAGAAGTGACCAAGTCTCCATCCATGGAGAATTTCAAGACCCAGCATGACAAAGCACAAAGCACCCTGTTCTGAATTCATTGTTGGTGCACGACAAACCTCCAGACATCTCTGCTATTCTGAATGATCCTCTGAGTTTGTGCAAAATGCTATCCTCTCTGCTCTCCTGAATAGAAAAGATTTTCCCATTTTTCTTTGTGTCTGCTCTTCTCTCATCGTCTGGCTCCCAGTGAGTGAACATTACAGGCCAAGACTTGGTTTGACTGCTCTGTGCAGAAAGAAGAAATGCTTGATTATTGGTGCTGTAGTAAAATCATTTGAGAACATGCTTCATCTCATTGTTATATGAGGAATGTGGAATTCTGTACCAAATATATAAACTTATGAGCTGGTGAGCAAGTTGCCATCGAATGGGTTTGCACCATCAGGACTCAAATCCTCCAGATACCTGCTGTTGGGGGACATAATGCTGTTTAAAAGTGTTTAAAAGTGTTTACATCACTTTAAAAGACATCAATCCAAACAGAAAAAATAACAATTTTAATGTGTATGGGGAATTTGTGTTGGAGTACAGTGTAAGTTCAGACATAGACACTCCTGGAACTCATAGCAATTACTGCTTATTTCCCCTTAATAAAGTTATAATGGTTTTGATTATAAAGGCTGGTGAAGGGACTCGAGCACAAGTCCTATGAGGAACAGCTGAGGGAGCTCAGGTTGTTTAGCCTGGAAAAGAGGAGGCTCAGGGGGAGACCTCATCACTCTCTACAACTCCCTGAAAGGAGGTTGTAGCCAGGTGGGAGTCAGTCTCTTCTCCCAAGTAGCTACCAGTAAGACAAGAGGGCATGGACTTAAGCTCTGTCTGAGGAGATTTAGGATAGATATTAGGAAAAAAATTATTTACAGAGAGGGTGATCAGACATTGGAATGGGCTGCCCATGGAGGTGGTGGACAGATTCTCCATCCCTGGACATTTTTAAAAAGAGACTGGATGTGGCACTCAGTGCCATGATCTAGTAACCACAGTGGTAGTGGGTCAAGCATTGGACTTGATGATCTCAGAGGTCCTTTCCAACCCAGATGATTATGTGATTCTGTGATTGACAAGTTGATGGATTCTGCTCATAAAATTGAAACAGCTTTTGCTAAGTATGTGCATCACAGTCATCCCATCATCCTATACATCATCCAGAGTGTTATGATTGGCAGCATCCAAAGTTCTTGACTTGCACAAAGCCATAAAACTGGAAAAGAGGGAAAATAATGGTTATCCTACTGGAACAAAACCAAAGAGAACATGTAGAAAAAGGGGCTCCTTAATGATGGGTCTGACAGGAGGGGGTGGTTCCAGAGAGGTTTAGGGTGAGTTTGGCTGAAGATGCTACATTAAAGACACGCCCATGTATTTTGGGATGAAGGGACACTTCATCCCAGGCAGCATGCCCAGAGAGAGTGCTCAGCTGAGCTCTGCAGTGACCAAGACATACTTAGGAGAGAAGAAGTTGCCCTCAGTGGGCATAGGCACCGCAGGACAAGCTCAGTTCTCACTTGGCTTCAGTCAGTCCACACTGAGCATCTGCCTACCACAGAGTGGAGGTCCTGCCAAGCAACATGCAGTCCCAGAACCATGCTTCTCAGTGCTCATTACCCCTCACAGTCAGGCAGGAGAAGCCTCCCAGGGATGGCAGTATCACAGGGAATATAATGAAGTCATTTGCTAGAAACACTTCCCTTGATAAAATCATCTCTCCTTGCAGCAAGAGTGAAATAGCTCTTTGAAGGTGTCTGCATCCCAAATTATCTGCAAGCACCTTTGGTGATGCATCGTTCAGCAGCGGGATTCTTCAGCATGCTCTGTGGTAAACATCTTCTACACGTGCAGCCCTCAGAGCGGGTTCTGCTCTCTGATCATGATGTGCAATTTTCCACAGTGCACATAACGTTGAATCTTGCAGTCTAACAGATCACCAGCAACTGGCTTGCATTGAAACATTGGCTTTTTCGTGAGTATTCGGCCCAGCCTGCTGGTGGCTTTTGCAGGAAGCGAGCAAATAACAACTGATGTGTTCAAATGAAATTCTGCTTTTGCATTTTGAATATCTGAAGGATGAAAGCAGAGGAGGCTGAGCCACACAGGAGCACTCTACCACATTTGAATCCAGTCCCTTGGGCCAGTGTCGAAGGGACTTGAGGATTAAATGGCATCTGGAATAGGATTAAGAGGATCTGTGTAACAGCAGCTGTGGGAATAACCATAACAATTCAGATCAGCAACACTCAGCCATTCACAGGGAACATCCACTGCTAATGAGGAAAATCAAGCAAATCCCAACCCTTTGTCATGAGAAACTGGTGGCCACTGAAAGACTTCAACCTCCACAGCTGGGAAGTAGAATATTGTTTCCAGTCACAGCTCCTTGTATGGGTGTTACAAACACACATTAAGCAGAGTGAAGATGGGTAATGCTGTGTGTATGAAAACAGGGAACTGTCAGGAGGACATTGCAGAGTCAGCTGTGGGAGATGGATTTATAATCCAAAGACTCTGGACAGTTGAGACTCGACAATACACAGGATTTCTGTCATGTTTCTTTTTTTTTAATCTGAAGATTTATATGCAATCTTAAATGCCTTTTTAGATGCATTCCATGGACCCTTCCCAAAATAAAGGAAATCCTTTTTATCTTTGCAGAGGATGCCTCCATGTCCAAGGGGTTGCTGCAAGACTGAGTTTGGGGCTGGGAGAGAGAGGTAAGCCACATCCCCATAGGAGAGGACCTGCAAGAACAAGAGGAAATGGTTTTAAACTGAAGGAGAATAGGTTTAGACTAGATCTTATGAAGAATTTCATTCTTCAGTATGAGGGTGACAAGACTCTGGAATAGATGACCCAGAGAAATTGTGGGTGAGCCCTCCCTGGAGGTGCTGAAGGCCAGATTGAATGAGGCTTTGTGCAACCTTGTCTGGTTGAGAAGCATCCCTGCCCATGGTAGGGAGGGTGGAGCAGATGATCTCTAAAGACCCTTCCAACCTAAGATATTCAATGATTCTATGACTCTATGATTTTGGAGTTTTGCTTACAGGAAGCTCAAAAAAAGCCATGTCATGCTCCATTTACCAATGATGTGGAAGGGATGCACTTTGGAGGCACCTATGAAAGCGAGGGGTGAAAAAAGCTGGAGAAGCATCCAGCTGCAAACACTACAGAGGAATGTAAACTGCAGAGCTGGAGGGGGGGACATGAGGGGAGAGACATTAGTAAGCAATGGGAGAGGGGCAAAAGAACGTAGAAGAGCACGGTGCATTCGGTTGGCTGTGGGAGGAAAGCTGGAGGAAGCTCAGGGCTGCACAGAGAACTACAAGAGCAGAACAACTCATGCCTTCATTTAGCAGTGGAAGGTCCCTGTGCGTACATCCTTGGCCTGCTTAGCAGGAGATTGGATGATAAAATCTGTAATGAGGTTGTAATTCATTAGATGTAGGAAGAAAAAAAGGACGTACAATATGTTTGATGGAAATAACACAGTTTTGAAGGTGCTGGCATGAATCACAAGTTGCATTAAATTTGTTCAATAGAAATGGGTAGATCAGAGCAGTTGAGATGTTTCATTTTACCTTTTCTTTGTGCATATGCTTCTATTCTTCTTTCTGAAAGGAGACCTTCATTTCATTTTTTTATTTTTAAAGGAATAATACAATGAGTTAATAACCTGAAAGTTACATAAGCTTTTTTATCACAAGCCAGCTCTTGCAAAAAAAAAAGTGAAGCATTTTCTTTCCTTACAGATGTCAATTTTATCACTGTACTTTTCAAACTCAGATATCCTTCAGCTGAGGAAATCCTTAGCGCCACAGGGTTGACTTCTGGTGGACTTCATGGGCCAAACTGAGCCAATTCAGCAGTGTGCCTACAAATGACAATGGCCTTGGAGAAAACCAAGGAGTCCAAGATATAATGATCCCCTGAATAGGCACACTGCACCATCTGCACAGTGTGCCCCCATGGAACAGGCACCATGGCAGCAAAGCCAATGAAAATTGTTTTCCTCCAGAAAGTAGTCCTCTTGAAACACCACAGTAGAAGCAGAAAATCATCATTCAGGAGGCCAGTGTCAGACTTTTCACAGGGACTCCCAAGAAGCTTAAAACTGCAGTTCAAAACATGAAGCACTTATTTAACAGTGACCCCAGCACTTGGGTTCCCCACAGCAACATGGAACGTGACTCTGAAGGACTTCACACTGCAAAGAAATTATCCTGTTTGTGTAAACAAAATGTAAACATTGATGCATGAATCTTGCAGAGAAGGAGCAAGAAGTTCTCAGAAGGATGAATGTTGCATGACTGCCAGAGGCAGTCATTCCCTGTTCATCAATAAGGGGCTATTTTACATTAGCTAGCACTGGTTCAGGTAATAGTTAAGGAAAGCAGGAAGGACAGAAAAGCCAAGGCATCACAGAGCACTGTGTGGTATTCAGACATGTATCATTCCTGTAGCCTAGTACCCAGGAGTGAAAGTTCAAGACCAACTTTGACAAAGTTTTCTCCTATTTTGTGAGCATACTTTATAGTCAGAAAGGGCTGAAACTGCAGTGACACTGAGTTTTGCTCCCAGATACCCTAACCAAAACCACTTATTTGTCCAGGAGTGTATTACCCATATGGTACTTCCATATCCTCTGGATCTGAACTGCAAATTCTCACACACACATCCCCATGTTTAATCAGCACACAGGGTTATGCTAAGCCTCTACTGCACCCCACATCAGTGTTTGCATGGTTATTACCTAGGGAGAACAATCCTGGGCTTCAATATGGGACTTTTTCTTTCTTTCTTTCTTTTTTTTTAATAGAATAACTTTGGGCTTTTCAATAGAGGCACTTTTCTCTCCTACTTAGAAATGTTTTAAAAGGAGTTTTTTCCCTTCCACAGTTCTCAGCATGTATAAAGGCTGAAAAGTACAACCCAGGCCAATAATAGAAGTGAACAATTATGGCAGCTGTTCTCTGAAAGCATTAGCAGCAGAGGTTATTTCTTCTTCCATCTTAATTAACCAGACTGGCCAAAAGTGGTTTTAGTCCTTCCTCCCTTTCCCAAAGTAGTTTATGAATTATGGGATATGAGTTTGTAACAAAAGTGTCACCTTAGGTTTGTGGTCACCTGAAATCAGTATTATGAAGGACAATATAATTTTCATTTTAAAATCCAATCAAGCAGGAAATATTTATGATTGCAAATAATTTATTTGCAATTAAAACACTGCCATTCTTCCACCTCTTCACTCAATTGTCTCCAGTATCAGTCAGACACAGAATTTCAACTACAGCTCTCTGAATCTCTAAGATTTCTGCCAACTGTCAGCATGTCTGGCTTTTCAGAGAGAAGTAGAAAAACTTCTAAGCAAAGAGATGGAATGATCAGTCCCCAAAACACCTAGCTTCTTTGATGAAACAGTTGAGGCTGAGGCACTGAAGGTTTATTTATCCTGGGGTGAAGCAGCCAATTAAACACACGATGCTTCTGCGGGCTGTTGGGGAGGTGTCACTCCCTCTGCCTTGGATGCCAACATTTGGTGGAAACAAAAGGAATTAATAATGCATTCTTTGAAAAGCAAGGCAGAAAATGATAGTCAGCTGAGGAGCAAACAACATGCTGGTAACAGCCTCTCCTCTTTACCTACCTGCATGGTGCTGCAAAAAAAAGGAGAAGAGTGATGCGTGCTTTGCCGTAAGGGGATAGTCAGCACCACCGAGCAGTAGGAAACAGAGTGGATCACAGCTCTTGGCTTTCCTTATTTTTCTCTCCTGCTCTTTCATCCCTGACACAGGCAGACTCTTGGCCTTTGCTGACACCATCCCTTGTCCCTTTGCTAGGCTGTAGGCTGAAATCCTGAACCCTCAGCTGCTAGCCTCTCTCTGGCTGAGCCCCAGCTGTGCAGACCTGCACCCCAGGCCAAGGTGTTGCAACATCTGAGCCAGATCCATCCTGTTGTCACCCTGCACATTCATACATTGCTTTGTCTCAAAATATTTTTGTGTGTGCATTTTGCATGTGTCTTCTGTACATCTGCCCTTCTCAGGCCTGTATGCCTGGCAGCTCTGGTCAGTCTATCAGAAATCTGAGTGTACACATCCATCACCCCTTGATGGGGCTGCCAAGAATACCTGATCCAAAACACCTATACACAGAGCAAAATCTGTATGCCCAAGCCTTGCTTTGCTGTCTTATAGCTTCTCCAGAGGGACCACCCTCCCCCCAGATTGTACTAGCATGCTAGACAGGATCAGGAGGAAGGTGACTTTCTCCATTCAAACCTTTTTAGAGCAGTTTTTCAGAACCACAGACCTACTTTAGGTAATGAATGGCACAATCTCATGTGCAAAACAGACATTGGAATGTGACACCCACAAATAAGACATTGGTAACTTATTTGTTGGTAACTTATTTGCTGAAAAAAATTGAAACAAAACAAAACTGCAATACAAAAATACAATTTACATTCTTGCATCAGTTTATGGAAAATTAAGATCTGAAAATAATCTTTGTCCTTAAAGGGAATAAATAAAGCCTATATGCTAATCATTTTTCAATTTACTAAGAAATGGGAAAGCTTGAGGAGGGAAATGAAGGAAGCATCTTAGCAATTCATAGTCAAATATTCATTGAAAGTTGTCCAGGCATAAGCAGCACTACCTAAAAAAAATTATTCTAAAATTTGAACCCTGTGGGCGAGTTCCCTTCAGGGAAACTTAATATCATTATATTTCAATGTTTCTTTCCAGATCTTCATACATAATCATAGAATTTGTAAACAGGCATGGAAGTGAATAAGCAGAAAAACACTGATGCTGTATAGCATAATTAATTTCTCCAAGTAGTAAATTGACCCATGTGTCATGAAGGTCAGACTGAGAGTTAGAAAATGTTCCTTTGCAAAAATTGAAAATTGTGTGTAATATTATGATGCTTTTTATTACATGAGTGCCAGAGCAAATTAAAGATCACCCCATAGTGAGAAAATTGCCCCAACAAATAAGAGCTCATCTCCTAGGTAACCACAGCAGTGAGTGCTTGTAGCTACTCAAATAGGTTTGGACTTCTTTTTTTTGGGGGGGGAGGGAGCAGGGGAAACATCTTGCTATTATCACCATTTTCCTGGTTGGGGAAATTGAGGCACAGAAAGATGAAGCAACTTGCCCAAGATACTTGCAAAGCCAGTAGCAGAGTCAGAAAGTAAAACTGAGTCTCTTAAGATCGTGGGTCCTGGGTCTGGAAGCTCTCCCCTGGGAAGAAATCTGGCTCCATCACCTCCATCAAGATTCTCCACCAAGGTTGACATTGGATTATTAGGTTTTAATGAAGGACTAGAAATAAACTCAGTTCATAAAATTACTTGTCTGTGGTAGCAGGCAGGGAGAAAAATTACACTGATATCTCCAGTCTAACCTCTGCCAAATTTGTGTAAACATCCCCAAAACCCCACTGCCTACTTCTCCATCCCTTGCAGTCCAGCGGTGAGGTCTGAGTTTTAGTCACTCACCAAGGTGTCTGGGAGCATTCCACAAAGCAAAACCCCACATAAGGTACCATCTGAAATCCTGCTCCAGATGAGGTGTTATTTCAAATACACAGAAGGTTTCTGCCTTGGAGACCACTGGTGCCTGTGTTGGGCTCTGCTGTGCAAGGTGATGTCAAGAGCTTAGGAGAGCCAAGTAACCAGAAGCCATCTTTATAAATCCTTCACTCTCAGCATTATTTGGTTTTGGTGCATTCTAGTCTCACCCACTTCTTATGGTACTTTATAATAACAAGAGCAGAATTTATCAGCAGAGCTGACCTATGATAACATTAAACTCATTTAGATCAAAACACATGATTAAAGCCAAGTTATCAATGAGATCAGCACAAATTTGTGATTTAAGTGTTGTCTGAGATCTCCAAATCCTCCAGAAAATAGTAGCTTGTAATCATATCCAAAAGGGGACAAAAAAAATTCATTTGCTGAGCCAGTCTTGATCTTCAAAAGGGTGTGAGAAAGATGCCTTGCCAATGCTCTGGCAATGGCTTCAGAGTACAGCATTAGCTTTGACCAAGTGTTGAGGCATACAGGTCTTAAGCAAGAGAAGTTGCTCATACCAGGCACAAAATAAACTTGGTAACTAAGCACAGAAATGAGAACATTTCCTTCAGTCTCGCTGTATTGTTTTCTTCTGAAATCAAAGAGCAGCTGAAATAATCACCAGCCTGTCTCATCTTGAAGCTTTCTTCCCAAGCCCAGTAACTTCAGGCTGAGGTGCAACTGATGGCAAGACAGACCTCAGTGTAAACTTTCAGTAGGTGTTCAAGTATCTATTTTGCTTCGAGGGGAGCAAGTGATGTTGGCTTTCAGCTCCCCAAGCAGATATGGAAGAGAGCACAATCTTGTGGCAGAGCTCTCTGGAGGTGTCCAAAATACTTTTCCTACATGACCACAGGAGGGATCAGAAGGCATGTCCTGGCTCTCCCAGACACTGCCCTGGTAGCACCACTGCCAACGCTGTCCCTTATTCAAGATCTTGTGTTCACTAACATACTGTCTCATTAAACCCTGTCTGGCTGTTAGCAGAAAACAAAGAATTTAGCCATGTCTGACCTGGACACAGACAGGCGTATCCCCAGGACTCTAAGCCAAGTGCTCCCAATCAGTTTTCGTACCTTTGCAACCTTTTCCATTTGATAGAAGACAATTTGCAGTTTAGCCAGTGTCACCTCAAACAGAGCTCTTTCATAGGCAAGGCTTAAGCTCTTAAGTGATGGCACAATACCCCAGGAGCAAGAAAGTAAGCAGAAAGGGGAAAAAAATGACCCTGGTTTTAATTTTTTCTGCACAATGATCCCAGTTACACCATAAATCACAGCATTTGCATTGCCACAGCATAGAATTTTGTATCTGCTGGAGTTGTAAGCCATTTAATTTCAACATACCTTTAGAAAAAGGTTTGTAGAAAACAAGACACTTGCTTTATGCTGATGCAATTAAGAGAGCTAATTTCAATTCTGAAGCAAACAACATTTATTCAAATTAATAGCCCAAGGGTTCCAGGACTAAGACTCGTGTTGTTTTGTTTTAATAATCCATGGGACAATCCCAGATATTTACATAAATTGAATCCTCTAGATCTCATCAAATTTTCAGGCAATAATTTCCTAGGGGAGAGGACATTTACTGCTAATTTCAGAAGTGTGCATATAACTTTTGCTGGCTTTGCACGTGGCCCTGAAACATATTTGGGGCAGCATACAGACAGTTTCCCACTTGGTGCATATTTGCCAGGATTATATACCACCAGCATCAGCAAAAGTGGTTTCAGTGCCTGCAGAGTCAATGCCTGCAGTGCCTGCCTGTACAAGAAGCTGGTATTTAACAGCTCCAGCATTTACAAGCAATGCAGAGACACGTTAGCATCTATTCCTGAGAAAGAGGTGGAAAGTTCTCCAAAAGCTTAATACACTGCATGTCAGTTAAGTCAGAGATCTGAAGAATCACTAAATTAATTTAATCTGCCTTTCGTAAATTATAACTCCTGCTGCTTATTGACCATGCTGCAGAAACATCCAGTTTCTGCCCCTTTTCTTAGGGCAACATACTGAAAAGCAGACAACTATTTCACCAACAGAAGGGAATATTTTCTTATGCAAGAACCTAGTTTTCCTAAGGAGCTAATCACAGTGGGGTATCTCTGATGCAACAGTGTTAGCAGAACTCAGGAAAGCACAAAGCTCTTCCCCACAAAGGTTTCTGTTGGCATCTCTATAAAATTTGAAAAAAATATATGCAAAAGTTATGTTATGCTATGTTATGTTGTGTTATGTAATGTATAAAATGCAATTTGTCATTCTTGGTGCTTCATTGCTTATCTGAGCACCAGCCAGGCAGTGCATAGTGAAAGATCCATGGTTGAGGATGCACTTATTCCAGTATCCCTGTTGCTTACACAGCCTCAGGACCTGTGCTTGCAGAGGCATGATCAAAGCTCTGCAACTATTTATGTCATATCTGGGCTATCTAACAAAAGGCATTTCCTATTGCAAAATGAACCAAAACCATGAAGCAAAACTAATACCCAGATCCATGTACAGTCAACAACCCAGTACCAAAAAAACGGGTGTACAGACATCACCACAGAGCAGCAAAGAGGTTCAGGACAAGACACTTCCCTGCTCTGTTCCCCCAACCTCTCTCTCTGGTCTGGCCACATCATAAGCATAACACCAGCAGCTCATGGCACACAGCCTTTTGCCTAGAGCAGACTTCAGATGCTGTAACAGCCATAGGTGCTACTGAAGTCACTTGAGAAGTTTTGATTTGACAAAGAGGTCCTGTTTGCTCCTGGGCTGCTTCTGCAGTCTTATTGAATGCCTGAGGAGGAGTGTGGTAGCTGCATTGGCATTTGGTGTTCCTCAGATAAGCCACGTCTCTCAAGTGCCACTGATTGCGTGTGCTTGGACATATGGGGGGAGGTGTTTCCTCCTTGCTCCAGTCTGAACAAGAAAGTGTTCACAACAGAATATGCATTATCGAGGGCTACTGGGTGTTAAGCTCCAGGTTACAAGTGCAGAGCACATTTTTGGGCAAACATAGCATCAGCTGTGGAGGACAAGCATGTTCACATCAATATTCCTCAAAAGACAGGGAGAAAACTCAGAACCACTGAAGACTCAAGAAGTACCTTGATCTCAAGGAACATGATAAACGCCCTTCTCCACAGAGGGCAGATATATTTAGGTTTGCTCTTTGCACTTTCACAATCAACTTAACTATCCTTGGAAGTAAGACAAGAAGATGAGGTGAAATTAGAATGATTTCTTTCGGTTTAAGGATCACCTGTAAGAAAGATGTTGAAGGGTATCTACTGGCAATGGGGACATCCAGGCAATGAGCTGCAAAAATGAGTGCTAAACCTGCAGGGGAGAAACTCTGGGACAACCAGGATTTTGAGAGCCTGGCTGAGACAGTGTCTGGTGCCCTTCTGCCTGAGTGATCAAAGCAAAGAAGACCACCAAGCAGGCTGTGTCAGACCTTCCTCCCAAAGACACCTGAAAAGAGATAACCACATACTTGCTGGGATTGGAGAAAAGATTATGGCAGATGCCTGGCTCTGTGTGGGAAGGAGAAGAAACCAGCTTTCCTTTTGTGTCCAGCCTAGTTCTGCATCCCTGTGAGATGCTGACCCCCTGTGGAAATCTTTCAGGTTACACATACAAGGCTGCAAGGGGTGAGAGCATTAGCTCAGCACTGGGGAGAGGAAGGTTCTACTCAGCCCCAGGTACCCGGGACCGCTTTTCCTTACAAGAATTCATCCATTACTAACACTTGTACAGCTCCTCCTGATGACCATACCATGTCACCTTTCTGAAGATCAGTAAAGACACAGGAGCTGGAAGGACCACAGCATCACCTTCTACTCACTGCCTATCCACTACAGAGACAAGAATCACTAAACTAGTCCCATCTCAGGCTTCCTGCACCCAGCATTCAACAAATGCAGCAACCGGTTAGCAAGCACATCTGAGCAATCACCAACAGGGAAAGTCATGCACAGCCCAGAGGTTTGCAGCCAAGAGCAGCCCTCTGTCTCAGTCCCACACTCCAAGAAAGGAGACCAGAGGTGTTTCCCAAAGGATATGAGCAAAGAAACCCTTTGTACTTCCTCTCCCTAAGGCTCTTCTCTTCAGAGTACAGCAGCATGCAAGCCAGCTTTTGCCACGCTGCACCTGCTTGGGGATTGCTCACAGGCAGCATCCTACCCCAAAACAGGAGAAAGCACAGAAGGATGGTGATGGTCAGGCCCAGGAAAAAGCAACCCAAATGTCAACAGAGCAATGTTCTGCTTATACCTGCAGTTTGTGGGCTGATTTCAGCTCCCATCACACAGCAGATTTTCCCTGAAGACCTTAGTGACTTCACCCATAAAACAATAAAATTTAAGAAAATAAAAATGAAAAACCAAGGTCCAGCCTGTATTTCTCTTTTGGCTAAAGAAGAGTTTCTGCAGCATCCTGTTCCAGTTGCAGCAGGCACTTTGGCACCATATGAAGGTTTCAAAGGTACTTGAACAACCAAAGTTCTTAGAGGCATTACCTGAGGTGATGGACAGTCCCTCCTATGGGCCATTGCCTGGTCCAGCAGTGGGTATTAAACACAAGATCTAATGAAAAGCTGTCACTGAGAAACTCTTTGGGAATTCAGGGGTATTTAGGACCCCATCCCAGTGCAAGACCCTTTGCTGTCTTTGTCTCCTGTCCCAGGTATTGAAAGCCCCTGTAGACAGCAATGTATCCTACCACAACTCTTGTGTGGGCTTTGTGTGCTTTGTGCAGCATCAGCGTGAAGCAGCAGACACCAGCACTGCGACTGGTCATTGGGTTCACTGATGGGAGCCATCCTGTGGGCTGGTCCCTGGTCTTCATCTCAGCCAGGTCAGCATGGCTGCACTGGCACCAGGAGGGGAGAGGATGCCCACTGAACACCTCAGCCCTTTCACAGGTCTCCTCTCAGAAGTGCTCAGAAAGCACCTTTCTTTTCAAGTGCTTGAGGGACAAAGTGCTAAAAATTTCTTCGATCCCCTTTAAAAAAACTAAGAAAAATAACATTAAGGCTGGCAGAAAGCTTGCAGTGCAGGCTCAGAGGCCATCTCGTTTCCAAGGAAGTCATTTTGCTGCACAGTATTGCTTTAGATAGAAAATTGCCTTCCATGCCAGCATAAGCATTGCCCCTAGGGTGGTCAGAGATGCTGGAGACCACATTCCTGAGCCACAGCTTTGGTCCAGCCCAGAGCTCTTTATCCTGTCCCTGTGCAGCACCATGAGCATCACTGCCCACTAGAAGCTGTCCCGATAATCAACATATGGGGAGGAAATGCTGTCATCTTCCTTTCTCATCTCCTAGTTCCAGACCAAATGAAACACTGAGTGCTTTTTCCTTCTGAGGAAAACCAGACTAATTTCAGAGCATTCAGTGTAAAATGTGGTGTTTGTCTGAAATGTGACCAAAACATGTCAGTTTGGGGCCAGTGTTTAATTTCTCCCTCACTACTCACTCTCCCTATTTCCTGATCAAATTGACTCTGTTGATAGACAGAGGATGTTGGGGTTTTTTCTAATTTCCAGCACCACAGGCTCAGTGGAGGGTCTGAAAACCCACCAGGTGTTTTCCCTTCTGCTTTCCCTCTGCTACTGGGGTAATGAGCTCTGCAGTCAGTACTGACCTGCTGAACTTTGTGATGAGGAGGAAAAAACTGTTTTACAGCAGCTGTGGCTCTTCCGTGGCAAATCCTATCCCAAGAGCCCCAACCACAGACCAGCCCTTTTTCTTGTGAGTCCTGCCCACACATCAGCCTGTCCCAGTGTGCACAAACCCTGCTGGCTGCCCCAAAGCAGCTCCAGGTAAAATGACCCCAATGGCATCTTCCTGCTGGATTGAATAACCAGCTCTACCCTCCTGTGCTGCAGAATGGGTTTCTCCACAGCAACTGTTGCCCACAGCGAGTGCAGACTCTGGGCTTTCTTGAGCCCCATTAGAGGTGGTAACTAAAGGGTCAAAACGAGATTTTTCTGAGAGTATCCGTGCTCCTTTTCCTTTAATATTTGAACTGCTTCTTGCTTTCCCAGCACAAGCACCTGCTGAGTGCATTTGGTCTATATTTGGGAGAGAGTAGGTTAAAAAAGTCTGTTGCCCATTCTCCAACTTTCTATCAAACTGATATCCCAGAGCCAGTATTGTGGAAGAGTTTCTGAGAAAGCCAGCTGGACAAAAGCCACATCAGAGCCATGGAAACATTACCTTTTGTTATTCTCTCAACATTTCACAGAAGAAATCATTTCCACTGGACCACCTGGGGTCTGGAGACAGACGGAGTGTCATATTGAATGTGAAAAACATTTCCTAACTAATGTTATCTGGCTAACAGAGGAAGCAATGAAAAGACCTACTATTCAGGGAAGAAAAATAGAGAACTAAAAATCTAGACTCAACAAGTTCCATGATTTTTAACAAGAGAGGTCAGTGTAATTAGAATACCTATGCAGACAAGCCATGCTCAGAGGTCCAAAGCTAATTTCATTTATGGGCTACTACTCTTCTTTAGCGGATCTTGTTCCTGAAGAGCTCCCAAATGTCCCTTCTGAAACCAGTCCTGTGACCCCCAAGTTCCCCAAAGCACATCTCTGCATGTCTGGAGCTCTGTATATCCAGCTTCACCTGCAAGCTGCAACAAACACATCATGCCAAGAACATCTTTTCAAATGGCTCTGGTGCCCCCTCTCCTTCAGTGCAGAGATGCTCACAGCTGAAGTGGCTGTGTTTGCAAACTGAAGACACCCAAAAACCCCAGACACACTGTTCTCTGGCCTCTTGCTCATCAGTATGGGTGACTTCATCTAGCTCAGCTGGCTAATGTGGTATTGAGTGGCATCTTTTCCCCTCTGCCAAGATGACAGAGGGTTAAAGATGTTGAAAGAAGTGGTCCATGATGCCTTGATCACTAGCAAGAGCAAGATGCTTGGGCACAGTAAGCCTTTGAGGGTGACAGCACTAACCCCACAGTTAAGGGTGGGTGATGATACGGGAAACACAGGGGGTTCAGGCTTCACTGATGTTAATGTCACAGGTTTTAAGCCACTCTTAGCTACTTCTGACACTACAGGAATGTCAGAACTTGCCTTCTTGGCCCCACAATGAGGGAAGAAAACAACTGCTCACCTGTACAGACTTAACCTGGGATGAGGGAGAGAAACATCACTGCTTCACCTGAAACCACTTTTTTCTTGCTAGCACTTATATTTGAGTAATTGATACAAAATCAATTCCCTGGCTAGGCCTGAGTCCCATATTCTTCTGCAGCTGGGGCAGAGAGCTCTTAGTGCTACCTGTACTCCACAGGGAGGATCCTGCTGGGTTTGGCTTGTCTGTGGGATCACCCTGCAGCTGAGTACATGCACACACTGCCATCAGAAAAACCTCTTAGGGAGAAAGTTTGACTCCTTAGGTCTCATATTGGTTCCTATCTGCCCACATAGTAATTTTTTACACATCTAGATTTTGTTTTAAGCTCATTTTGATTCCCCATCCTGCCATTCCCTAGGCTGAGATGGGAAGGATAAAGTGATGTTGCCATACAGTGTCCCCTATATGCTGTTGCTGTGAACAGCCAGGGGACCTGTTTTCCAGGTGAGTGGCAAGAGCCAGCTTCAGCACTACCTGCCTACAGATATGGGCCAGGAGATAAGTACATGGAGGAGATGCCTTTGATGGATAATAATGACCTTACCCCATCAAAAGCCAGATCACCTGTGGTGCTTAGAAGAGGCATGAAGGTGGCTGACACAAGGTATGATGTTTCTCAGCTGGTGGGGAAGTGGTGACAGAGCCTTCCAGCAAGGAGGACATCATGAGTCACTGGTGACTTTTGTTCAGCTGAAAGCAAGGTTTCTCCAGCATCAGTTCTGTGCACATACATACGCACACAAGCCCCCAGAAAGGTCAGAAATAGCACCCAGCACACACCCCAATACTCATGCACCAGTTTACCATGGAGACAAGCAGTTGAGCTTCTCCTTTTCCTACCTCTTGCAAAATCCTACAGTAGGAGCCTATCATCTGACAAGGGTTGAGCAACTATGCAAATAAGTGACAGAACAGAAGAGAGGCTTTAGCAAGTGTTATCTTGAGCACCCAGTCCTGCCCCAGGGCCCACCATCACACTGAGCTGTGCCCTGTGTCAGAAGGGGATGGCAAGGAGATGCTTGCAAAGGATTTGAACTGTGGAGCCTGCCAGTTGGATGCTCTTCTCACTAAAACCAGGTGGGCACCAAGAGTACTCCTCAGCTCTCTTTGCCAAGCCTGGGACCCAGCCTGGAGAGAACAACCAGCCCTACCAGTTTCTCATCAGCAGGCCACCACCAAAGGTAGATGGCAAGTTGTGGAGAAGCCCAGTATCATCCACAGTGACTTAGGACACTTCCGTGCTCAACCCAGCAGAACTGATCTCCAGATCATTGTTGTATCCCATAAGAAAAGGGATCTGAAGTGTAATCTCCCTGGTATCATCATCAAGAGTTGAAGCACCAAGATTCAAAATGGGATGTGTGTTTGATCAGTAAATTTGATCTCCTGAGGGATCCACACTAGTGTGATTCTAAGGCATCACATGTTAATGATGAAACAAACAAGCTAGCATCTTCAAGCACATACTAAGAGGTCTCCATGCCTTAGGCTAAACAATATTGTACATCCCAAGCACACGGACGTTGGCAAAAGCACTGAGCAGGGTGACCTGGATCCTCACATGGTCATTTGCTTTCATAATTGCAGCAAATTGAAATTTAGACTGTGTGTGGAGGGAAGCATCTATACATGGCAGGAGTGCCAGTATAGCACTATAGATCTTCAAGAATCTCAGAGATCCTGCAAGGCCACATCTGAGGGAACAGCATGGGGAAGGATGAGCCAGGAGTTGGGGGGACTCCAACCCTGCCTGTGCTCTCACCAGCAAGACCCAGTCCCATAGGGTCTCAGCATGGCCGGTAAAGCCAAGGGTGGGACAGGGTCTACCAACAGCCACAGACACAGTGAGGGGATGAACTGCAACCAGGGTCCCTCCAGAGAGCCCAGTCTGCAGATGGAGAAGCTAGTGACAAAGCTACAAGGCAGGTCCAAGGTCTATGCAGCAGCCAGGGATAGAGATAAAGACATATCTAATGCAGATTAGACAGGGAGAGAAGACGCAGTTGAAAGCTTAAATCGGGTCTTGGGCCATGGGTAGAGAAGGTGTGTAGGTGAAGGTCACAGACAAGGCAAAAAAAGCCAGAGGCAACCTGTACCCTCTTTTCTCAATACTTTGTGTCCTTCAGTTCTCATGGTAAAGCCACTTTTTATCACAGATTCACACACGTATAAGATGCCCTTCAAGAAGGCCAGCTAGGCTGAATGCTGCCAGCCTAGTTCAGGTGGGATCAATACTTACGCTTGCTCACACTAATGAGGATACAGCCTTATTTTCTTCAGCTGACCATGCCAGAGCTGTGGCACACCAGTAATGCCCACAGGCTCCAAAAACATCATGGTTTGCACAACTGTCTCAGCTGTGCTGTCCACATGAGTACAGGTCTGTAGGTGAACGTACTGCTAAGGAGAGCTACACTTCTCAGCCAGCTGGCTCTGTATCTCTCCCTGAGTCCCAGTACCAGGCAAAAGCTTTGTGTTTGTGAGCTGTAGCAGCAGCAAAGCTCTGACTCCTGTAAATTTAAGGAGACGTGATCCTAGAACTGATCCAACAGATACAAGCAAAGCATAACAAAAGACAAGAAAGAAACACGTCCTTTGGTCAACCGTTTGTGTATGTCACCATCTTTTGAGAAAGTCAGGCAGCAAATGCAGCTAAAAATGGGGCCCAGTGTTCAGCTGACCGAGCTACCACCAGCCAGCCAAGCAGAAAGACCTGCCAAGAGAAGTTTCCTTGGCAGGGAAACTTTCACTAACGCTCTTAGCCTGTTGCAAATGCAAAATAACACATAGCCCACAGTGGAAGGTGCTCAAATTAGGTCAGCATTTTTTTGGCATTTGCTCTGAGTACAAAGCACATAAGGACAATCACCAAGGCTCACACACTCAGCAGCTTGTGAAGATGCAGTAATCTGTGCCATTCATTGGTGCCCTTAGCCATTGGCATTACAACATGAAAATGCAAAAGTCTCATTTTCCCTGGCATGGCCATTCTTTCTCCCACATGCTGTTTAGTGCTGCTGTCTAACAAATACAGATAAAGTGGTGAAAATGACTGCTTACATCCATCTGCATCCTCATTTCTTGCCTAGTCTTCTAACAAAGGAGATCAGGAGAATTACCCATTCAGTCCACAGAGCCAAGATGATAGAAAGAAAACATGGGCAAACCAACCAAAAGCATGATGGACCCCCTTCACCACTGCCTACTGCTTGCATATACAGGCTGGAAAACAGAATAAGCACATATAAATGGAGTTGTTAGAAGAATGACAGGCGAGGACACCTGAGAGGCTGGGCACCAGGATTTCCTCAATCAGAAAGGTTACTGACCCAACAACACAACAGATGTACACCTGCAGAGTCACTAACCTGGCTGGCAGGAGAAAGGGGCCTTCTTCATGCATGGCACTGAGTGAGAATGGGGGCAATGATGGTGAGGAAGCAAGTGGAATAACTCCCACTGGATCTGAACATGTCCTGGGTGGACAGCTTTGGTGTAGGGCAACCAGATCAACCCCCCTGGACAATGGGCATCTAGATCTACTTTGTACTCACCACAAGCTCATCAAACCTCAGCAGTGAAGGAGGTGGCATTTCCTCTGGGAGAAAGAGCAGCCCACAGAATATGCACACCTAGGAAGCTCATTTCCCACCATAGTTTTGTATGCTGGTTTCTCACTACCGTTTTTCTCTTCTTCATTAGATCCAAGCCCACCCATGCCTGAAGTCACATTTGTGTTAGCTCTCAAAATACCATTTTTTAGACAAAAAACAACAGCACTTTTATACTTCTCACCTCAAGATGCTTTCTCCAGCCATCAGATCACTTCTGCAGCTCTTCTCTACACACCTCAAACCTTCCTTTCAACACAGGACCATCCACACCTGGACCAGGATTCTTGAGCTTGAGGATTAACATAAAGCATGGCAGAACACTGGACCTAATTTTATCCATGGGTGACATTTACACCAAAGGAGTATGTTTACTTCAAAAAACAGAGAAGCAAAGACACAGACATCTACTGTTAGGACAATACAAAACAAGAAGTAACCCTGTTTTTCACCTCAGCCCCTTCACCCACACCCAAGACTTCTTCTCTTGACCTGGAAGCTTCCCCTGTTATCTGAGGATGTAATTTCTTTTAAGAGCAACCTAGCCCTTCCTCCCATCATTCTCCAGGATAGAACACCAAGAATCCTCATATGAACAATCTCACGCTCCAGTCTCCCTTGCCTTCTGCTCAGGGAATCCTCAACTTTTATTTCAGTTCTGGGACATCACATCACATGACACAGAAAAGCTTGTTTTGGTTTGGTTTTTTCCCCCCTAGATCTGGAGCTCTATCAGGCTCATTCATGCACTTGGCTGCGCAGGGCTGCTTCTGGAGAATATTGACACTCATAGAACAAAGCCAGGTTTTTGGACAATATCCATTTGCTATAAAATTAAACTGGTAACATTTTTTTCTTATCAGTTATCCACTTAACACCATGGGTGCATTTCTACACCCATCTCTGCTTGTAAAGGGAAGCTATGACGGGTCATATGCCAAAGCAGCTGTTCCTCCAGCCCCATCAGTCATAATTCCAATCATAAGTGAAGTCAGACATTCTACCACTTGGACTGGAAGGAAAGCCCTGAAGCTTTGCTGTCAGAAAAAAGGCTGGGGAGACAATATGCAATGATCAGATACCACTGGAAGTAAGTGTTCCTAAAACACCTCAAAGGCAGTGCAGGAAGACACCAGAGTGGCTAATTCACACACAGCACAGCTGCCTTGCAACTGAACAGTGTAGCAGCCAGGACCAGAAGGGATCACAGTCTTAGCACACATTTTGGCCAATCTTCCCCAAATCAAGCATTATATACTGCAGTGTTTTCAAAAGAACAGTGATTCTCCTGCAAAAACACCACTTACTCAGAATCAGTGGACAGTTTTAGAGACAGTGAGTCATGGCTTTAGCTACCCTATGATCAGGATGATCTTCAGGGGTCCCTTCCAACCCTGATACTCTCTGAGGACACCACTTTTTTCTGACCCCATTATTTAGGCATGATAGACTAGGTCATAAATAAAAGTAAACCCTTCCTCCAAGACAGCAGAATCTCAAAAGAAAACAACACATCACAGCAACTATTAATTAAGTTTTTATGTTTACAGCAGTCACTTAACAGGGATACCAAGTTTTCCTTTAATCAGAATTCTGATGCTGGAGTTACTTTATTGGGAAAGGTGTAGAAAGACCAGAACAGCTGCTCTAAAATGTAATTACAAAGAAGAAAAAGTTGAGCTCATACTGTGCTTTAAAGGAAAGTTACATAGTTTAACTTGCATAGCACAAGCACATATAAGTAGTCGAGTTAACAGGCATTGACAAAGCCTATCTCAATTGGTGTTATTGCTTTTTTTTTTTTTTTTTTTTTTAAATCTGAGTAACTGGTTGCTGGTCTCTGCTGGAACCAAGGTAGACTTAGTGGCAGCTACTGGTCAGTAGTTTAATCTGGTTCAGCCAAGGAATACTGTACACTACGAAGTCACAAATGGTGTGCTAGGGAGAGAGAGAAAAAAGCAATTATCAGATTAAGAGCATAAAACAGTGTGCTTGACCTGTTATACAATGATTTCATAACCCACCTGATCTAAAACATACACCACTTACGTGGCTCTCTAGATTAGCACTCTTCCAGCAAGTATTCTGAAACACCCCTCTTGTTAGTATGTGTTCTGGATTAATCACTTCTCTCAATTGAACACTAACAGAGAAGCTGTTGGCAGTTCTGAAGATAAGGTTACCTCCTTTGCCCATCCACATACAGGAAAGTTTTCAGTACAGGTAATACTGCAGCATAAGCTCTCAGGCACAGCTAATCTGTATGTACACATCAAACCATTACAGCTATCATAACAGTACATACAAGCTTCTTAGCTAGGTGCTTAATGGATCACTTGTGTGCAGTTACACTTCCCATATATGCAGAAAGTGCATGTACACAGAGAAGGTAAGCCTACCACTGTGATTAATGCAAGTAATGAAGCACTGTGGAAGAACTAGACTCTGGCAAGATCAAGGCATATTTGATCATCTTGCCTGAAAACCTAAAATACTCCTTAAAGAACACTGCTATTAGAAAAAACTTTAGTGTAAGAGCTTGGAGGGCAGAGAGAACAGGGGTAATCTGCTTCTTGTGATCAGTGCTAAGCTCAAAGCACTATTCAGTGCTAAGCTCAAAGCACAGGAATCAAAGTACCCTAGGAAACCATGTCAAGTCAAGGATGTACATATCACCAGGGGGGACCAGAGAAGCAGAGAATAGTATACAGACTCAGGACACTGTCCTGAGACCCAGGAGACCTGTAGGCTTGGCAGAGTTTCCTCAACATATCCTTGTGATCCAGACCATGAGCACTGTCTAAGAGGATTGAGGCATGCTGTCTGCCACACACTACAGCCTCAGATCTCCACTTATGAAACAGGCTAAAAGGTTCTGCCTTCTCTGTCACCATCATCTGGCAAGACCAGTTCTGCAAGGGCACCATTTTGTAAAACCTCAAGGTCTCTCATCTTGGCTGGGGCAGAAAAGGAGACACCACCCAGACTTCTCTTTACTAGGCCAGTCAGAAGGAAGGGACTGGAAACCCAGGGACGTGCACACTATGCTCCGGAACCTACCTGAGACATCTCTGGTGCCTCATGGAAAGCGCAGTTCTGGAGATCATTTGCTGGCTTGGGGCAAGTTGTCCGGGCAATCTCAACTTTCATTATATACTTGATTCCAGACACCAGCTGCAACAAAACAAGCAGACACAGCTTTACCAGCAGCACATAGGGCTCTCTGATGAGAGAAGCCTAACAGAAAGGGAGACAGTTTTTCAGCAACATGATGAAAACCAGTCTACAAAAGCACAGAGGGGACTGTGTGTGGCAAGCTCCATGGGAAAGGCACTTGGCACCCTTTCAAAAAACAGGAAAGGAAATCCAAGTAAACAAGTCTCACGGTGCAGCTTCCGTAGTCAGTAAACAGTGTGCTGGTTAACCCATCAGCAGCACAAGGGAGTCACTAGCTTCTCCAATAACACACAGCACTCAAGGGCATACAAATTGAAAAGGCCCGAGTTATTAAAAAAAAAGGATTTTATTCACCTTATGGGGTTTTTTTTCCCAGGGAAAAGAAAAAAAAAAAAAAAAAAAAGCAAGCACAGCTTGGAGAAGCCCTCAAACTTAAGGCCTGGTATTTCCCCCTAAAAATTGGGCTCATTTTCAGCTGTTGTCCGGAGGGTGCCAAGGCCAACCCTAAGACACACATCCCGGCCCCGGAGCAACGCGGCCGCTGCTGTGCATACGAGCCGCCTCGGCACCCACCTGTCTCTTGGCGCTGATGACCCGCACCACCCGGCTGGAGTACATGTCGTTGCTGGCCCTGTTGTACTCCACCATGGCGAACTGCAGGGCCCGCTGCAAGCCCTCGTCGTTGTCGGCGTCGTCGACTTCCACCGGGGCCCCCAGCAGCCGCGGGCGATCCTGGGCACCCAGGACGGCGCCGGCAAACATCAGGGCCGCAGCCAGCAGCGTCACGATCACCTTCACCCCCGCCATGACTGCTCACTCTGCTTCCTCCCTGATTCACAGCGCCATTTTAAGCCCGTCGGGGAGAGGCGGGCCGTGGCCCCGGTCCAAAACACTCCTCCCCGCCCCGCCCCGTCCTGCCCTCTGCCTGCCTCCGGCCCGAAGCCCTTCAGCAATCGTGGGGCTGGTGTGTGCCGTCCGATCCCTGTGTGCCACAGGGATGGGCAATGCCCGCTTGGATGCCCCGGAGGAAGCCCTGCACTGCCAGGCTGCCCGAGGAGCAGCCGAGGCGCCCGGCTCGGCTGCCTGACACAAAGCTTTCCCGACAGGAGACGCGGACTACCTTGGGACAGGCTTCCTGTCCCGGCAAAGTCCTTCTTGGTGCTGCTCATTTTTTTTTTTTTTTCTTTTTCAGAAAGGCCAGTGTTGTGAGGTGGAAAGAGTATCACTAACCCTGAAATCTCTCTATGCTGGGGAAGGGCCTGTACCCTAAAGGCATTTTTCTTGTGGAAATACAGGACATTTTGCTTATGGAAACACACCTGTGTCCCCTGTCCCTCGGGGATGGGACAGGAGGCAGGTGAGCATGTGGCATTGGCATTACGCTGCCCACGGCCCCCCACAGGGTTACAGGTGGAGGAGGATGTTTTCCCACATGGATCTGGGAAGTTGGAGATTTTTCCAAGGTCTGCCTCCTTGTGGGTTATTCCCGCCCTTATTTCCCTCTACTGCAGACGGAAAATAAAAACCACAGAGCATTTTAAGCTACCGGTGTAGCTCCCAGCACAAAACACTGTGTGTCATTTCCTACATCTGCCTCCACAGCCTTGGTGTTACCTCATCTACATTCATTGCTCCACTGAATGTCAGAGGGGCATCTGCGGCAGGGGTGGCTTCCCAGACAGGTTACTTGCAGTCTTCTCCTAACCACAAGCCTAATTCCCCTGCACTGTCAGGAATTCTAAGTTTGGAAAGACAAGACCTAATATAGCATGAGGGAGCTTGCTCCAGTGAGATTTAAGACGCATGGAGGTGTTAGGCTAAGAGAAGGTGAGGTTTTTTTCCCTGAATATCTGCAACAGACCTCACAATAAAAAGGCAGGGGCTTGTGCACTGAGTGGAAAGGCTGCCAGCATGCTAGTGAGAGTCACCAGTGGAAAAATCCCCACAGCCGGCATCAAGCTGCGCAATGAATTCAGTAGCAACAAGGCACTGGGCTACTTTTTACAGCTATAGAAAAGCATGAGCATGACCAAAAGCAGCATAGAGGGGACTGGGTTGTGGGTACTGGGACACGAGCCAGAGCTCCCAGTGGCTGCATGAGTCTTTCCCCATTTATCTTTTCTCTAATTGGCCTTGGATCCAGACTGGATCAGTTTAAAACTCAAGGTCAGGGTTCCCCAAATGTCTTTAGAGGTGAAGAGACTCTTCTGCACTGTCAGTGACTGCTGTCTAAATCAGCACTGACCTAAATCAGTCACTGCACCTCTGGTTTACCTGCCAGGTCTCACCCCCCTGTCCTGGCCCTACCATCAAAAAGTGCCCTGGCTGGAGATGCTCTCAGCCCCATGTGGCATATGCAGGGATCTGTGCCTCACACTACTGCACAAGGGAAGAACCATGAGAAGGAAAAACAGTGCTTTGGGATTCAGGGAGCTTTGACCTTGCAGGCAAACAAGCAAGCAAAGTCTTAGTCTTGCTTGGGTCGCTTCATTGGAGGCTGAGGTATTCCAAACTTACTGCAGGCAGTAAGTCAGATCTCAGTACAGTCCTGGTGATTTCACGGTTATTTCTGAAAGTGGACATCACGCTGGGTACAGGACAAGACAGCTGCATGGCCTCTTGCCTCTGCTTCGACACTACAGCATGCCCATTCTGCTGCCTGTGCTCTGCCTCTGGCCCTCACCCAGGGTTTCAGCTTCTCACACGCCAGTTTGTCACTGGCACAATCAAAAATTGATGCCACAAAAGCACTTTAGCAGAAAAGATGGAGGAAGCAGCCTCTGCTAGACTTGCTCCAGTGACACCTTTTGGGAGGAAAGGTTATGCATATCATCATTCACACAGTACGAAAGAGTCTCAACACAGAGAGGGACCGTCTTTCTTGCACTCAGAGAGGTGGAAGCCAGGGCACAGATGTGGAAAAGTTTCTGTCTTGAGTTTTATGAGGCAAAGCCTTCAGCCTGGGTTTCTCCTCTACCTGGAAGTGTCCTCCGTACTGGCTCCTCACAGTTGGGAAGTTCTTTCTATGGAGTTTCAACCAAAATTTTCCTCCTCACCAAACCACTGCCTACAGCTTCCACAGGCTGCAGCTGAGGCAATGGAACATTTTCCAAGGAACAATTCCCAACCCCTTCCCACTTGCTGCAGACAGGCTTTCCAGAAATGCTCTCTGACTTCCTGTTTGCCCCTCCAAATTTTGAACCTAGAGCAAAAGAGTCTGCTAGATTTGCATCTCAAAAGTCAGTTTGGCCCCTTTCTGCCAAGTGACTTAGCCAGGTGCTTAGAGGCCCTGAGCAGATGGTCCTTGAGCACCAATATCAAAATTCCCTACTTTTCCTCTGGTCCTTCTGTGTTCCTGCTCCCTCACACAGAAAACAGAGACACATTGTCCTTTTGTTTCTGAAGAGTGCAACCATTTTTCTCTATCAGAGGTGCTTTTTAAAAATATAACTGAAGTAGCAAATCTCAAATAACCAGATGACCAAAGGAACTAATAATTTAAGGAATATACCAAGCAACAGGACACTCAAGATAACATTGTAAAAGTTTGTAATACTGTGTACTACCTGTATAGCCAGAAAAACAGAGTTTTAGTGTCTTCTTACATGGTTGCTTCAACAGCATTTGTGCAATATCCAATATTTTTTCTTATCTTTCTTATTTTTCATTACCACTCAGAACTACTGAGCTTTTTATTACCAAGCATCCTCATTTCTCCAGATAACTGCTACTTCCTTGCCCTTGATCTTGACATCCCTCACCTCTCTTCACATCTATAGGAACAATTATAGATATGGCTACTCAGTAGCTAACAGAAAAGCTCTGTAATACCATGATATGTCTTTCAAAGTACAACTAGACAAAGATGTCTGAAAAAGCATCTAGTCTTTTAATCAAGAACAACAGTTTATCCACAGAGCTGAACTCTGAATGACCCTCAAGAGAGAGTAATTACTGTGATAGGGGCAGGAAGAAGGGGAAAAGCATGATTGAACATTAAACATTTGGTTTCTCTTAACTGAAGACAGTAGACCAAATCTATGTGGGATCAGTGCTTTGCACTCCACCAAGTGAATTCAGAGAAGTGAAGTTTGGGGTGCTGACATGGTTCCCCCTTCTCCTCCCACCATGCTGCATAACTAACACAGGGTGATGGAAGGGCGGTGTTTCATAAGAGGATCATTTTTGAAGGCTGAAAGCTTCTTGAGCAAGACAGTCAGCATTTTATGAGATGGGTCTGAGAGTCAGTCTTCACCAAAGGCAAAGACATTCCACAGCTCTTTGGAGAGTGCCCTCTGCTTATGGAAATGAACGCATCCCATAGAAATTTATATTCAGTGATGGTTGGGAGAAGGAAGGAGCCTCTGCCTTCTTCCAAGACTCATGACCACCTCTGTCCACTCTGTGCATGCAGGGACATTCTTTTTTTCAGAAGAGAAATGAAGGCAATACTTTTCCACACAAGGAAAACCAGGGCATGCTGATTTGAAAGTCCCCAGGGAACCAGAACCATGGCCACATCTCTTCTGCATGTACACACACTTTCAGATTCTGGCAAGCTATCACCACAGGCAGCCAGGAGTGGCTTTTCTGGGTAGACGGCAAGGCTTCAGCTGAAAAACACTAAGTGGCAGGACGGGCTTCAAAAGCATCAAAGGACTGATCTGAATGTATTTCAGTCCTGGCAGTACAACTGGATTAGTTAAAGACCTTCTCTCCAGTCCTCCAAGACTCTAAGACTCCATGCTTACTTTGCTCTTCAGAGTAGCCTTCTAGGACCTAATGATTGCCTACTCTAAATAAGCTTAACACTTAACCCTGAGTGCACCTTCCAGGCAGTTCAGTGGGAACAGAGCTATTAGGCAACATACATGGTCAATCTAGGTGTTGAGGCTCTCTTGAAAGCACAGCCCTAGATTTCTGGAGAACAGGAGAAAAAAAAAATAAACAAACCAAACAACATGAAGCCCGTGTAAGTAGCACTGAACCTTGTTCAGTAAAGGCAATGACTTTTAAGAATTAATTGCCAACAACTCTCAGGTCTGATCTCAATAAGGTCAACAGTAACCACCCTGCAAAGAGTGATTTCCATGAGATGAAGGTGAGGTGAGGGGAGCTACCCAGCTCTCTCTGCTGAGTCCTACGCTGCTTATATCACATGGCAGCATCACCCGATCTTAATCCCTTTCCCTTATGCCAATGCAGAAGATAATCTGGCTCTAAGAAATGAGTATTCGCACACAAACATCTGCTTTAGTAATAACTGCAGTTAATCTGCTTTTGTGCCACTTGGGAAGGCACTGGTTTTTACAGGCAAGCCGTAAGTAAAGCAATTGCCAGTAGAAAAGATGCATTTCAAATAACTGCAAGCAATCAGGTATGGTTAGACTGAGTAACTGAAGCAATGAAGCCATGGTATTGATAGCAAATGCTGATTTAACTGAACTACTGGTGCACTTGGGATGTCAGCAAAAAAAACCCCATCCTTTTTTACCCTGAGAAATACAAATGCTGGCACAGCAATAGCATATATTCAAAATTACTGCCAGATATTTTATGCAATCTGGTGCATTTGACTGCTGCTTCACAGGTGCCAGGAAGCCCAGGGGGGAAAAAGCTTGCTTTAGAGTATCATGGTGTTTCTGCAGAGTTCCCCCAAGCTCCCCAGGAGAAGAGTGAGAGCAGTCCTGAGAAGAAGGAGTTGGGGGTGTTGGTTGATGAGAAGCTCATGAGCTACATCCTGGGCATGTATCCTGGGCTACAATCAAAAGAAGCATGGCCAGCAGGTCAAAAAAGGTGATTCTTCCCCTTCTTGTGAGACCCCATGTGAAATACTGTGTCCAGTTCAGGGGCCTCCAACATAAGAAAGAACATGGAGCTGTGAGTCCAGAGAAGGGTCACAAAGATGATCAGAGGGCTGAAGCACATCCCCTGTGAAGACAGTCTGACAGAGTTGGGGTTGTTCAACATGCAGAAGAGAAGGACTCAGGAAGACCTTACAGTGGTCTTCTGTTACCTGAAGGGGCCTACAGAAAAGTTGGGAAGAGACTTTTTACAAGGACATGAAGTGATAGGATGAGGGGGAATGTCTTTATATTGTAAGACAGTAGATTTAAATTAGATATTATGAAGAAAGTCCTCAATGTGAGGTGAAAATGCTAGGTAAGATGCTAGAACAGGTTGCCAGAGAAGTTGTAGATGCCCCATCCCTGGAAGTATTAAAGACCAGGTTGGATGAGGCTTTGAGCAACCTGGTCTGGTGGGAAGTGCCCCTCATGGCAGGGGCACTGAAATTAGATGATCTTTAAGGTCCCTTCCAACCCAAACCATTCTGTGATTCTATAAACATATCATTTCTCAAATTGTCACCTGGATAATAATTATGCTTTTATGGACATGACAGCAGGGCAAGGACAAATAAGCTTTAGTTTCTTTGCTGTTCATAGGGGGTGCTGAAAGAAGAGCTGCATGGATCAGGTCTTTCACTTAGAATCTTAAGAGCTCAGCCACAATGCTGTGGTGCTGGTGAACCCCAATTCCACTCCAGCTGGATATTCTGGCCTCCTCACAAATCTCACAGAACTTGACACAGTTTCAGTTTTTTGTTCAGCAAGTGCCTTTCACTAAAATAATTAAGATCAGGATTAAGGAGCTTTGGCATAGCTTTGAAAAGAAATGTGCAGAGGCCCACTGCAGGATTCCCTCCATTGTCTCTGGCATGCTGCTGGTTTCATGAGTATTAAGTCTTTCACAAGCATTCAGTAATAAGTTGGGTAACATTTTCTTCATTCTCTACCACTCAAAAATATTTCTCAAACATGAAAGCTTGCTTTTATAAGTCTAGTTATTAAATATGTTCATATTTGCAGAAAATCCTTCAAATAAATGTCCTTTAGCCAAAGTCTTGCCATCTGTAGAGGAACAGAGAATCCTGTGAGAATCCATTTTCTAGTTAGTTATATGGGCAGCTCCATGTCAGTTGGACTGAAAGATAAAATTCCCAGTTGAACTGGGAATAGGATCAAGCTCATAAAGACATGAACAATAGGAATGGGACATGAAGGTATGATGGCACACATCAATAGGTAGTGCCCCGATGGGCCGTGTTCCCAAGTTTGCAATTCCTAACCTGTATGCAGAGTTATTCTCTGGGAAAGAACTTCAGAGTTTAGCTGCCATTGTTGCAGTGCTTTGCACATTATCTAAGTGCCTCCACTCCAGACCTGTTATCTGCATTTGTGTAAAGATAATTACATTTAGCACAGCCCGTGCTCGTTCCTGCAGGGTTGGAAAGCCAGCCTGGCAAAGCTCTAATCTCTGCATGGCACTCAGAACAGAAACCAGGGCCTGCAAGAGGGACAACAGTTTTTGCTGTCCCTAAGCAACGAGATAGCAAACCTCAGCTGTCGAAAATGGAGTAATCTTAAATTCTCCTTATCCTTAAAGCTAGATTACCTCTGAAACACCTCAAAACCAACACAATCTAAATAGTTTTTTTAATCAAATTTTTTCTTCCTTTTTTAAAATCAAGTAGTCAGAAAGCAGCTTTATATTTCCTCTGGCAGTCAGAACTAAATGCAGTACAATGAATAACAGGGTTTGCGTATGTTCATGTGAGTCCAGGGGCTGGAACTTGGAAAAAATCTGCAAATTCTTGTAAGACCTCTGAGAGGAAACCAAATCCATAAGTGTTAGCAAGACCATGATGATACATCACTGCACCAGCCCCGAAGCAAGTGTTATTAACTAGGGAAAATATGTTTCTTACTAGACTAAAAATAAACTAATAAAACTGCTCACATACAAAACCACGCACAAGCACTTAAACAACAGATCAGCCAGGGGAATAAAAATTATGCATGAGCCTATATTCTTGAGATACTGCTGTTTTTAAAAGCCACATTGCTACTCAGATGTTTGAACACTTTCTGATCAGGCAGGCATTCTCATTTGGAGAACACACCGACATTATGCATTCAACCCTTCCTCTTTTCAAATGCCAGGGGCCTCTAAAATCGGCAGGAATGGAATAAAGAGAAGTTAGGCAGCTGGATGAGTAATTAATTAACCACACTGACACTTAACATTTTCTTTCCAGTTGTTCTGAATCATTTTGTGTTAGGTCAAAGTATTCCTGGGGGCACTTAGAGACTCGCCATTAAACTGCAGGTCTCCAGCTGGATGGGTTTTTACCTAGTACAAAATCACTTATCAACAAAAAAGGCCTTATTTACCATGGCTGCACTTCACTACAAAAATAGAGAGCAACTAAGCATGCCATGAGGTAGTTATTAAAAGTATGCCATGGCCTCTTCAGCATCAAGCAGCATTATCTCTACCTAGAAGTCCCACTATGCTGTGCAAAGCAGGCTCAGACCCACTGAGCTGAGTCTGTACAAAGAAAAAGCCTGGAGGGCTTATAGTCCAGCACTCCAATTCTGGGCTTGAAAATGCACAACCAACCAAGTAATGTCACTCTGCCAAGTGGGGTTATGCTTTCTTGATGCAAACAGCAAAAGGAGGACTAACACCTTAACAATCTCTTGCAAGCAACAAAGTCAGCTTGCAACAAGTAAAGACGTGTCCTGTGTCATCTTTCTGTATCCTTCTTGAAAACTGTGTCTTTCCTGCAGAAGTAAACAGGGAATTTGGGGAGCTGACAATATGAGTGGAAACTGAACTTCTAGGACAAGAGATGGCTTGCAAAACCATCACTAGCAAGGTTATTGCTCAAGAACACACAACTAAGCTTGAATATGTTGAATGAGATTTGAATCAAGGCCCAGAAACGGGAGAGGGAGATGGAAAACATGCCATAATACCTTTCATTTAATTGTATTATTACCGTTATTATTATTGTTGTTGTTGTTGTTATTGTCGTTGTTGTTGTTATTACTATTATTATTATTTATTTCTCTCTTCTCTCAGTATATTTCCTTTCAACCACAGGGGGAAAGACCCTCCAGGAGGTCACTGTTAATAAAGAAGAAGGCATATTCTTTGTACTTCAGATTAACGTTAATCACTTGTTGCACACCATGCAGTAATCCACCCTCACACATAATTCACAATGTCCATTTTAATCATGTCAAGAATGCAGGCTCTCTTTCCCTCACCCCAAGGATTTTGGCTGCAAAAGAGTCCAATATTTCAAGGTCATGCCAGCATGCTCAGTCTTGAACATAATTCACCCTTTTGCTTATACAGATTTGCACATGGAAAACTTCAGTCAAAATCAGGACATCCTCGCCCCACTGCCAGATGAAGGCATCTGCTAGGGCCTCAGTTTCCAGAATCACAAGAGAAACTAAAGCAGTCTCACTTTTCCTGTTTTGAATACTAATTTGCATGATGCTTTGAGAGAGAAAAATAAGGTTGTAGACCTCTTGCCATAATAAAGATTATACCAGAAAAGATGCAGAGAACATATCCACTTCTCCACAGCTGTCTGAGGCTCTAATATCTGCTTCTACAAGTACATGAAGAAAAAATTTAGGCTGCTTAGAATCCCCATCTGCTTTATCATGGGCAACACCGGGGCCCTTCTAAGGGAGTTTCCACAGCAAACATGGGTGAAGAAACATCATGTCAAGGGCAAGTGGAACACTGCATAACATCAGTGAATTATGCCAAGAGGTTGTCCTTCCGACACAGTGTCTGTGTAATTGGGCATCCCCTAGCAGGTGGTACGAGGAAGAGAGAGCATAGGGGATTCTCACTGTGAGAAGAGTGGCATTTAGGGGAAGCACAGCCCTCTGCATGAGGCAGAAGGTGGGGTTTGATGGGAATCCACAGAACAGAGGAGGCTGAGAGAGGGCCCATGGGAAAAAGAAACATGAGGGACTTCTATGCTGTTCCTGTTCTACTCTTCTCCTGACTCCATCCTGGGGATCAGGCAGGGTCTGGAGATGTCTCCAGCTCTGATTCCTTGCTCTTCTCCCTTTCCTATCTGGGCCTAACCAGCTAAGTCTCAACATGTGACTCGTTGGGGTTAGATGACTTGAAGCAAAGCAGAAGAGAGCCCATTGAAGTCCTCCTGAATCCACATGAAAGCCACTTTCTCCAAAACCCTCTCACCCATGCTCAAGAGAACAGCCTAACCAGTATCCAGAACAATTCATCTGCTATTGTGAAGCCTATGCTGTTGGACTTAAATGTTGAAAGTGTTCTGCCATTCTGGGAATCATTCAGTCACCAACCAGTTGACATTATAGATTCTGGAAAGAAAAAAAACAAAAAGCAGAAGCAAACCAACAGTTGATCTCAGAGAGTAGTGTCAGGCCATGTGGGCATTTGGGAACATGACCCCTAAGATGAGGGTGGCTGGCTAGTTCCCAACTTCATGAGACAATCCTTGGCTGAGGGAGCTCGTAGTATAAGCAACAGAGAGAAAAGGAAGAAGTGAGATGATTTACTTAGGGCTCCTCAGGCAGCTATTAGCAGGCCTGAGACCTGGGACCTGACTGCTGAATCCCAGCCTCATGCATTTTCTTCCTCTTGGCCATGCCACCTTATTGCTAAACAAGTAACCCTCGTTTCTACAGTTGCTGCTCCTAGGCTGGAGGCAGTTCTCATGTTCTCTCTCTCCATATGTCTGTTCTTATTAATAGAAAATTTAAAAGAACCTCACTGCATTTTCATTGACATCCTCACTGCTAGCCATACACAATTAAACAAAAGAAATAAAAGGCTTTAGCTGTAATTACAGTTTTGCCTATTTTGTAGAGAAGCCATCCTGTGAAGACTGACGCAGCTGAATGCCTGCCCTAGTCACCAACCACACCAGTCCTCTCAGTGGGAGATTTAAGAGGGAAAAAAGAAATTGCAGCAGTGAGAAACACTGAGCATTCAGAGGTAGGCAATGCCAGTGATTACCCAAATTGCATCAAAAAGCACAAGCACCAACAGTGTTAACTTCCAAGGAGGAATAAAGTATTCTGCAGATCTAGCCTGCAAAGGACAAGTCTCTTCAAGAGCATTGTCCCAATCTAACCACTGTCCTAATGACAGTCGGCACAACCTGCCAAGTCACAGAAACAAAGTGGTACCTATCACAAGCTCTGTGCTTCATATGAAGGAGCACTGTGCTTCTAGTAGACAAAAAGAAAAGGGATGCAGGTGTGTACAGAACCACACATATATTTCATTCCCTTTACTCTGGCTTCTCTGCAAGACTTACAGGACCAGACCAGTCCTACAAAATTTTGTAGACACCTCACATTTGTTTGCAAGTACACCTACTCAACACAAGCTGCCAATTCCCTCTTTTTCCTCTTTCTCAAGCCATGAAAGCATACGAGCCAACATCCCCGTTCAGTCCTTGCCTTAATTCTAAATACTTCACTCCAGTGTCTGAGCACTGATTCTGCCCTTGCACTGGCTGTATGGCAAGGGAGCACTCTTTGGAACTCTATTGCCCAAGTGTCTCACTGAATGGAATCCTGTCTTTCTCCCTTTCCAAAACCTCATGTAACCATCTTTCCTTTAAAACTCACAGTATGGCCAGAAAATTGCCTTTCTTTCCCTTTCTGCCCACCCCAGCAATGAGGCAACCTTTCTTGATGTCTCAAGTGGCCAGGTACAGTATGATAAGCCCACCTAGCAGACAGAACAAGGGAGGATTGTTATTTCTGCAGAGCTGCAAGCTCACAGTGAAGAGTGTGATGTCAAGCAATGCTAGAAGGCAGCAATGTATTTACAGCAACAAAGACAAACCAGGAAACATGGAGCTGGTTAGGTAACCAGCCATGCCTTGCCTTGGGGGTGCATGACTGTGAGGAAGTGCAGAAATATTCTCCAGTGAGATACCTTTGCAACACAACATCCCCAGGGCCAAATACAGAGGAATCAAGATGAACCAGGCACAGAAGGGGAGGCAGTGCAGGGAGATGCCAGAATCTGTTAAGGCATCTGGGGCCATGGGTGAGGTCACATTGCTTGTAAACTCCCACAACCACAGTCCTGTCCACAGCTGTGCCAAGCCCAATGTTTTCTGAGTCTCTCCTTGACACCTGTCGGAAAAAAAAGAGAATGCAAAATCCACATGCTTATCCTATCAGAGAAGTCCAGGCATGAGGATGTTTCAGCAGCATGCAATTAAATTATGCCAGCACTGTGGATGCCAGAATTCTGCTCAGCTAACTTCCATTCCAAGAACTCACTGCCTATTAAATCAGAGGCCCCACCTTATAAATAAAGGGTCTTCACCACCACCACAATCCCACACCCTTAAGTAAGCTTTTATCATCCATTTGCCATATATACTTTGCCGAAGGCAGAGGCCTAGCCTGGAAGTTCCCCAGATGCCAAGAGGTAACATCTAGCTGGTATCTGAGACAAAGCTGAGGAGGGAAGCAGAGGCAATTCTCCTTCAACTCAGGAGTATCCACTTGACTCTTCTGGATGCTTCAGGGATATACCTCCAACAACACATATGCACTGGGGACTACCAGGAGATATAAAAGCTAGGGAGCCATATGCTCTTTCCACTCCTCTTTCCCATCTGGCCTGACACTTCCTGGCCCCAAGTTCAGCATTGTTCCTGCATTCCTTCCTGGCTCCATCCATTTCAGCCATCGAGTTCACAGATGTCCCAGGATGCATGCAAAGGTAGATTCCTTTCCTTCCAAGCCTACACCTTCTGCACATTTCCTGGAAGAGTTTTATTGGAGGTGAAGCACAGAAATAGATTTATATTTCCCCCACTTTTTTTCTACAAATCAAACTATCTGCTCATTTTTCTCTGGCTCCAAAAGATTCAGAACAATCTTCATATCCATTGATGCATACTGAAAGACAACAGAAGCACCCTGGAATGCAAAAATTATTACATTACATGTCATTTAGCAGAGGACAGAAAGCCCTGGCTTCACCTCCCTTTGCTACTTTCTGCCTGTGCCCAGAGTGACAGGGCCTCCTCTTTGCACCAGGTGACACACAGTCCCCAGGTCTATAGCAACCCAAAACTGCAGTCTTCCAGTCTTCCAGATCATCAGCTTCCTGATATTGCAGTGTCATAGCTCCTCCCCACCTGCTGTCCCTAGGATAAAGTTTGCATCCAGCTCCAAAAGCCCTGAGCTTCCAACACATATCAGTAAGTAAGCCTATCAGTTAGGATTCATTTTTAGGCCCAGGGCATACTACAAATGAAGTACATGGGCTACGTCTATGTAAAACGAACTGAAGAGGGGCTTTATAGCCCCTATAGGTAGCAGAGGGGGTGCAGGGGACAGGTGGAAGGAAGGGTGGTGGACACATCATAAAGAACATGGTGATGCTTTAGCCACGTGTATAGTTTGTAGAACAGGAAGAGATCTCCTAGCTTTAGGAAGGAGAGGGATAACCTTCCCTCCTTTGGCATAGCACAAGCTGCAAAAACTATGGCTTACTATCCAGACAAGGAATGGGGACATAAATGTAAATTTTCAAAGTATTGTTTTACATTATAGTACATGATTTTTCACTTGAGCATCTTTGCATTAAAAAAACCCTGCCAAACAATTCAGTAACTCTGCAAAAATATTCTGCAGCTCTCATCCCAGTCCCGGGTCAGACAAACTTTCTCCCAGCTCATTAGGACAGACATGTAGTGTTCCAAAGAACACAAACCCAAAAATTCTGGGAATGCAGAGAGAGAAGGGCAGCACCATGAGTCAATCACTCAAGCAAAGGCTTAAAGCAGAAACATGCACACAAATAAACCAGAGCACGGTCATGCTGAATTCATGCAATGAAACAACAGATCCAGATTCCCTAAAAACACTGCAGGAATAGACAGAGAGTTTATCCTGTTCAAATGTGAAGCAATTTCCCAGGACAGAGGGGGGACTCCATGCCACTGGACAGACTAACAGTTACTGAGTTTTTCTTAGGTTAACCCTGCATATAGGCAGGAAAGTGGACAAAATGGATGCTCAGGGACTCTTCCACCTCTGATATCTAGGAGTTGTATTTTAACTATTCCATCCTATACATATTCTAACAAGAAATTAGGCATTTTAGTAGATCCCTTATACTTCAACACTGAAAAGCTTTCTTCCTATACCACACATCAGACCTTTGCTCTCTGTGTTGATACTCACAAGCTTATGGCAAGAATATTTACAGGATCAGCCAATTTCAAGAAAATATTACAGCACCTGACCAAAATACAAATTTTCTGCAAGCTCTTACACAGCAAACCCGGTCTAAAAGAAAAGGAAACTCCTCACAGAGAACAAATATTCCACAGGAGACATTTCTCGCATGCCAGCAAGCTTCTCCCAAAGAAACCCAGCAATAAGGCACAAGCATTACTGGCAGATATCAGAAACACTTCTGGGAAACATCACAGACACCTTGCAACAACGCAGCTGGGCAAGCAGATGTAAGGAGAAATAAGCACTGAAGGCATCAGACCTATGAGAAACCACTTCTCTCAGATTTTCCACAGTTCATAGATTTGAGCTCTGATGGTCAAGCTACCACATGCTTTGGAGTTTGAAAGGCTGAGAAAGCCTATAAGGAACAATAAAAATGGAGATTTTTCACTTGTTCTGCCACTGCATCTTGCCTCAGCAAGCATTCCAAGTTCCACCAGCCTTCTTCTCAGGTCATGCCTTCTGCAAAGTCCTCACTTAGGAATTTTAAGTAGCAGTTCAGGAGTGTT
Source organism: Heliangelus exortis (assembly GCF_036169615.1). NCBI lineage: Eukaryota > Metazoa > Chordata > Aves > Apodiformes > Trochilidae > Heliangelus > Heliangelus exortis. Next base: position 32,444,873 of record NC_092424.1, on the reverse strand, counting down.
TTAAGAAGTAGGTACCTCTGGAGACCAGCAGTGCCACAGTATCTTCATAGACCTAGTAAAGCCACCTCTAACTTTCTATATCTCTTTCTTCATGCTTAAGTGCTTCTAATCACTATATGCCATCCAACAGCTTCCCCTGAAATGTGTGTACACATCACTTATTAAAAGCTGGCAAACACAGATAAGTGAGTCCATGCTATGAGGCATGACTCAAAGGAATGCCTCTCCCCACTTCTCTTTCTCTGTAGCTATGCCACTCCTGCTTTTATTTTCTTGAGGTAGAATAACTAAGCCTACCTTAGGATCTGCTGCAGCCTCACTTGGTGGTCTGTTATAAGATGCCCTGGTTTTGTTACAGATTTCCTACATGAACTCTAGCAAGTCCCTGGCAATATAATGATGCTGAATTTATCATAGTGTAATAGGGGCTGGAACTGGTTTCTGGAGGTCATCAAGTCAAGATCCATAATCAAAGCAGATCCAGCTTAATCAGGATATTCAGGGTCTTGTCCAGTCTGTGGCAGCTAAACCTTGGAATAGTCTCTCTTTTTTGGTTCAAAATGGGAGTAAAGCTATGCCTGCCCCTATCTTCTGGCAGCCCATTATATACATTGCTTAAACCATGGATTGACTCTTGCTTTGCACCCAGCACTTACAGGGCCAACTGAGGTTAATAATGCTGGGAAAGGCCTTAATTAGATGGAATATAAGAGTTTGACTGTTAATTATCCATATGGCCTTGAAGGCCTGGACAGCCAAGGGTCTGCTACAGGATGATAGGTACAAACACCTAAGCTCTGAAGATAAGGATTCTGACAAATAAGCTCTAGCAAGCTTGTCAATGGTTAAGTTTCTGTCTCGTATATATGATTCTCAGAGCTGTGGATTGTATTCTGTGGGTTTCTAACCTTAAAAAGATAATGAAAGACAGCTGGAAAAGGAAAAAAATCACACCAGGACTAGTACTTTGTCTGATCCTAAACACTGGATGGTACAGATCAAAATGCATGATTTCACCTAGGTGAAATTTTCCCAGCCAATGGTCCTCAGTGCTGGGAGCCTGCCTCCAGGAGAAGCTGAGGAATGGCAGCCAAGGGTTGTTGCAGAGCCCAGTACTGTGCAGAAACACTAAGGCCCACACCTGGTTCCTCCCCTAAATGCAGACACACAGGAAACAAATCTGTTTCCAAAACAGTCCAGAACAGCT